>NW_023270649.1:5035226-5207751 GCF_011800145.1 Mirounga leonina
GCCCGATGTGGGACTCGATCCTGGGACTCCAGGATCATGACCTGAGCTGAAGGCAGACGCGGAACCAACTGAGCCACCCAGGCATCCCTCAAAAGGTTTTCTGACCCTTGCCAAGCATAGAGAGAAAAAACATAGCAAATGAAAAGTATACCACTGAAACACAGGCAGTTTCCATCGCTACTGTTAAAAAATATGCTCATCGCTCCCACAGAACAGACCTTCAAAAAAACTTTTTTTTTTTTTTACCGTTAATGGCATATTGATTTTTTATGATGGCCCTAGAGACAATGATCATGAAAGGTGATAGTGTTTCTTTAGTTACATACAAATAATACATAAATTGTATAGCATTTCCAGTAGCCAAATATCAGATAACAGTTTGTTCTGATAAAATTCACTGATAACATTCATTTCCAAAAGCAGTCTCTCGGTATAAAAAGGGATCTCTGAGCCTACGGACTTAGAAATGTCCTTTCTGTTCGGTAGGGGTGTGTGACATCGTGCTGAGTCCTGTAGAAGCCGCAGGGTTGCGAACGACTGCTCAGACTAATCCTTTATAAAGTGTGCCCCCTGGTGTTGGGCGGTGGGGTCCTGATTCTGTGAGCAAAAAGGGAAAAACAGTGTCAGGGCAGAAGTCTGAGGATGGATGAGCTCAGGAAGAAGCAGCTGAATACTGACCACATTTCAGGCAGAAACTGGACAAGACACAGAGGTGAAAGGATGAGGTAATGACCAGAAAATCAGCCGTCAGGTTGCCTGCAAAGCTGGGTTGCTGTCCTCCAGTGTGTAGAATACACATTCAGTCAGAGGCTTAATATAGAAACAGTCTCCAAAGAGAACATTGGTCCTGAACCCAAGGGACAGACGAGGACGGTCCCCACTCACCATCGTCCCCACTGACCCACTGGGGGACTTTATGCTTTCTGTATCTGCAGCTCTTGACTTGCAAGGTTAGAGGTGCCTGTCCCCGAGGGGCACCAAGGGACTAGAAAGAATCCCATGAAACTTTAAGCTACTTCTGCTGCCTGGGCATGTTAGACTCCTTGTTTGCATCAGACAAGAAAAGGAGGTTTCATCATTTTGACCTTCCTCAGAAGAGAGAGGGATGCAGTTAGGTGCAGGGAGGAAGAAGTGTATCACCCAAGTGGTTTGCTTTCGGCAAAACAGGGGTGCAACAGCTGTGCGTTTAGAGGAGCTTGGTGTCTGGCCTCAGACCCCTCAGGCACGAGGGCTCCTATCACGGCATCAGGGGAGCCCCCAAGCCAGCAGAGCTGGTTCCAGAGGTGGAATGAGATGTGGTACTGGGGGCTGCCTTTTGCGCTGTTGACCTTTCTGCACTAAATTCCCCCAGGAGGAGAAGCGGGGTCCTGCAAGAGATAGGACCCCCGAACAGAGATGAGTAAAAGGGGTGGACTGTGCTGGACGTGTGACCTGCCACCCAGAGCCCCTTTCGGAAGGTCTGGCAGCCTACCTGGGGGCGTGTGGGTAGGAGGCTGCACCCTCACGGTCGCTTTAGCTGCACTGTCCCTTGGCTCCAGGGCGTGTCTTAACCAGGTGACCGACACCCAAAGGATGCTTGAAGTAGGGACAGAAAGCACAGCATTCCCCTCCGACTGCAGACAGCGCTCACAGGCGTATGTGGTGCTCCTCCTGTGGGCTTGGCCACGGCTTTGCCACACTGGCTTTGGAGTTCAGCGAGCACTACGTCTGCCAAATCCTGTTTCTTCCTGCTCCTTTCCAGGTGCATTGATCCATGATAAATGCCTCATGAAGGACCCATCTCAGTATCTAGTCCCAGACAGCCCAATCTGTGGCACACGTGTTCTGTAAAAACCATTTTTTAAAAAGAAGATTTGGGGTGATTATGTACTCTTTTGTGGTCAGTTTGTTTTAACCACTTAACTGCAGTCTGAGAACTTAACTCCAGTTGCCCAGTTTGTTTTAACCGCTTAACTAAATTCTGAGAACTTAACTCCAGTTACTCAGAATAGACTAGATTTGTGGAACTGTTCTAAAATAAGTAGAATATATGGACAGTTCCTTGATAACATACGTGTCATTGTAAGGCAAAAACCGATACGCAGAAACATGCGGTGATAAATTTTAATTCTCTGGCTGTGGGATTCATTTCCCCACTGGTGAACTTTAGTTTGTATTTTTTTTATTGCTTTCCAGGTGGTTTGTGTCTATTATATATGGTTGGCAGACAGCTTCCCTTCGTGGACATTTTTATAATATGGTTTAATATTGTGTTCCTAAAAAGAAGCAAAAGATTTATTTGTGCGTGTTGTTGTCACCTGAATTAGTGCTACATAGTATCATTTCAGTATGAAATTCCCTGAGACACATCTCACCTGTTACTTTGCTAAGGAAATCTGATCTAAACAATGAGACATTACGAAAAGCCTTTACTGTGAAACGGACGACGTTAGTTGTTCCTGCAGGGGGCGCTGTCCCGCAAGAAAAAGAAGGACGCGACCTTCACTGGTCCTCTGGGTTTTGCCGTGCCTTCCTGTTACGCGTTTAATATTAGGCTTCTGGATTTCATGTTTAAAAATGTATTTTCCATAGTGTGACTATGTTTATTTGTGGCATTATTTACTAGCACCTGATCCTGGTCTTTTATTTAAAAATCGTTATAGGTATAGTTTGAACCTTTGCTGTCGTACATTAGATTCTATTTATTTTTTATTTATTTTATTTATTTTATTTTTTTTAAGATTTTATTTATTTATTTGAGACAAAATGAGAGAGAGAGCATGAGAGGGGGGAGGGTCAGAGGGAGAAGCAGGCTCCCTGCCGAGCAGAGAGCCCGATGCGGGACTCGATCCCGGGACTCCAGGATCATGATCCCGGCAGTCCAGGATCATGACCTGAGCCGAAGGCAGTCGCTTAACCAACTGAGCCATCCAGGCGCCCCTAGATTCTTGCTTTTAGTACATGTTTTTTTTTAAAAGGGCTCGAATAGCAAAATAATACTCTAGCTTTCTGGAGCTTAATTTACCACCATCCTCATGAGTTTTACAAAGCCAGGAAGCCAGAAGGTTGGTTCAGTCATCCTGAATGTAGCCAAATTGTTCCCCTGTAGGTAAAGAACCGGGGAAGGAGGGCTGAACACATATTCCAGGCATTGGTGTTTTTGACAGAACGACACCAGCCCTCTGTTGACAAGCATTAGGACTTTTCTTGGGATCAGCTAAAAGAGGAGCCGCCTTGGCAGACGGTTCCCGAGTCGCACCTCCAGGGTTAGGAACTGAAATCCTGTGGCTGAAACCTCAGGAGTCAGTCCCCTTGGAAAGACCCGAAGCTGCAACGTTGCCGCCAACTTGAATTTCCACTTGAACTGAAAAGGAATGCTTGCCGCCTCAGTCTCCTGGGTTGGGATTCAAATGCAAATATGACTTTGCCTGCCCCGCCAAAGTAGAGGGAAGGAGCTCTCAGAATCCTGAGGTTTCAAGCACTGGGTGGAGGGCCTTCCTTCTCTTGACTCTTCTCAGCCCTTCCTCAGTATCGCATTCACGCTGTCGGTGCAAGGGTGTGTAACGCAAACGCTCGGCAGAACCGCCCAAGAATCATGCACCTGGTGGCTTTGTGCTTGTGGGTGCTGTTATCATTGTGTGCACCCAAAGCCCCACCTAATCCGCCCCCCTCCCCCCTCCTCACCTCAGAGACCATCCTGAGCACCTGAGCTTGGTGCAGGGATGCTTGCTTGTGTTTGCACGTCTCCCTGGAGGTAATTTCCTTCCGGAAGCTTGCTCGAATTCTTCGCGGTCTAAGGCTCTCTTTGCATTTTACTTGTTCTAACCCTGTTCTGCAATTTAATTGGATGATACGGACTCTGAATTTAATATAGAGCATACCCTCCTGAGCCTCGTGAAGACCAAACCTTCCAGGGGTGCTTCCAACTTGGTTTCCTCTTCTTCCCTGCCCCCCAGCATTTTTGAGGTATCACTGATGAAATTGTGAGATATTCAAAGGCTGCAACTTTTTTTTTTAAATTCTTTCTTTTTAAGATTTTGTTTATTCATGACAGAGAAAGAGAGGCAGAGGCAGAGGGAGAAGCAGGCTCCCCAAGGAGCAGGGAGCCCGATGTGGGACTCGATCCCAGGACCCCTGGATTATGACCTGAGCCGAAGGCAGACACCTAACCATGTGAGCCACCCAGGCGTCCCAAAGGCTGCAACTTGATGATCTGATGCACGTATACATCGTGAAAGGTTCCGTGGGGCTAACACAGCCATTACCTCCTGTTCTTACCTTTTTGTGTGTGTGAGAGACCATTTCGGTTCTACTGTCTTAGCACATTTCAGTTATACAGTTCAGTGTTACCAAACGTAGTCCTTGTGCTGTACGTCAGCTCAAGTCTCATCCTATTTACCCCACTCATAGCCCCTTACCAACCACTTTTCTGCAGTCTGTTCCTATGAGTTTGACTTTTGTTTTTTTCAGAGTCCACGTAAAAGTGAGGAGTATTTGCCTTTCTCTCTCTGGCTTATTTCACTCAGCATAATGGCCTTAAAGTCCATCCGTGTGGTCAGAAATGGCAGGATTCCCTTGTCTGTTAAGGCTGGATGAGATTTCTATCTCTATGTGATTTAGTCTTGGCAGGTTATGTTTTACTAGGAAGGTATCTGTTCTAGGCTGTACAATTTGTTGGTATGTAATTGTTCTTCACTTGCTTTTCTGAGTATGAAAATCTTGTCTCCAGTGTTAAGGACGTTCATTTTTACGCCCCACCTAACTCTCCATATAACACTTTAAAGAGGATTTTTAAAAATCCCTATTTACAAATACAGTGGAAAACTATTCTGAGGTTAACAAAATTCGCACTGTGTAATAAAACTCCACAGCTGGGAAGTGAAATTCAAACACTGATGTGTGTATGTCCTATGTGTGCAGTGGATTCTGTCATATGTACAGGAGGGTTCAATGGAAGACTCCCGGTTGCTCTTTTTGGGGAGGGGAAGGCCCTCCGTGCAAGGCAAGCTTGCTGTTTGGGTATGAGTTCATACTGGAGCTCCTGTTTGCTTTGTGTCAAAACTTCTTATGAAATTCCTTTAAAATGCCTCTGGCAATAGTAGGTCTGTTTTATTTTATTATTATTATTTTCTAAGATTTTATTTATTTGAGAGAGAGTGAGCAAGAGAGAGAAGGAGGAGGGGGAGCGGCAGAGGGAGAGGGAGAAGCAGACTCCCCGCTGAGCAGGGAGCCCGAAGCGGACGCTTAACTGATGGAGCCGCCCAGGCACCCCATCCCCTTTCTTGACCACTTCCTTATAGAACCACAAAATGGCTTTCACCCAGAAATGGAAAAGTTCTAAGAGCCACCCATGGGGCACTTCAGTTCAAACTGAGCCCGAACCATATTCAGCATGTGGCGGGAGGGAGCCTGTGTTGTGTTAGGAGGAAATGGAATCTCACAAGTGAAGGCACTTACATAATTGTTTTCCCCCAGGACAGGAGGGGGGAAAAGCCATATAAGAGGGCAGTGCAGGAGACCAGAGATAGTAAAATAGTCTAGGAAGACCCTCGTCCAAGCATGGTCTCTGGACACCTAAGGTGAGGTGACTGGAACTTTCCACGGGGCCCCAACTGCTCTCTCTGAATGGCACAGGTGGGCCATTTGAGACCAACAGGCTTCTTGTCCCTCTCCTCAGTGGGGGGTCCATGCAAACTCTGCTGCTCAGGACAAGAGGGGCTATAAGTACCTAAGGGATTCCCAAGGGCCAGGTTTCCAGCAGCTGTAAAGGCCAGTGCCCAGTACCGACTACCAAGCAGCCCCGTTCTGATGATGGTTTCATTAAGGTGCTTTCCAAAGGTAACACTCGCATTTTAGAAGAGGTGGGACCTATACTTGCTGCCAGCTCAGGAAGCAACCACGGTGAGAGCCTATAATAAAAGAATTCTATCAGAGTTTTTAGAGATGGCAAATATCAATTCCTCTTTTAATATTGACAGATACGCCTCTAATATCTAGACTGTAGAGTGACCACTTGCTCATTTGTCACATAAATCTCATCTTTAATTTTGAAATCCATGTGGTGTTTTAAAAGAGATTGAGCAAACATTGAATGTTCCTAATTAAATTTCACTTACCTCTTTGATCTTTTTTATGGAAAAGTCATCAAATGGGGATGCATTCAGAGTAAGAACTTTCCAAGTGTTTCTTCAGGAAAACAGGAAGCCACGTTTTGGAAAATGATAGAAGCAATTTTAGTTTCCAGAAGACAGATTCCTAACCCATATCTATTTTATGCATATTTACATAGAGATTATCAGAATCAGTAATGCATAATTTAGAAAATATATTTCATAAGGCATTTTCTCATGTTTCAGACTGGTTTTATCATGAAAAGATACACGTGAAAGTAAACCACGGTTTGTCAGCTTGCGCACTGTTATCATTTTGGCTGGGTCCTTGTTGTGGGCTGTCCTGTGCGTTGAAGGATGTCCAGCAGCATCCCTGGCCTCCACCCACTAGACGCCCAGTCCTGACCACCAAAAATATCTGCAGATGTTGTAAATGCCCCTTTCTGGGGAACCGAAGGGTGGACAGAGCTGCCTCTGCTTGAGAAATGCTGAAGCACATCATAGAATTTTCATGTAGTTTAAAAAAAACTTAACCAATCAGAAATTGTGGGCATTAAGAATAGATTACAATTGAGATTTCTATCTGAGTAGAATTTTCAACATTTACATTATTAGATGTATTGGATTTTAAGTATAAATTTCAAGAGAAAGGGAGACCAGATAGGGTTCAATTTTTGATGCATTTTTGGAGGCATGCTTTTGCAGTATAATAAATTAAAATATATATGATATACTGAAATAGGTGCTATAGGGACACAACTTATTTTTTGTTAAATTTCGTCAGAGTTTAGACCTACACTCAACCTTTCTCATATCAGTTAAGCAAGTTATCTATGAATAGACTTTGACAGAACTTCTCATCAAATACACGGGTGAATTCTGTGGGATGGTATGGCTCTTCTGACTGGTCAACAGAGCACCCATTCCTCGTAAGAATTGAGGTGGGAGTATTTTTTCCCCAAGCAGCATACTGGTGATCAGGACCTGCTGTAACTGCCTTTCACTGCTGCTAAGCTTCTAGTTTTTTCCCTCCATTTCTGTTAGATTGCCACCATGAGTATTGAATTGCAAGGAATTGCCAACAGTTTGAAGTGAGTGTGTATTAGACTACAAAAGTCCTCTTTTTGGCAAAGTGTTTTGACTCGGTTGACTTTGTGTGCTGGGGGGAGGTGGGCACAAGTAATTTCAGCCAGTATCTACTGAGCTCTGATAGGTTGGGAACGAAGCCTGAGCGACTGCAGGTGCTCGGAGGGGAATGCTCGGGTATTTCTGATGTGTTCCCTGCCCATGATGCAAGTATTTGTTTTAGTGCAGCTATTCAAATACCTTTACAGATATTTTCTGGCAAAGCCAGAGTTTATTTTGGAAACATTTGCTTGGCTTTTAGGGTAGCTGTTATTCAGCTCTTTGCTCAGTAGAGGACAAAAATATTTGGGAAATGCTTTTCAAGTTAGTTGTCACCTGATGAGTTTTTTATTCCCTTCAAGAAGAAATATCTGGGGTTGTATGAGTGTTAAAATGGTTCAGGAATCGAACACATACCTGAAGAAGTCAGAATAACCCAGTCATTGTTACTTGAAGATGACAATGCTTGGCAGAGGGTTAAGAGTTTGAAAAAAAGAAACTGTGAGAAACTTGGAGATAAAAAGCGGAGAAAAACCACAGGCAGATAGAAGACTAGTGAAAGAAGCAACGGAAGGAGCTTCAGGGGAACAAGGAATATCACTTTATTCTGAGTGTCCCTTTTTCCACATTCCCTTCCTCCAGCCTATCTTGTCATCAGAAGCTGTCGTGGAAAGTTAGTAGTTAACAGTATGATGCAGGCGTTTGTTGGGTGTGAATATAAGTTTCGGCTACACTAGGTTTATGAACAAAGGACAACATGTCCTACGGCAGGCACAAAATCATTTAAATAATGAGATTCCACAGGATTTCTTGGATAAGGGGGGAAAAGGTTGATTCAGCAATTGGTATCGGTCATGACGCCCAACTAGGAGCTATGGCCTGGACACCCAGCAGGAGGGGCTTGTATTTGCGGCTTCATCTTTACTTGCACTGCTACGTGATTTCTCCTGTGATGCAGTCAAGGCATATGCAGTGACAGAACTCATCACAGCGGAGACCGTGAGAGACATGCCCCGTGTAGATTGCACAGATGTGGAGGAAGATAAGAATAGTTTTATTTTATTAGTAATTGACATTTCTAATGTGATTGCCTGCAAAACAACTGCCAACTCATCTCCCACGCACAGCACCTCAGCCTCAGTTTTTAGGGTATGACAGAAGAAACCCACGTCATATCCAGGTTGGGAGTCCAATAGGTTTTATGAGCCTGTTCGGAAAGCTAACAAATAACACTTCCACTTCTGGGAGCTTGTCTTTTATGACCTGGAGAGAATGACTATAATTACTAATTTTTTTTTGCAAAGCAAACTTGGTGACCTGCTTTTATCCCCTTCTGCAAAAATCATCTGCCTACCCCACCTCCTCTCCTCTGTGCTGCTTTGAGCCCCTCTTCTTCTCTGGATGCCTCTGACCCTAAGCTCTTCCATCTTCTCCTCAGATTGCACTGGATGGCCCATGTCAGGTCTCTGCTGCATGGCCTCCTTACGGTTCTGGGGTTGCTAAGTGCCCTCAACCAGCTGGGTGGCCCTCTGTGGACATCCATAATCTTTTCCTGGTGAGTTACCATTCCTTAACCCCTTTCCCTTGGACCATGTGAAATGCATGTCTGTGTATTGGGGTAGATGCAGGAGAGAGAGGAGGTGATGTGAAGCCATCTTCCATCAATGTGGGAAAAGTAGCAGTGATGGGATGGTTAGATCAGGCGATATTTGACACCCTCATGCTCCCCATTGGCACAAATCGATGTCTGATGTCAGCTCAGTCAAGTTCTTTGTTTCCAGCCAGGTAACCACTGCCCCTCAGTTTGGCTAAAGGCAGCCCTGCTAGGGCTAGGTTGCAGATGGTGTATGAACAGCCACATGCTTGAACTAAGTGTTCTAACACTTGCAGCTGATGTAGTTGACTTGCTTTTCACTGGGCAATAAAACATGATTGTAGAAATACAGAGAGAAGGCTTTTCTTTACCTCTTTTTCCCCTTTAATCTCTTGGTGAAGCTGCCTCCTCTGTGGTGCTTGAAAAACTTTTTTTGTTTTACAGCTCTTGTCAGTGCCTTGTTTTTTTTTCAGATGTATTATGATACACGTGGGGAAAAGTACCAATCAAAGCCGGCCGTGACCATGAATAGAAGACATTCCTTTGTTGTTTCTTATGTACCACCAGTTTACATTCAAAGGGACTCTCATTTCTTTCTGCCTGAGGAGTGAAAATACTCAGATGAGTAATAACCAGGGTGGCTTCTCATGAATATCCGCGTCCGTGATCATTTTACATGCGTTTTTCTATTTCCTGAGGCTTTTTGCAGTGCCATATGCATGGATAATGCTCAAGAAATATTTACTGAAATGAGCTAAACTGAGATTAATTTGCTTATTGTAAAGCTCCTGGTATAGCCAAAACTTGGGGTATGAGAGAATGGGCAGCATCTGTCATCATGCAGATACGTATTTCTGATAAAGTTTGAACTCTTGAGGAATTGGTCTTCATTCCAAGCCTTCTGTGAGGACTCATTCATAGTTTGAGAGAAGTTGAGACGTCTTGTCAACACCACATCATTGAGGACGTAGATGAATTCTTTCCACCCTGAAATGTGATACATGGCCACGGCATTAATACATGGCTCGCGCTGTCCAGGAGCCTTTGAAACCCAAGGTTGGAGCTATCTAATACAGCACTGATACGCCATCAGAATTTTATCACGGTGTGTCTGTCCTGCAGCCGTCACCCAAGCTGCAACCTGTTTCTTGGATGAATGAGAACAAGTTCATTCACACAAATAGCCAAGTGCTTTATGCAAGTAGGACACAAATAGCTAGTGCTTGAAATTTAACTTTTCTAATATGATGGGATATTCTGGCAATTCGATATCTAGAAATACTGAATAATGTATTATGGCATTTACGATTTTTAAAAAACATCTTTCTTACCGCTGTCATTTCACATTATTATTATTTTTAAAGATTTTACTTATTTGAGAGAGAGAGATAGTGAAAGAGAGCAGAACCCCGGGATCATGACCTGAGCGGAAGGCAGACACTTAACCAACTGAGCCACCCAGGTGTCCCTCATTTCACATTAAATCCAATAAAAATGTAGGAGCTTAACATTTTATATTTTGTTTTTAAGTTTTCCTCAGCTCAGTTTCCTTTAATTCTTTGTATGAAAATCCTTACAACTAATTTCATATTAACTTGGCTAATAAAAGTACCCATATTTCTTGCTTAAGAAATGTCAGTATGTGTGTGTTACTAAAACTGTTTCACATGCAAATGTTAATCTGTACAAAGATAAACACAGGTGTAGATGAAGGACGTACAAAGAAACAGAGGAGAAGAAATAGCAGACTTCTGCAATAGTGTTCCAAGCCGACGCTAAGAGCGTGAACTGGGAAAGGATGGAGAATTGGTGGTTTTCGGTGGGATGTCACTCCTTCCTCCCGGGGTATTTTTGGAATTTGGAGCAGGGCATGATTCAGTTGTCACAGTTACAGAGGGGATCCCACAGGCACTGTCACGCATGCAAGTGTTCTGCTCAAGAGAGAAGCGCTCAGGTCACACACCTTTTCAGTGACCCATGAGAGAAAGTTGTATATGAGTCTCTGAAGCCAAAAATCAACTTAGGATACGTAGAAATCCAAGGCATTCTCTTCATGTTTGTTTGTTTTTTTAAGATTTTATTTTTAAGTAATCTCTGTACCCAGTGTGGGGTTCGAACCCACAACCCTGAGATCGAGTCGCATGCTCTACCAACAAAGCCAGCAGGCGCCCCTTTGGTTTTAATATATACTGAGTATTCTCGGACTACAACCGGCAGGTAGATTGAAGAAATAGTTTACTTTGTTTCGTTGAGAATATCCCAAAGAGTTGATCACTGCTTGAGAAAATCACATTACTTCTGACAATGCCCCTCGCTGAGTTGTTGGTAGCCTTCTGTATTAGGGTGCATGTGATATGTATGTATTTATGTTAGATTTACAACTATGCACAGATACACTTCCCTGTTTTCATTTTTTTTTTAATATTTTATTTATTTATTCATAAGAGTCAGAGAGAGGCAGAGGCAGAGGGAGAAGCAGGCTCCCCGCCGAGCAGGGAGCCCGATGCGGGGCTCTATCCCAGGACCCTGGGATCATGACCTGAGCCGAAGGCAGACGCTTAACCATCTGAGCCACCCAGGCGCCCCACTTCCCTGTTTTCAAAATGTCAGAATTTTCAAAAAGTATCATTATTATCCAGTTAAACTATGTTGTCTTTCGTCTGAGGTTCTTTATAAATGAGAGCAAGCAGGGACGTCTGGGTGGCTCAGTCAGTGAAGCGTCTGCCTTCGGCTCAGGTCATGATCTCAGGGTCCTGGAATCGAGTCCTGCACTGGGCTGCCTGCTCGGCGGGGAGCCTGCTTCTCCCTCTGCCTCTGCTGCCACTCCCCCTGTTTGTGTTCGCTTTCTGTCAAATAAATAAAATCTTAAAAAAAAAAAAATGGGAGCAGGCATATGCAACCTTACTCTGCCCTCTGTTATCATTGTGTCCAATCTTTTCCATATTTAAAAAGATAATTTATTATAAATTATATTTTCTTTATTTCTGCTTTATATTGCAGTGGGCATTGTTTTCTGTAATGTTTAAAGTAATATATGCAGATAGACTATGCTACTTATGGATTTCATTTGGGGAGAGGTAAAAAGGCATGATGGCATATTACAGTACAGATGGGGCATGTCTCGTAAAGAGAAGATGCCTTTGGTATAAGGGCATTCGGGACTGGGGAGGAACTACGGGACGTGGGAAAGTCAAACACCTTTAATGAAGCTGTAGAAAAAGCAGTGAAATTTAGGCTTAAAAAAAATCCATATCTGAGTGTGGAAAGGAGTCTATACCTACTAAGGTCAGGCGGATTCCAGGAAGGCAGAGGATTTCAGTCACTCTGAGATGGGCTGTTCGCAAGGTGTGGAACATGAATTTAAACATATAAAGGGGGCGGGGGTTTCCTACACCTAAATAGAAGTCACCTGTTAGTTACCAAGCTGCGTCCTATGGAGCAAACAAAGAAGACTTTGAGGGAAAATGCATAAGTGTTGACCTAGGTAAAGACTGTTGGTTCAAAAGTTTAAGAATGGAATTCAGGCTTGTAAGAAATATGACTGCTAATGTTGCTGAAGTTGCTAATTTTTGAAAGATTAAGATAACCTTTGTAAGCTTCTAAAATACTTTTAATATAGTTCTATGTATTTATAGTGATGTATATGTATAATTGTGTATATAATTATAATAGAAAACAGGTATTTTCTTTTACTTCTTAAAAGTTTAAAATGCATTCAGAGGGGGGGAAGGAAAGATGGTGGAGAAGTAGGGGACCCTCTTTCAACTGGTCCCCGGAATTGAGCTGGATAACTACCAGACCACTCTGAGCACCCACGAAACCAGCCTGAGATGTAAGAAGATCTGGATCTCTACAAACAGAATATCGCAGGCGGTTGGTTTTGAGGTACGAAGCAGGGAGCCATGATTCCGCGGGCAGATATCGGAGGATAAACGGCAGCGGGAGGGTGCCTGGCCGTGGGGATCCTACACCGCTTGTGTGCAACAGCCTTGTGCGCTGGGGACGGGCGCAGACTCGCAGACTGGTCGTGGTGGGGAAAGGACTTTAGGGCAGCCCCCGGGGCGGGAACCCGGAGCTGCGGGGTCGCACATGCGAACTGGAGCGTCTGGCTGTTTTAGAAGCACAAAGGGCAGAGGCGTGCCCCGACCTGGACGCAGGACTGGCCACTGGGGAGAGGTCTGCAGTTCATAGCAGCATGGACAGAAACGGAGACAGTGTGGCCTGGAGAGCTCACTGAAGAACAGACTGCAGTCTCTCTGCTCTGAGGCAGAGGGTTGGAAACGGTCTCTTCTGCTCTGACTCGCAGAAGAGACGCGGAAAGCCGCCAGGGAAAGCCGCCAGAGAACAAAAGCCCCAAAAACTGATTCCCGCTGAGCCCATCCCCCGCCACAGGGGGGCAGGGCAACTCCGCCCAAACAGGGTTGCCTGAGTAACAGCATGGCAGACCCCTCCCCCAGAAGACAGGCTGGGAAAACAAGAGTCCAGCAACCCTAAGGTCCCAAGAAAACAGGTGCATCTTGCTTGGGTTTTGGTCAATAATTTGGACTCTATACATTCCCTCAAACACCCATCAACAGAATGACTAGGAGGAGGAACACCCAAAATAGGAAAGACTCAGAGATTATGGCTTATGCTGCAGATTTACAAATGGATGCAGATATAACCAAGATGTCAGAGATGGAATCCAGGCTAGCAATTGTGAAGACAATGGCTAGAATGGAGAAATCAATAATCAATAAATGGCAACATAGAGTCTCTAAGGGCAGAAATGAAAGGTGAATTGGCAGAACTTAAAAATGCTATCAATGAGATCCAATCCAATCTAGATAATCTAACAGCTAGGGTAAGTGAGGCAGAAGAACGAATAAGCGACCTGGAAGACAATATAATAGATGAAAAGGGAAAAGCGGAGGCCAGGGAAAAACAACTCAGAATCCATGAAAATAGAATCAGAGAAATAAGTGACACCATGAAGCCTTCCAATGTCAGAATAATTGGAATCCCAGAGGGAGTGGAGAGAAAGAGAGGACTAGAAGATGTATTTGAGCAAATCGTAGAACTTCCCTAATCTGGGGAATGAAACAAACATTCACGTCCTAGAGGCAGAGGGGACCCCTCCCAAGATCAAGGAAAACAGGCCAACACCCCGACATGTAATAGTAAAACTCGCAAATCTTAGAACCAAGGAAACCATCTTAAGGGCAGTTAGGGAGAAGAGATTCCTTACGTACAAAGGGAGGAACATCAGAATAATGTCAGACCTATCCACAGAGACCTGGCGAGGCAGAAAGGCCTGGCAAGACATATTCAGGGTACTAAATGAGAAGAACATGCAGCCAAGAATACTTTATCTGGCAACGCTGTCATTTAGAATGGATGGAGAGATGCAGAGCTTCCACGACCAGCAGAAACTGAAAGAATATGTGACCACTAAACCAGCCCTGCAAGAAATATTGAGGGGGGGTTCTATAAAAGGAGAAAGACCCCAAGAGTGATATACAACAGCAATTTACAAGGACAATCTGTAAAAACAACGTCTTCACAGGCAACATGATGACAATTAATTCGTATCTTTCAATAATCACTCTCAACGTGAATGGCCTAAATGCTCCCATAAAACGGCACAGGGTTGCAGATGCAGCCACATGCAGAAGAATGAAACTCGACCATTCTCTAACACCATTCACAAAGATAAACTCAAAGTGGATGAAAGACCTCAATGTGAGACAGGAATCCATCAAAATCCTAGAGGAGAACATAGGCAGTAACCTCTTTGACATCGCCCACAGCAAATTCTTTCAAGATACATCTCCAAAAGCTAGTGAAACAAAAGCAAAAATGAACTTTTGGGACTTCATCAAGATAAAAAGCTTCTGCACAGCAAAGGAAACAGTCAACAAAATAAAGAGGTAACCCACAGAATGGGAGAAGATATTTGCAAATGACACTACAGATAAAGGGCTGGTATCCAAGATCTATAAAGAACTTCTCAAACTCAACTCCCAAAAAAACAAATAATCAAGTCAAAAAGTGCAGAAGATATGAAAAGACACTTCTCTGAAGAAGACATACAAATGGCTAACAGACACATGAAAAAATGTTCATCATCATTAGCCATCAGGGAAATCCAAATCAAAACCACACTGAGATACCACCTTACACCAGTTAGAATGGCAACAATGGACAGGGAAAGAAACAACAAATGTTGGAGGGGTTGTGGAGAAAGGGGAACCCTCTTACACTGTTGGTGGGAATGCAAGCTGGTACAGCCACTTTGGAAAACAGTGTGGAGGTTCCTCAAAAATTTAAAAATAGAGCTACCCTATGACCCAGCAATTGCACCCCTGGGTATTTACCCCAAAGACACAGATGCAGTGAAAAGAAGGGCCATATGCACCCCAGTGTTCATAGCAGCAATGTCCGCAATAGCCAAACTGTGGAAAGAGCCGAGATGCCCTTCGACAGATGAATGGATAAAGAAGATGTGGTCCATATATACAATGGAATATTACTCAGCCATCAGAAAGGATGAATACCCAACTTTTACATCAACATGGATGGGACTGGAGGAGATTATGCTAAGTGAAATAAGTCAAGCAGAGAAAGTCATTTATCATATGGTTTCACTTATTTGTGGAACATAAGGAATAGCATGGAGGACATTAGGAGAAGGAAGGGAAAAATGGGGTGGGGGGAATTGGAGGGAGAGATGAACCATGAGAGACTATGGACTCTGAGAAACAAACAGCGTTTTAGAGGGGAGGGGGTAGGGGGGATTGGACTGCCTGGTGATGGGTATTAAGGAGGGCATGTACTGCATGGAGCACTGGGTGTTATATGAAAACAATGGATCGTGGATCACCACATCAAAAACTGCATTGTATGCTGACTAACAACATAATAAATTTTTTTTAAAAAATGCATTCATCTGGGGGCACCTGGCTGGCTCAGTAGGAAGAGCATGTGACTCTTGGTCTTGGGATCCTGAGTTCGAGCCCCATATTGGGTGTAGAGATTACTTAAAAAAATAAAATCTTCAAACAACAAATACATAAAAATCATTGACCTGGAGATCAGATACTCATCTATGTTTTCTTCTTGAAGTTTCACTGTTTTAATTAAATTCTGTAAAGTGAGATTAAAATTAGTTTGATTTGATGTAAAACTCTAAATCTTTGTAATTTACCAAAATTGCTAACCAATTTTCCTGGTACTCTTTATTGCACATTTAAGTTTCTCTTTTAATCCTAGTATAGTTAACATACAGTGTAATATTAATTTCAGATGTACAATATAGGTGTACAGCAATTCTGTATTTTACTCAGTGTTCATCAAGGTAGGTGTACTCTTCATCCCCATCACCTATTTCACCCATCCCCCCACCCCCTGCCCCTCTGGTCACCATCAGTTTGTTCTCTACAGTTAAGAGTCTGTTTCTGGGTTTGTCTCTTTTTCCCTTTGCTCATTTGTTTCTTAAATTCCACATATGAGTGAAATCATATGGTGTTTGTCTTTCTCTGACTGACTTATTTCACTTAGGATAATTTCATTCTCTTTTATAGCTGAATAGTACTCCATTGTGTGTGTATAAATACCACATCCAGGACGCCTGGATGGCTCAGTTGGTTAAGTGTCTGCCTTTGGCTCAGGTCATGATCCCGGGGTCCCAGGATGAAGCCCTACGTTGGGCTCCCTGCTCAGTGGAGAGCCTGCTTCTCCTCCTCCCTCTGCCCCTCCCCGCCAGTCATACTCTCTCTCACTCTCACTCTCACTCTATCTCAAATAAATAAAAAAATCTTAAAAAAAAAAAAAAACACGACATCTTACTTATCCATTATCAGTCAGTGGACACTTGGGCTGCTTCCATGTCTTGGCCATTGTAAGTAATGCTGTAAACATAGAAGTGCATGTATCCTTTTGCATTAGTGTTTTTGTATTCTTTGGGTAAATACCCAGTAGTGTGATTGCTGGATCGTAGGGTAGCTCTATTTTTAACGTCTTGAGAAACCTCCATACTATTCTCCAGAGCAGCTGCACCAGCTTACATTCCCACCAACAGTGCAAGAGGGTTCCCCTTTCTCCACATCCTCGCCAACACCTGCTGTTTCTTGTGTTACTGATTTTAGCCATTCTGACAGGTGTGAGGTAATATCTCATTGTAGTTTTGATTTGCATCTCCCTGATGGTAAAGTGATGATGAACATCTTTCTACATGTCTGTTGGTCATCTGGATGTCTTTGTTGGAGAAATGTCTGTTCATGTCTTCTGCCCATTTATTAATTGGATTATTTGTGTTTTGAGTATTGAGTTCTATAAGGTCTTTATATATACTGGGCATGTCATTTGCAAATATCTTCTATCATGCTACAGTATGATAAGTAGGTTACCTTTTAGTTTTTTGATGGTTTCCTTCACTGTGCAGAAAATTTTTATTTGTAGTTCCAATAGTTTATTTTTGCTCTTGTTTCCCTTGCCTCAGAAGCCATATCTAGAAAAACATTGCTACAGACAATGTCAAAGAGGTTACTGCCTACGCTCTCTTGTAGGATTTTTATGGTTTTAGGTCTCATATTTAGATTCTTAATCTATTTTGAATTTATTTTTGTGTGTGGTGTCAGAAAGTGGTCCAGTTTCATTCTGCATGTTGCTGTTCAGTTTCCCCAACACCATCTGTTAAAGAAACTGTCTTTTTTTCCATTGGATATTCTTTCCTGCTTTGTTGAAGATCAATTGATCATAAATTACGGGTTCATTTCTGGCTTTTCTGTTCTGTTCTGTTGATCTGTGTGTCTGTTTTTGTGCCAGCACCATACTGTTTTGATTACTGCTGCTTTGTAATGTAGCTTGAAGTCCAGACTTGTGATGCCGCCAGCTTTGTTTTTCTTTTTCAAGATTGCTTTGGCTGTTTGGAGTCTTTTGTGGTTCCATATGAATTTTAGGATTGTTTGTTCTAGTTCTGTGAAAAATGCCGGTGCTATTTTGATAGGGATTGCATTAAATGTGTAGATTGCTCTAGGTAGCATAGACATTTTAACAATATTTGTTCTTCCAATCTGTGAGCGTGGAATGTCTTTCCATTCCTTCAGTTTCTTTCATCAGTGTTTTATAGTTTTCAGAAGGCAGGTCTTTCACCTCTTTGGTTAGGATGATCCCTAGGTATCTTCTTATTTTTGATACAGTTGTAAGTGGGATTATTTTCTTAATTTCTCTTCCTGCTGCTTCATTATTGGTGTATAGATGTGATTTTACTGAATTCCCATATGAGTTCTAGCAATTTATTTTGGCTGAGTCTTTCCGGTTTTCTGCACACACTATCATGACGTCTGCAAATAGTGCAAGCTTGACTTCTTCCTTGCCGATTTGGATCCCTTTTATTTCTTTATTTCTTTGTGTTGTCTGATCCCTGAGGCTAAGACCTCCAGTACTGTGCTGAACAACAGTGGTGAGAGTGGGCATCCCTTTCTTGTTCCTGACCGTAGAGGAAAATCTCTTAGTTTTTCCCCATTTAGGATGATGTGAACTGTGGGGTTTTTCATAGATGGCTTTTATTATGTTGAGGTATGTTCCCTCTAAACCTACCTTGTTGAGGGTTTTTATCATGAATGGATGTTGTACTTTGTCAAGTGCTTTTTCTGAGTCTACTGAAATGATCATATAGTTCTTATCCTTTCTCTTATTGATGTATCACGTTGATTGATTTATGAATATTGAACCAGTGTTATTGCTCTTTATTTCTCTCTTGACTAGAGTAGTCCTGGGTTATAAGCCACTGCCCCCCATGGAGTTATGTTTTAACATATACTGCCAGTTCCAACTCAGGAACGTTATATTAACTAAAGTCCTAACAATAGATTATAAATGTTAAAAATTTCATGTGTATTGGGGCCCCTGGCTGGCTTAGTCAGTAGAGCATGTGACTCTTGATCTCAGGGTTGTGAGTTTGAGCCCCATGTTGGGTGCAGAGATTACGTAAAAAAATGAAATCTTGAAAAAAAAATTGCATGGGTGTTTTCAGACATATATTTTTCCCAATAATTTTTTGTTAGAATTTGTAATTCTTCCTACATGTTCATCACATTCTTGAGATTTTTTTTTCATGGCTGAGTAAGTGGAGTTGACTCTGTGAACTATGGATAATACAGAGGGTCAGCAGGGTACTTTGATTTATGACTCATGTACAGGAATGCCCAGAATTGAATTAAGACTAGCCAGCTAACTCTCCAGCATACCAGCCTCTAAGCAAAAAACACCATTGGACTAGTTAATTCCTGTTTTTACATATAACTTCCTAAGTGACCGGGGCAGTAATTAGTTGGTTGCCTTCATGAAGCAGATATAATGTCTTCAGCTGGAGACACCATGAAAAACGAAACATTTCTATCAAACAGAGACACTTCTGGCTGACCATCAGACTCTGAGGCAATTGATAGTCTACTGAAAGAGTCTGTTTTAATCATGTGAATTCTGGAAGTTAATAATTCATGCTACAGTGTGGTAAACTGCATATACAGAGGCTAAACTTAACCTTAATGAGGATGAATGGTTAATTTAGCCTCGTATGACTCTACCACGTACAATAGAATGTTACGTTGTATGCATGAAATATATTTATTATATCTAACACACAATAATATGCTTATCGTTACTTGTATTAAACATATTTTTGTACTCCATTTAAAAATAGTGCACAGATATATTTAGAGTATATATTTTGAAAATAGACCAAATTATTAGTTTGGTGGCCACAAAGCTTGAGTTGGCTTTAGGTGTAACTACTTACTGTTTTTTCTTACTTACCTCCATCATTCTCCTTGTGAGTGGTGATTCTTCTTGCCTGTTTTCAGAACAGAGTGGTCACATCGCTTTCAGCGGTCATGTGAGTCTTTCTTTTTCTGAAAAGTATTTCAGTGGGAAGTTAGAAATTGCAAGGATCACATCTGCAGGCCTGGCTGCATTCTCTAATGGCTCTGTGACTTTGGGTACGTCTCTTTCTCGGCCTCGTTTCTATGTCTGTGAATAAGTCTCAGTAATAGCTGCATCCTGTGGTTATTAGCACAGACCCCAGCGCTCGGAAGCGTTCAGTGAATAGTAATTGCTGTCAGTGTGTACGAAGTAGGAAAAAGCTGTATTGGGGATTAAACCCAGCTATTGTCATTTGTGAGAACGCTGCCGTAGGTTGCTTCAATAAATAACTATGAAAGGAGTGGTAAGTGGATGAATGAGTGGATGCTTTACCAAACACAGATAACACACAGTGAGGTGTCGTCCTGGTTGGACCTTCCCTCTGGCTATCCACCTTCTGCACATGTCTTGCAAGTTCTTTCCCATTCCGGTGAATCCCAGATATATAGTTTTTTGGTATTTTTTTGTTTTAAGCTTTATTTATTTAAGTCATCTCTACACCCGACATGGGACTCCCAGCTCACAACCCTGAGATCAGGATTCTGTGTGGTCTTCTCACTGAGCCAGCCAGGCGCCCCAGATGTGCAGTTTTGTTCAAGTTAGTTTCCCTGGATGATTCTTCCTCTCCATCACTTCATTTCCTCTGCCCCCTTCTCAATCAGGTTTTGTGTCTCTGGTCCTTGAACCTGCACTGGGTCTTCAGGTTTGGAATTTTTATATGCCAGTGTGGTTCTGCCCCCTAAGATCCTTGGCTGGATTTAACCCCTGTGGTTCTCCATGGTCTCAAATACAATAAATCATTCATTTGGGGCGCCTGGGTGGCTCAGATGGTTAAGCGTCTGCCTTCGGCTCAGGTCATGGTCCCAGGGTCCTGGGATCAAGTCCCGCATCGGGCTCCCGGCTCAGCGGGGAGCCTGCTTCTCCCTCTGACCCTCTCCCCTCTCATGCTGTTTCTCTCTCGCTCGCTCTCTAAAAAATAAATAAATAAAATCTTTAAAAAAAAAATAAATCATTCATTTGAACATCTGAGATCTAATTTGTTTCAGGGAACAATATTTCCAAGTTAGAGACTTGAATTTTGATGTGTAGGTTATGACATTTAATGTAGAAATAATCCTATTACAAGAAGTAAGTGAATTTTAAAAGTAGCTAGGCATTAACAGCCTCTTATTTCATACACAATTTAAGACAGAAAGCAAATAAAGGCAGCAGAATTCATTATTTTGGATCAAGTAAACAGAGCTGGGATCTACTGAAAGTGGGAAAATTAATGCATTATAATAAAATTCTGTTGATTGACAAATAAATAATGAATTCATGTTAGTTATTGTCCTAACCTAAATCAGAATTTGCAGCGCATCTGCTTTTCTTAAAAACTGTCAAACAGGAACCACCTTGTAGTGGCAACAACAACCGAGAAGGTATGATGTACCCAGAGATCTTCGTGGCCCTGCCGATGGGAGTGCAGCAGAGTCTCGTCCTTGCGGTTTGCCCTCAGAACGTACGCCTCCACAGCCCTTTGGAAAATGCCCATCAGCGTCTCCTGCCTAATCATACTGCGTCTTCTTCTCAAATTTTTCTCTCTGCTTCTACCTCCAGAGTAGCTGCTCCTCAGTACTTCATGAGACTTGTGACATTTTAACAACTTGAGAAATTGTGTTTGACCTTCTATGCAGCCTGCATCACTCTGCTGGTACATTGAAGATTGTGTGGATCTGGCCTCTCTTGCACTCAAAGCCCCCAAATCACATTGCTAATTACTGTGAGCGCCCTAGAACATTAATTTTCAGTGATGATAAAAATGTGATTTTTGAAAGTCTTACCCCAAATAATACCCTTTTAGAAATCCTCTGCAGTATTCTGATTCTACAAAATCATTTCCTCCCCCTCTTTGAGTCACTTTTAAATCTACTTTTTTTTTTTTTTAAAGATTTTATTTATTTATTTGACAGAGAGAGAGCACAAGTAAGCGGAGCAGCAGGCAGAGGGAGAGGGAGAAGCAGGCTCTCCCCTGAGCAGGGAGCCCGATGTGGGGCTCGATCCCAGGACCCCGGGATCATGACCTGAGCCGAAGGCAGATGCTTAACCGACTGAGCCACCCAGGTACCCCTTAAATCTACTTCTGATGCAGTCACTTTGTGGGTATCCCAGTGGAACCAAACCTTACTAAGGTCCTTCGTTCCAAGGGGGTGGTTTGCACAAGAAGGTAGGTCAGTGGTTCTTAGCTTCTGCATGATTGACATTGAGAGCTGGATAACTCTTTGCTGTGGAACTTTCCTGTGCGTTGTAGGATGCTGAGCAGCATCCCTGGCCTCTACCCACTAGATGCCTGTAGCATCCAGCCCCCCCATTGTGACGACCTAACATGTCTCCAGACATTGCCTCATGTTCCCTGGGCAACAGTCAGCACTGATGGAAAACCACTGAGCTGGATTAATGTCCTCCTCATACCAAGGCTGGTCACTAATCCCTTAGCTTGGGAGACTTGGCGTATTATATCAGAACAACATATAGAAGCTGTGGATAGACCAGTCACACCAACATAACTTTTACTGCTTAGTGAAAAATCCTTGCTGGTCTTGCTGCACGATAGCTATCTGGCCTGTTTGAATTCCACCTGAGTAAGCGCTCAGAGTTAATGTGCCTTGGGATTTTGTGGTCAAACCAAGCTGTGCAGCAATCATTAACGTTAAACTACTTGGATTGGAATAGTTTGTGTTTCAACTACTCACATCAATTTAAAAAATCAGCTTAGGAGGAATGAATAAACAATGGGAAAAAGACAGTCTCTTCAACAAATAGTGTTGGGAAAACTGGACAGCCACATACAGAACAATGAAACTGGACCACTTTCTTTCACCATATACAAACAAACATAAACTCAAAATGGGTTAAAGACCTAAATGTGAGACCTGAACCCAAAAAAATCCAAGAAGAGAGCACAGACAGTAATCTCTCTGACATCAGCTGTAACAACCTTTTTTTAGATATGTCTAGATATGTCTCCTGAGGCGAGGGAAATAAAAGCAAAAATAAACTGTTGGGATTTCATAAAAATAAAAAGCTTCTGCACAGCGAAGGTAACAAGCAATAGAACTAAAAGGCATCCTACAGAATGGGAGAAGATGTTTGCAAATGATATATCCAATAAGGGGTTAGTATCCAAAATATATGAAGAACTTACAAAACTCAGCCCCCCCCCAAAAAGAAATAATCCAATTAAAAATAGAAGACATGAACAGACATTTTTACAAAGAAGACATCCAGATGACCAACAGACCCATAGAAAGATGTTCATCATCACTTACCATCAGGGAAGTGCAGAACAAAACCACAATGAGATACCACCTCACACCTGTCAGAATGGCTAAAATCAAAAACAGAAGAAACAACAAGTATTGTCGAGGATGTGGATAAAAAAGAGACCCTCTTGCACTGTTGGTGGGACTGCAAACTAGTGTAACCACTCTGAAGAGGTTCTTCAAAAAATTAAAAATAGAACTATACTACGATCCAGTAATCTCACTCCTGGGCATTTACCCAAAGAATACAAAAACACTAATTTGAAGGGATACGTGTGCCCTGATGTTTGTAGCAGCGCTGTTTACAATAGCCAAGATATGGAAGCAGCTGAACTGTCCATCAGGTGATGAATGGATAAAGAAGATGTGTCTGTGTGTGTGTGTGTATATATATATATATATATATGTACAATGGAATATATATATATACACAAACACATATATATATATGTACAATGGAATATTACTCAGCCATAAAAATGAATGAAATCTTGCCATTTGCAATGACATGGATGGAACTAGAGAGTATTATGCTAAGCAAAATAAGTCAGAGAAAGACAAATACCATATGATTTCACTTATGTGGAAATTAAGAAACAAAACAGATGAGCAAAGGGAAAAAGAGAGAGAGAAATCAAGAAACAGACTTAACTATGGAGAACACACTGATCGTTACCGGAGGGCAGGTGGGGGGATGGGGGAAATAGGTGATGGGGATTAAGAGTACACTTAACCATGATGAAATAAAAAATGATTAAAAAATCAGCTTAATCAGATAAAACAATCTAGCTCTGAAAAATATTTTTTATTTATTTTTTTTTTATTTTTTTTTAAAGATTTTATTTATTTATTTGAGAGAGAGAGAATGAGAGACAGAGAGCATGAGAGGGAGGAGGGTCAGAGGGAGAAGCAGGCTCCCTGCCGAGCAGGGAGCCAGATGCGGGACTCGATCCAGGGTCTCCAGGATCATGACCTGAGCCGAAGGCAGTCGCTTAACCAACTGAGCCACCCAGGCGCCCGCTCTGAAAAATATTTTTAAAGAAGATAATTATACCTGCAATATAGCGATCTATTCTTGGCTTTTTAAAAATTAAAGTAAAAAATAAAGGGTACTTTTTCTCTAAGACAATATTTCCTTATTCATACTCTTTAACACATCCAGTGTCTCTGAATAATAAGTGTTTTTGTTCTGCAGAAGTAAAGGTTTTCTAATTTCCTTTGTAAGTTTTATTTATTTATTTATTTATTTATTTATTTATTTATTTATTAATTAGTAATCTCTACACCCATCGTGGGTCTCAAACTCATGACCAGAGATCGCGCGTCACATGCTCTTCCAACTAAGCCAGCCAGGTACCCCTTCCTATTTCCCTTTGAAAGAAATTTAATCCACATATAATACTTCTTGGTTTTTAGTTTGAAATCATCCTAAACTTAAGCATAGTTGCATAATATGCCGGCAACTTTTATTTTTTTCTGAGTCATTTGAACCCAGGTACTAACGCGATACGTATTTTCTACACGTAACAGCCACAGAGCCCATTCAGCTGTGTCAGGGGTCCTAATAATGGTCTTTATGGCAAGAGGATTCTGTGCAGAATGACACAAAGCCTTTAGTGTTCCTGTCCTTTTGGACTTTTTCACCCTCAAGCAGTCGCTCAGCCTTGCTCTGACTTTCTGGACCCGGCTGGTTTGGGAGGTTTGTGCCCGTTATTTGGGTCGCGGGCCCCGCGCGGAGTTTGTCTTGTGTTTCCTTGTGGCTGCGCTTGGGTGGTGCGTGTTCACAGGACTGTCACAGAGGGGCTCTGTTCTTCTCCTTGCGTCTGCTCTGCTGCTAGGTTTGTCATGGCTTGAGATTTTCAGGCTTGCTCCCTGGTGAAGGAGGAGTCTGGCCGGTTTCTCCTTTGTCACTGGTGCTTGGGCAGAGCTACGTCGAGGCTGTCCCGGTGTTCTGTTCCTCGTCAGACCTGCAGCCCCTGCCTCCCTCACGCAGCGCCATCCTGATCCTCCCGTTCCTTCCGCGGGGCTCAGCCGACTCCGTACCAGAAGCACGAGTGTTCTCCTGTCCCCGCTTCCTCGTTTCTGTCCACATGCACTCAGATGCCTGTTTTCGTCAGTGGATCATGATGTTTGCATCACGGCTTACTGGTGCTGGTTTCTCACTAAATCCCCTCTTTCCTGCACTGCCTCTTTCTGGGGCAGCGCTTCAGATTTTCCCTCTCGCTTGCTCGTCTGTACTTGTCCTCTCCACGTCGGATGGTGCTGTGTCGCACAGACTTCGTGAAGTGCGTCCCTTCAGGGTCCCTCAGCCGTCCTTGTTTTCCTGCGGGTGAAGAGGGGACGCACACCCCCGGGGAGTCCTGCAGCGCTGTGCCACCGCCCTCAGACCTGGCTGGCCACCGTGTGAGCAGCAGGCTCGGCACCTCACGCAAGTCCCCGCGAGGACACGCCACTCCTCGCCTCGTCCTGCTCTGACTCCTGCTGCTCTTTGCCCTCACAGCCCTCAGGGGAAGGACCCTTGCTGCCCGGGGGTCCAGCAGTCCCTGCAAACACACGCTCTGCATAGCAGGCTGACCTAGGGTTCTGTCCATTGTCCCATCAGTGCGGAACGAGGTGATGGCTGCCATTGTGGTCACTGAGGAGATGATGTTGGCACCTGACAGCCGCACACCCCGTCCCTGTCCCCTGTCCCGACGCGGGACTCGATCCCGGGACTCCAGCATCATGACCTGAGCCGAAGGCAGTCGCTTAACCAACTGAGCCACCCAGGCGCCCCTCTATCAGTGGTTCTAAAGAGGAGGGCATTCCGCCATCAAGGGGGCGCTCCTGGCATCTCGTGGGTCAAGCCGCTCATGCACCTGCACGGTTCCTCACAGCAAAACACTATCCATCCCCAAATGTGAACGGTGTCAAGTCGCAGAAAAATATAGCTCGTACTGTCGTGAGATAATTTTACATGTTACGGTTCTTTTCATGTTTCCCGAAGCCTTTCAAAAGCTGATTTTCTTCATTGATTACTTACTGTTCTTTCAAGATGGTAGTTATTCTAGACATAATCCAACCTTCCCAATCTCATGGTTGATTTCCTCTCCTCTGACAGTTACCATTCACCCCAGATTCGTGTTGGAGAAAGTACAGTCAAGTTCAAAACTCATTTAGGGTCTCTGACCATGAAGATGGAGGCCTGAGCCTAATTATTATCCACTTAAAGTGGTAGAACTAACTCTTGGATTGACACCAGCTGTATTTATTTTATTTAGGTGTTTCGGAATGTATATTACGCAGTGGATATCTGTCCTAGGACTATTTTCTTCCCCTTTTAAAAAATACTTTTTAAAATACTCTCACGCTGCCTTTTTAAGTCATATCAGTGCTTCATTTATAGATGCATGATTCCAGAAATGCAGCTTATGACTTCTTTTGTTACCTAAAGGGACATTATCTCTTTATTGTTTCTACTTAATTGCAAAGACATTGTGTGCTTTTGGGCAGTGTTTTACCCACAGTGTGGGCTGTACTGTTTTCCAAAATATTTATGCCATTGTTGCTAACTACAGGAACTCAGGAATTTTTAAGATAAACACAGACACCTGAATTTAAGGGGGAAAAAAAGTTGGTTAGAAATAGATCCACATTTAGATCTTAGCACGGTTGTTAAAATCCATGGGTTTGTGCTGATTTATATGGCAACCACATTAAGAAATGGCTGGTTTCCACAGTGCACCAAGAAGTAATTTCTTTTCTTTTTTTTTTAAAGATTTTATTTATTTATTTGGCAGAGAGAGACACAGCGAGAGAGGGAACACAAGCAGGGGGAGGGGGAGAGGGAGAAGCAGACTCCCCGCAGAACAGGGAGCCCGAAGCGGGGCTCGATCCCAGGACCCTGGGATCATGACCTGAGCCGAAGGCAGTCGCTTAACCGACTGAGCCACCCAGGCGCCCCAAGAAGTAATTTTTAAAAGGAGAAGAAAATAGTCCTAGGACAGATATCCACTGCGTAATATACATTCCGAAACACCTAAATAAAATAAATACAGCTGGTGTCAATGCAAAAGCTAGTTCTACCACACACATAATACCTTACGTTTGTATACTTAGTTCTCCATTTTATGAAATATGCCGTAGCGTCTCCTTTGATTCTTCCAAACAGCCACAGTGCATTACAGGGCATTACAGTTTTGCACATGAATAAAATACAGTGCAGACAAGTTAAATCAGACTGTCGGTCGCCCGCCTCAGTCCTAGAAACTCTTGTTCTCCAGCACCAATTCCCGTGCACTTTCCTTACGTCTCACCTCCTTTGTCCCTGAATGTTGCCTAACTTAGGGGCGCATGTAGGAACTATTTTTTTTTTGAATGAATGCATGTTTGTGCTTAGAAGTCAGGAACGCTGCAATTTTTTGTTGTGTTAATAATAGTTGTTTTTGTTTATGACATGGACAGGTTAGGCGAGACGTATTATAAACCACATTTCAAATAAATCCCAAAACTGTTGCTATAACAAGATTGTGCCTACCGGAAATTCTCTTAGCTTCCTTGGTACACATTTTTCTTATTTTTGGAAAAGCAATCTGGGGGAGGGAATTTGAATATTGTGTAGGATCATTTTCTCTTAGAAGTGTCTAGGGTTTTAAATTTAACTGCACAGGATGAAGCTTTAATTCAAAAGGTTTTTGTAAAGTTATTAAAAGGCAATACAACTTTTAATTGGGTTTGTAAATCTTGTTCTTGTTACAACAACTAAAATACTTACTTGAAAATATCACATGGCTGTGGAATAGTTGTTCTTAGTAAAATTAGAAGTAGTTCTGTATCTACAGCTCCCAGGATTAACAGCGTGAAGTTAATGGTCTGTCTTAGCGTATGAATTATGTCGGATAATATTGCAGCTTTCTTGGGAACACCCATTTACGTATTTTGGGTAGTTCTTTTCAGCTGGCCTTGTATTTAAAGTGCATATTTAGTTAGGTCTTACTAAAGGATTTGAAGAGCACGTGTACGCCTCCTCCTCTGATTCGCAGTGATTCCAAGTTTTGTGTCCATTTTGTATTGAGACCTCCCTTGAAGTGCTGCTAAGGGTCTGACACTGCAGGAGGCTCTGGGTACTTGGAGATGTGCTGGATGGGGCCTCTGATCTCCAGGGGTTGCAAAGAATGGAGAGGTCACTTCTCCAGGGTGCTTGAGAAGATGCTCAGGAAAGATTCCCAGCAGAGGTATTTGAACTCTGTCTTCACAGGCGCTATTTGAACTGGTTACGGATATTACAGGCAGCAAGGAAAGATCATGTCGTGTGTAGGGAGAGATAGGGGACTTAGGATACGACTGGCAGCATCCAGGAAGGAGATTTTTCAGATCTGGAGCTGACATTGCAAGAGCATTGGAGCAAAGCAAGATGATGGTGTGTATGAAGGAAAGCATGTGGGAGCCTGTTTGCCAAATGCAGGGGAGGTTTTAGGAAAAGGGAGACGATGTCTGAGACTTTCATCTGAATGGTTAGGAAAAGAGGGGGAGAAGGGTACCACCTGGGGGAAGGTAATGATTTTCATTTAGGGAATTATACCCAGTCTGGGGCACGGCAGGACATGTCTTTGGATAAATCTAGCGGTTGGTGAATACGCGGGTGAGCAGGACTCCCACCGTTCCAGTTCCTCAGCACCTTCTTGGAGCTGGGGTGGCATCACAAAGCCTCATCAGCGAGGATTAGGACGGTACCAGGGAGACGGATGGTGTAGTGGGGCAGTATTGGAAGAGCCCACAGGTGACGTTTCGGGTGTTGCCTAGCTTCCAGGTAGTCACCTCTCCTGCCAGTCGAGGTAGACTGGGTTGTGTCATGCTCTCCCGCTGTTTTGGCCCTCCTTAGAATGGTTTCTGTTACCACCACTGCATCTCTACTGACATGGCACGCTTGCCTCCTAGTCCTCTAGGCCCACAGCGCTCATGATCTGTAGATCTTCTCAGTATTGATCATCTATCACATTGTCTATATTTCCCGTTGTAAGGAAATTTTAGGGGCGCCTGGGTGGCTCAGGTCATGATCCCAGAGTCCTGGGATCTAGCCCTACGTGAGGCTCCCTGCTCAGTGCAGAGTCTGCTTCTCCATCTCCCTGTGCCCCTCCCCCTGCTCATACGCACTCTCTGTCTCTCAAATCAATAAATAAAATCTTTTTCAAAAAGAAATTTTAATTCTAGTGGTTAATATACAGTGTTATATTAGTTTCAGGTGTACAATATAGTGATTCAGCACTTCTGCATATTACTCAGTGCTCATCCAGGTAAGTACACTCTCTATCATCGATTTCACCCATCCCCTCCACCCACCCACCCACCTCCCCTCTGGTCACCACCAGTTTGTTCTCTGTATGTGAGAATCTGTTCCTTAGTTTGTTTCTTTCTCCCTCCTTTGTTTGTTGTTTCTTAAATTCCACATATGAGTGAGCTCACATGGTATTTGTCTTTCTCTGACTTATTTCACTTACCATTATACCCTCTTAGTTCCATCCATGTTGTTGCAAATGGCAAGATTTCATTTTTTCTTACGGCTGAGTAATATTCCATTGTATATATATACCACATCTTCTTTATCCATTCATCAGTTGATGAACATTTCAGCTGCTTGCGTAGTTTAGGTATTGCCAATATTGGTGCAATAAACATAGGGGTCTATATGCCCCTTCGAGTTAGTGGTTTCATATTCTTTGTGCAAATACCCAGTAGTGTGATTACTGGATTGTAGCATAGTTCTATTTTTAACTTTTTGAGGAACCTCCATACTGTTTTCCAGAGTGGTTGTATCAGTTTGCATTCCCACCAACAGTGTAAGAGGGTTCCCCTTTCTCCACATCCTCACCAACACCTGTTTTTTCTTGTGTTGTTGATTTTACCCATTCTGACAAGTGTGAGGTGGTATCTCATTGTAGTTTTGATTTGCATTTCCCTGATGATAGGTGATAATGAGTGTATTTTGCTATGTCTGTTGGCCGTCTGTATGTCGTCTTTGGAGAAATGTCTGTTCATGTCTTCTGCCCATTTTTGATTGGATTATTTGTTTTTTGGTGTTCAGTTGTATAAGTTCTTTATATATTTTGGATACTAACTCTTTATTGGATATGTCTTCTGCAAATATCTGCTTACATTTAGTAGGTTATCTTTTAGTTTTGTTGGTTTTTTCCTTCACTGTGCAGAAGCCTTTTATTTTGATGGAGTCCCAATAGTTTATTTTTGCTTTTGTTTCTCTTGCCTCAGGAGACATATCTAGAAAGATGTTTCTGCGACTCATGTCAAAGAAATTATTGCCTGTGCTCTCTTGTAGGATTTTTATGTTTCAGGTCTCACATTTAGATCCTTAATCCATTTTGAGTTTATTTTTGTGTATGGTGTAAGAAAGTGGTCCAGTTTCATTCTTTTGCATGTGGCTGTCCAGTTTTTCCAACACGATCTGTTGAAGAGATTCTTTTCCCACTGGATATTCCTTCCTGCTCTGTTGAAGATTAACTGACCATATAGTTGTGGGTTTATCTCTGAGCTTCTTATTCTGTTCCATTGATATATGTGTCTGTTTTTGTGTCAGTACCGTACTGTTTTGATTACTCTAGGTTTGTAATAGAACTTGAAGTCTGGAACTGTAATACCTCTAGTTTTGTTTTTCTTTTTTAAAAATTGCCTTGGCTACTCGGGCTCTTTTTGTGGTTCCATACAAATTTTAGGATTGTTTGTTCTAGTTCTGTGAAAAATACTGTTTGGTATTTTGATAGGGATTGCATTAAATGTGTAGATTGGTCTGGGTATTATGGACATATTAACAATATTTCTTCTGTTCTATGAGCATGGAATGTCTTTCCATTTTTCCATTTCTTCGTGTCACCTTCAGTTTCTTTCATCAATGTTTTATAGTTTTCAGAATACAGATCTTTTACCTCTTTGGTTAATTAAAGATAAATCTATCTTTATTCTGAATTTCATCATCACAAAGTTGAAAGTCTGACTAAAACTGCAGAGACCCTCTTTATCATATTGGAAGGTATTTTATAGTTGTTCCAAAGATCATTGACTTGTAACCTGGAGTCTAGAATGTGTTTATAACTGGCCAGACGTTTGTTAGATATTTGCCTCAGAAAACTTTTTCTTTGTTCAATTAAAATTGTAAAACATGTTGACTATAGGAAGTTGAGTTGACCTCTGGGTTTGGAGAGAATAAATTTTTAATGACCTCACTAATCTTGAGTTAAACTCAAGCTAAGAAATTTTTTGTGGTTTAAAAAAAAAAATTAGGCTTTCAATAAAATTGAGTTTAGGGGCACCTGGGTGGCTCAGTCAGTTAAGCATCTACCTTCGGCTCCGGTCATGATCCTAGGATCCTGCTCATCAGGGAGTCTGCTTCTCCATCTCCCTCTGCCTCTTTCTGCAGCTTTGCTCACGCTCTCATTTTCTCTCTCTCTCAAATGAATAAATAAAATCTTTTTAAAAAATTAAGTGAGTTTAAAAAGTAATTTGCATATAAAATGCAGAAGCATATGTCAAGTCCCAACAACAAATGAGGAAAATTAATTAAAACCAGAGTTTCCTGGCCAGTGGCAAAGCCCAAACTACACCCAGTCGGGCCTTCATTGATAGATCGATCCATCCGTCTGTCCTTGCACCTGTCTTTAATTAATTAAAACTGTTCAGTATAGAGAGCACATATTGATTACAACAGAGCACCAGGAATTGTGTTACATTCTGAAAATAGGAAGGCAAGACATTCTGTTTTTGGATCGGTTGTTCTAAAGGCGATCCTTCAGAGGAGATTCTGTAGATCGTGCAGATACCTTTGGTAGAGATTTGAGACCCACCACGTAATCCCACACAGAGGCATTTACTGCGTCTTCTTCAAATCCGAGGATTGCAAGGGTTAATCTGCTCACTTGCTTAAGTGTGGACCTGACCAATGATGGTAACTGGAAAAGGCATAAAACAAGCCTTTTTTGTGTCCTACCCAAACAACTTTCACTGCTAGGCAGAGCACCTGAGAGGCATCTGACCCAGAGAAGCTGGGGGCCCCTAAGTAACTGTTGGAATGATGTGTTAACAGTCCAAAGCTGACAAGTGGGAGACCCACATAAAGACCAGGCCTGAGGTTTCAGTGCAAGCCAGACACGTGACGGGAGAAATGAGGTGTTTGGCATTTGGGAGAGACTGGTACAGCCCTCTCCTCAGGCATGCAGGAAGAGAAGCTTGCCTTCTGTAAAGTGGAGATGGATGGGATGGCAGCTGACTGGAGAGGGGAAGCATGGAATGGGGAGCCTTCGGGGGGAAAAGGAGCAGACAGCTGCAGACAAATGATAGGGAGAGCACAGATACTTTACTGTTTGAAGTGTGTCATGGCTTCAGTAAAATGATCGAAATCCATCGCATTGATAGCTCATTAATTTAGCAGGTGTACATGTTAACCGAAAATTATCTTTTTAAGATTAAAATGTGTCTATAATATATTTCTTTTAGAGTGTTGAGAAGACACGCAGACCTCCCTGTATCTCCCGAATACAATAGCAAATCTCCATATGGTCATTAAATAAGTTAATGCATTTTAGAAAATTCGGTTTTCAGAGTAAAGTTTTCATGGATTTGTAAAAATTTCTTGTTCAGCTCTGTCAGTTCTCAGACTGGTGGTTAGCACTGTTTCCCAGTTCTGATAGGTATTTGCCTGGGGCGAGCTTACGAACTTGTTCAAATCATGATTTTGGGAACTTGCCTGTGATTGCTCTCAAGTGTTATTTCTAGAAAACATTTTATGACTCTTTATATGGAAAATTGAATTAGCTGTTCCATTAATTTACCATATCTACCAGCCTTTCTTTGCTCAGAATGATTATTGGTTGTATCGTAAAGCCAAGTCATGGGAATGAAAAGTACAGAATGGGGAATATAATCAATAATACTGTGATAACGTTGTGTGGTGACAGGTGGTGAGTACATTTAGCGTGGGGAGCACAGAGGAATGTATGGGGTTGTAGAATCACTGTGTTGTACTTGAAACTAATAACATTGTGTATCAGCTGTACTCCAGCAAAATAAAATAAATTTAAAAAGATTTAAAACCCACTGTAAAAGATTTCAGATATGAGGACGGTGTAAAGGAAGCGAGAATCCAAAAATGGTTGAGAGGAGGGTGCATTATTAAATCAAGTCTTGAAGACAATGCTTAGACAACTTCTGTGGGTGACTTTGGTATGTAAATTCAGGGTGTTTGCCAAAGCAATCTCTGCCCTAGAGACACACTCTGTTAATGTCTCATATTTGTCATCCTGTAATCCCGGGGGTGTAAAGAACAGCTCCTTTAAAGGCAACAGTGTACTCTCCCTTTACTAGATTATAACCTCCTCCTCTGCCATTCCTTGGATGGCCACCCTCCTGTCTCAAATAGTGGCCATGTGGCTTCATGCTGTCCTATGCCCTTATCAGGTGGAAGATCTTCAATTAATGCTTAAAGGGGAAATACAGAAATTTGTCAGATGGGGTGAACGTTCCATTAAGCATTTTTCAGATGAATTAATCTTAGAATATTCTAAACTTTCAAGGCTGACCTCAACATTGTGAAAATAAAAATTATGATGTGTTTAATAGGGTGCCTTTTAGTTAGGTGTTGAGTATTGCATTTGGCCTTATGAACCTTGGAATTTTTATGGTCGTTGTTGCAGTAGGAAATTTCAAGGGAATCATTTTATGGTCTGTATTTTACTCCTTACTCATAGCTTGGCTTCTGAGTCTATAACGTCCCCTTACCTTTAATTCTGTGAATTAAGCTCAAATATTTTCAAAACTTTCTTTGTATTCTAATTGTTTTTGGCTTCAATAGGTTAGGGCAGAGCCAAGTAGAATACAAAAGTGAGTCTTAAATAAAAATCAGAAAATACTGGATTCGCCAAATGCTTCCCCCTTCATTTACTTGGGAAACACTCTTGTGTTTTGCCAGACTGAAACAAAATCCTGTTGTCCTTTAATACATCTCTTTTTCATCACCTGATTAAATGTTCCACGTGGTTCACGTGTGTGGGAAGAGAGGAGATGTCTACATGTGAAAGTAGTTACCTACTCCGCTCTCTGTACCTTCAAAGAGCTTTCGCAGCAAGTTCAACTTCATCAGCAAGAAAGCATGGATGCTCGTTTGGTCCATGAAGCCATGATAATCCTCATGTACAGACTGAAGTGGGAGGCTGGGCTGAAGAGGGAAGCAGAGCGACCACTCCAAAAGTTTAGTTTTAATTTTTGGGAATTTGGATCTCATAGGAATAAAGATTACAGAATGTTGTATTTGCAAAACACTTAGTGTTTTGAAACCAACCATCAACTCAGTTCGTAGATATTCTCACCGAAAACCCTACACAGACCTTCACTAAAGAATGAAGAAGTCAGGGACGCCTGGATGGCTCAGTTGTTAAGCGTCTGCCTTTGACTCAGGTCATGATCCCAGGGAGCCTGCTTCTCCCTCTCCCACTCCCCCTGCTTGTGTTCCCTCTCTCGCTGTGTCTCTCTTTGTCAAATAAATAAATAAAATCTTAAAAAAAAAAAAAAGAAGGAAGAAGTCACTACCTTCTGAGATGACCACTTGCATCTCTGAAGACATTTCAAGTCCCCGCTTCTTTCAAAACTAAAGATGTCTCTGGAATGCCTCTGCCTTGTTTCTTGTGCTGCCCTTCCCAGCAACACTGAATAGCTTTAAGTTTTCCAAATGAAGCGACTTGTGGTATTTGAGGCTTGCGTCTGTGTCCAGGAGGCTCCAGGTCTGTGCCCCACTCCCCTGCCCTCTTCCCAGCACAGGGCTTGCAGTCCTCTGTTAGCTTCACCCTTGGGAGCGTCGGTCCAGCTTGCCAGCACCCATGTCCAGTCGCTCAGGTCTGAGAACAGCACCCTTGGGGTGGTGTAAGGAGGTGGGGTACATGGGAGCTGTTCTTTATTGTGTTTCTTTATGTTCATAGTTCCATTAATGAAGTCGGAATTGCGTTAGCTTTTGAGACCGTAATTACACTGTTGATTTATATTGAATTTACAGTGAAGCGACTTTTTTAGGTAGTGTTATATACTACTCCCTCATATCTAGTATTTCTGGATTTGTTTTTTTAATCATAGATTCAAGACTTTATTTCACCATTATGTTAAAATAATATCTGTGAGTAAAATAATGCTTAGGAAAATAAAATCAAAACTCTATAATAAAAATATTATGGTGTTGCAGGATTGGGGGTAGACTTCTTTATCCTTTGTATTGCTATTTCTGGGTTTCTATTAACATTGATATAATATTTGTACCCTTGCATTAAAAATAAATCATGTCGGTCTTAAGAGCTCATTCCAAACTGTTGAGATTGGATTCTCTCTTCTAACCCATTGACTGTTCTTCCTAAATCTCATCCTTCGGAACATCTTTATTGTCATCCAGGTAACTGTCAAAAAGCCCATGTGGAGGAAGGGATCCATGGCCTACTAAGGTGCACTTGCTCTCAAACCGGTATCAACTGTAACCTGGGCCTGTTCATCAGTAGTCCTTGTTTGGAGTCAGTTCAATATCTATCAATAAATTAACAGTATTTTATGAGTCTGAGAACGGATACTGCTCAGGGACAGATTTTTGTATAACCGTAAAATGATTACTCTAAAAACCATTATTTCGTAAGATGTGTAAACTAAAAACTGCTAACGAAACAATTTCAGCCCAACTCATCTGAGGGGAAAAAAATCCCAGACCTCAGCAGGCTGTGAGCACCCTCCCCCTCAGGGAGCCTCGTTTAAATCTGTTTCCAGATATCGTGAAGTCTAGGACTTGTTTCTTCTCTGGATCCCAGAGAAATTTCTGGAAAGTTCTTTGGCTTTAGGGTGTGAATAGGTTCATAAATTTCTGGAAAGTTCTGTGACTTGGGGGTGTGAGTCTTGTGCATGCACTTTTTTTTTTTTAAACTGGAAATTTTTGATGTGGTAAGGAAGTAGAAGTGGGATTTCTAGACCCTGGATGGTGAGCACTTTTTCTTTTTTCTTTGCTTTTAAGTTTTGAGCCCATTTTCTTAGTCCCCTCACAGTATGAGAGCACATGCAATACCTCTCACATACTTGAAAACCTTCCTTCCCCCTCCTGCCCTCCTTTCTCTCACTGTGTGTGTTTTGTTTTCCCTTCTTCCCTGCCTTCTATTTCAGTGTCTCTTGTTGATAATTTATGTTCTTGGACACGTCCCGGGATTAGCGTCAGTGAGCGTCCCTGGAGCATTGAGCCTGGGGGTGGTTGGAGTAATTGCAGGAGAGGAAGAGGTCGGGACCCCAAAGAAAGGATGATATGTGCAGGTCAACAGCGTCTCTGAAAACTGGCCTGACCCAGCAGAGAAGTTGTGCGTTTGCCGTGAGTGCGTCAGCTGCCCCTGTGGACTTCGCTGCCTGGCAAGCCCAGCCCCAGCTCTGAGCCCGCATGCTTTTGTCTTTACATCCCTGTGGGCCCTCCTCTGAAGCCTGCGTAACAACGTTTAAATCTTTCCTTTCAAAGCCACAGACATACGTATGTAGCTGAATGTAGACATGGTCTAAAAAAGCAGGGCTGAAGGGTTTGTGGAGAGAGAACAAGCCGCGGCGTTCTCTCCTTCCCGCTGTTCGTTAGCATTACGTTCTGCTCTCCGCCTTGATCGATACATCATCACCGCCCATGCCAAGTTCCATGGGAGAACTGGGGCGACGAGGCGGGAGGTTTACCGAATGCATATGAATGAAACGGTCTGCAAGTTGTCCTTCACTACCCAAATTCTCGTCACCTGAATTCTTCCTCTGCAAATTCATGAACAGGTTGGATTCAGGTAATGTTTGAGATAGGAACATTCGGAGAAACCCTTCAAATACATGTTCCCTCGGTTAAACACACGGAATCTCTGCGCTCAGGAACAGAGCAGATTTGGGGAAGGGAATGCCTCCCTTCCGCCGTCCTTGAGGGATGCCCCTGGGACGTTAGCTGTCATTTCAGTGTACCTGCTAAACACTGCTAAAGCTCTCAGAGGCGTCAGCCCACAGGCAATTTACTGTATAATCCTGAGGTGAACTGGAGAATTTGGTGTGACATGGTAAAAAATGCGGGTTTTTCACACGGGCGTGTCTGCAGAACTCAGCAGAAGAATTTGGTTCAGCGAATGGAACTTCCGCACCAAAGGCCCCGAGTGTCTGTAATACAAACCAGCCCCTATCTAATAAGCCTGCACAGTCACACTCCATAAAAGGTGTTTCTGAGATTTAAGAACCTTGGAAAGTGTCACTATTCATTTTTATGAACTCTAGCAGGAGAGGTTGTGCCAGAAAACGTTTCAAGTAGGGAGATCAGCGTAGGATTGATGTTGGTTTTGGCAGGAGCTTTTGTCGATCACCACAGGTGTCCCGGTATCCTTTACGGATGTACCCCCTTTCCTTGTTGTGGCCTAAACTAAAGGACACTAAAGTTTCCTTTTGAAATTGGGTTTTGGTTTTGGGTAAGGAAGGAGTGTGTTAATTAGGTCCAAACAGTGGCACTCACGAAGCCCCTTAAAGTGTCCATTACATGCCAGGGACCCTTCATGGGGGGACAGTTCTGATTCACGTTCCTGACCATACAAGTTTCTCTTTAGACCGTTGTGCATGGCGTGGCTGGCTTTCCACTTGCTGGGGCTTTGGTTTCACCGGCAACAGCAAATACGTATGTGGTGAGGTTTTACTCAGCTTGCAAGACGACAGGTAGGAAATAATTTCAGTGGATGAAATTATTATGGGAGTTTTGGTTCCTATAAGGAAGACGTTCACATAAGGACTGTTTTGCCAGAGGCCACGCAAGCGAAAATAAAATGATATTGTCTGTGGCGTCAGAGCCAGATGGTGGAGGGTCTGCACGTTCGGTCTGTTGCTGGTGAAATGCATGGGTAACACAAGAAACACAAGGATGGGCTCTGCAAGCATGAAATAGACTCTGTTCTTCAGAAAGCAGGTCGACAGAAACAGCGTGTCACTGTCCGGGATTTCGTGATTAATACAACACGAGGTAAAGCTCGCCCACGCATCTCTCCTGGAGCCATTGCTCAAAAATATTGTTGCTCCAGTGCCCCGAGGTCAGGGGCTGGATTCTCATCCAGATAAAATTGCTTCAAGTCTTTAAGATGACATCTCGAAAAACATCCCCACGGTACACAAATGGGAGACCTGTAAATACACACAAATATCATGTTTTTCTTTTTCTCGTAAGTAAATGAGTCGCCCAAGAAAGCATATTCATACTTGAGGTCATTGCAAGACTCTTTATACTGCAGTGTAAAACAAGCAAACAAAAAGCAAGTATGTTGGGCCAACCTGGTTTATTCAGCAGCATCATAGGAGAATGACCAAGGCTTCCCATATGCGTGAATTTTATCGAAAACAGAAGCCTTTTAAGACATGTGGGTTTTTAACTCCTATTCATTCAATTCTATAGGGAAAAAAAAAAACCCATAAAATATATTGGCCATCACTTTGTCCTGCGGTAGAACCTGGAGACTTTAATTTATGTGGCCAATGATCCAACGTCACCGCCATGAACCTTTAGTTGTGTTTAAACCTGTAATACAGAGGTCGTCCTCAGGGCAGATCAGGCTGCCCTGGACTGTTTGCCTTTACATTCAATAGCCCCCAGATGCCTTGTTTGTTGAGTTACTGCTCTTATTTTTATCGTTTTCTTGCTTCCAGCTTCACTTTCCTTCCAGCAACTGCTGTGTTTTTGCAGCTGATAGAAGCTGCAAGCTCATGTGATATACCAACCTTTTTTTCTTTCACTGTTTATCTGAAATGCATAACTGGGAGTCCTGTAATTTACCGGGCAACCTCACCACGCCCCTTCTCAGGAAATCTTAGAGAGAGGAACCCTGCTTCCTTGATAAATCCCGGGGGAGATAGCAGGCAGCGTTTAGGACCTTAGAGAATCCCGCAGAAGATTCCTGTGCCCAGCACAGAAAAAGCATGGGGTCCTGTGTTCAGGCTGTGAGCACCAAGAGGAAGGATACCTCTGAGCCTGAAGGTGGGGGGGGTGGAGGGTCATAAGAGCAGGGATGGATTTTTCCAAGAAATGTCCTGGGTGGACCTGTGTCCAATCCCGAGGCTTCTGTGTCATATTGCATTATGTAACAGACAGAAGTAGTAGTAGCTGGAAAAAATAAATGTCATCTTCACTCACATAACGTTTGGAGGAAGCCATGTGGGTTGATATGTGGCCTCACAAAGACCCAGGCTTCTTCCAGCTCTGCACCCCACCATGACTCATACGGTAAGGTGGCTGCCGGAGCCCTAGCCGTCACAGGAAGTGGGATGCATCACTCCTCGTCCTCAAAAGCTACTATCCGGAAGTAAAACTTTGCTTTTGCTCACTGACCAGAACTTAACCACACAGCCACATCCATTTGCAAGGGGAGCTAGGAATTGTAGTGTCTTTGATAGGAAGTTTTATGGGCATATAGTGATTCTGTTACTAAAATTTGGGGAAAAAATTACATACATGTCAGCTTTAGGATTATGTCTTTGAATCTGTGACCTTGAAAAGGCCTTGTAATAATTGTTCCCAGAAGTCTTGGCTCCTCTTGGAATTTCCCAGGTTAAATGTTACTTTATAAAAGCACACTTTGAAAGAAATAATTGGATTTCTAATATTTTTAAATGCTATTTCATGCAGAAAAAAAATGAATTAGAGGCCCATAAGTGGCCGGTTTTAGAACGGAGTTTTAAAAAATGAAAATTTATGTTTATGGCAAAATAGTAGATCGGGAAAAAGGAAATTGTCTCAGCAAATTATTTGGAAGTTTGAGTAGATTGAGGAATCATTGGCAACTATGGGAAATCACCTAAAGGTTTTCAGGACTTACATGAAGCTTTGGAAATGATGCTTACTGACTGACGATAGAAAAGGGAATCTAGAGAAAACATCCCACAGTGTGTTCTGAATTTCTGTACTTTTTTTGTAAGTGAATGAGCTCCAGGGCCGCTAGTGAGGAGGCTGGGACATCAGTAACATTCCTTTATCCCTCCTCATGTCCTTCACCCTTTTCCTTCCTTCAGCAAACTGTATTACATCCTTGAAGAGAAAGGCTTCTCAGTGGCCGAGATCCTTGTAAAGTCTGTCTGGTGTTTCGTCTTCTGAAGTTAGGGGGTTTTATTTTATTTTGCTTTCTGTAGGAACTCCGCAGCCCAGAGGCTAGACTGGATGTCTTGTGTCAAACTCCCTGAGCGTTGTTTTCCTGTCTTCCCTGAATACCGAGGTGCAGCTGTCGGTAACATTGACAAAGGATGTCCACTTGGAAGTTGACTACCCCAACTATGTCAGTTACCCGGAAATACTTAGAGAAGAGCAGTAGAATCATGGGAAACCAAATTTGAGTTCACTAATAGGGTGGACTGATGTAGGTAATGTCATCCGAGAGAGCATAGAATTTTAATTTCCAGCTTCAATATGTAGACCCCACATTTATTTTTAACTTTGGTAAACATACCTAGAGTTTATACATAGTGTGTGCATAGTGAAGGAAGTTTGTGATTTCATATCTGAGTACTTGCTATGAAAATGCCTTTTGGATCTTAGTCCCCTAAGCACTTGGTGAAAGGTGAAAATCTGAGTTTCGGACACATTTAGACATGAGCAGAGATCAAATAGGATGCATTGTGAACACAGGACAGGGCCTTTGTTCATCAGAGTTTGAATGCCTTACATTTTAAAAGGTGAAAGATTTTTTTGATCTAAAGAGAAACCAGAGTATTGAATGCCTTACATTTTAAGAACAAAGCAAACTATGGCTCATATGTTCCCAACTGGGAACTCTTCATGAGAGGAGAAAAGGAATTTCCCTGTTTCTCTTTGGAATTTATCTTTGTAATGCATAGCACACCTGTACTCCATAAGATTTGTTAAAGCCCATTGGAGCGCTAGGGAATTGTGTGTCTACTAAATTATTTGGAAGGATGAGGAGTAATAGCTAATGAATTACTACCCAGTTAATTAATCCAGGATTAATTAGGAACTCTACATTTTGATTGTTTCTATTTTACATTTATAATTGTGAGTAATAACTTGGGTTTTAAGTTTTCACCTTTCTTTCTGCCAAGAGAACCTGATGATTTCAACATATATCTTTCTTCATTTTTGACATTATTATCCTGGACAGGTTTTTGGTTTTTTGGGTTTTTTTTTACTCAATCATCTATTTTAATTTCAAAGTATTACTATAAAAATGTTAAACAGAAAATATAAGGGTGGGTTAATGTGAACACCCATATAAACACCACCTATGTTGAACACTTGTTAATATTTTCTCGTATTTTCCCCCTTCCTTCTTTCCTTCTTTCCTTCCTTCCTTCTTCTATTACTTCAGGGTAAGCTGAAGACATTATTGCACTTTTATCTGTAAATGTTTCAGCATGCGTTTCCTAAGAAGTACATAAAATACATACACAAATCATGATCCCAGCTAATAAAATTACTAATTGCAATATCTAATTTAAATGTGATATTCATGTTTTCCCAATTGACTCACCAACTGCAAATTTGGAATTTTTTTTTTTTAAGATTTTTATTTATTTATTTGACAGAGAGAGAGAGACAGCGAGAGAGGAAACACAAGCAGGGGGAGTGGGAGAGGGAGAAGTAGGCTTCCCGCGGAGCAGGGAGCCCGACGCGGGGCTCGATCCCAGGACCCCGGGACCACGACCCGAGCCGAAGACAGACGCTCAATGACTGAGCCACTCAGGCGCCCCCAAATTTGGAATTTGTTGGTTCCATATCCTGGACAGTTTTAATCAAGTGTAACATTATGTGAAAAAGATAAATATTTAGGATGCAGTTGAAATTATTTAAAGTGTACGGGGTGGGGCGCCTGGGTGGCTCAGTTGGTTAAGCGACTGCCTTCGGCTCAGGTCATGATCCTGGAGTCCCGGGATCGAGTCCCGCATCGGGCTCCCTGCTCGGCAGGGAGTCTGCTTCTCCCTCTGACCCTCCTCCCTCTCATGCTCTCTGTCTCTCATTCTCTCTGTCTCAAATAAATAAATAAAATCTTTAAAAAAAAATAAAGTATACAGGGTCTGTGGCTCATCATCATCCTGTGTCATTGCAACCTAGGTTGATGGTATTCACAGGCAGAGACCAGAATGTTTCTTACTGGGGTGTGTGTGTGTGTGGTGTGAGTTTGTGCCGACTTGGGAGTCTAGTCGACGAATGCTATGCTTTTAGTGCGTGAGCTGATTCTCTCATCTGTTTGCTTTCTCCTGTCGAGCCCAAGAAGTGGGCTGGATGGCTGAGAAGCCACTGACTGAGGCTTGACAGGGGCTGCCGCCCGGTGGAGCCTGTCACCGCTGCTCAGCAGGTTCCACCCTGGCCGAGACTCCTGGTGACACGTGTGTGGTGGAGCCGGGCTTCCTCAGAAGGTTCTGGGTGAACAGGGCTCCTTCCTGGATGGCTCTTCTCACAGAGGGATCAGTAAACAGGGCAGATTCCACAGGCTGAGCTGGACAGATTGCAGGTTCTACTCAAAGATGACTGAGGACCCTCACCCTCAAAGAGCTCTCCTTGGAAAGATGACAAGAGGATTACATTTCAGGGGCTCAAAGCCCCATAGGGATGTCTGTCATCCCTCTCAAGCACTCCCTGTTACTCTCAGCCGCTCGTGACTGCTCAGAGGAAGCCGCTGAAGATAAGCGCAAGAGCCCCAGGCCCTCCTTCTATTGTCTCCTCCAAGCGATCTCTCGTGGCCTCCTTCTGCTTCAGAAGCCGCATGCAGGAGAGGCAAGGGCTGTGTCACTGCCCGGCTAAGGAATAGCAGCCTCACCCACAACAGCTGGATTGGACCTGTACGTACTCGGGACCTGCTCTCATCCGATATCCAGTGAGCGTGGTTCCGTGTCCAAAGCTAGACCAAGAGATAGAGCACAGGCCATGTCCGCAGGAGGAGAACACAATGCAAGGTGGGGGGAAATGAAGAAGATTAACCACACTGACAAAAATACCCGGAATAGTGAAACTTCAGTGTTAGGTAATGGTACATAGCGGCGAATTTGGCGATTTGCCCCCATCTTGTGGCCCGAGTTTGCCATTCCTGTCGTGAGTCTCACAGAGATGCCTCATTTGCTGGCTCTCACTGTTGATGGAAATCATTCACTAGTTTCTGAACTAGACGTTGGAGAACTAACACAGTCTGAACAAGCTCTGCCGCTGATGGATGAAACTGAAATTGAGCCTGAAGAAAACACCCATTGTGTCTAGGAAGATTATATGTATTTAGCTGCTTTTTACTCTTGACTGTGATAAGTTCACTATGGTTGGGGATACAGTATATAGAAAGTACAATTTTATAAATCAGTAACCATGCGCATCTGTTTTCCTGTGCCAAAATATGTGGTGTGCAGCGGTAACAGCAAAACAAAGCTGTTGCCATGGAAAGGAATAGGGCTTTGGCTGTTTATTTTTTTCACATAACAAGACCTTGGGCCGTAGGTGGCCCGGGACTGCTGTGTAGATTGATAACTTGGGGACTTAGCTGCTCTGAATTGGGAATTCTTGCACGATGGCTCCTGGAGCTCCCAGCCTAGGTTTAAGGTGTCAGTGGAAAGAAACAGACTCAAGAGCAAAAAGCGTGCCCCCGGGAGTCTACCTTCTTCCCTCCTGGCTACCTCTGGTTGTAAGGGAATCTGGAATGATGAGCATTTTCACCATGCACGCTGTCATCCTCAGCATTACAGTTCTGATAAGGAAGAGGGAGGGGGTGGATATTGGGTAGGCAAGTACTTTGGTGGGGAGCACCATAGGGGTGCATTAGGGGAGCATTCATAACCCAAGCAGACTGCCGCACGATCTAGAACTTCACATGGGGCTGTGAAATATTTACAGAAATTCTGGAGGCAGAGAGACTTTTCAGGGCAGGTGTTATGGGGACAAACATGTTAGAAAGTCGCTGTATAGCAAAGATCAGCTTTATGACAAAGCATAACATTTATGCCAAATGAAGCAACGTCCTTAGAATAAAAATGAAGGATGTGTGTTACAATAGGGACAAAGCTCTAACTGGACTGGACGGAACATCAAGGAGATGCGGGGAAATTATTAAAAGACTTGAAAGGCAGGCAGGGGTATGGGTTTTACATAGAGGAAAGCAAGAATGTGCTCTTGAAAGCTTTCTGGGGGGGGGTGGAGACACAGCAGGTCGATCAAGAAGAAAAGGATGGGCTGTTTAGATAAATATAGGAAGAAATAAATTGAAAGGATGTTCCAAAGAATCCTGTGTATTGCTTTGGACCAACAGATAGGAATCAAACTTTACTAACAAGTAAAAACAGAGAGAACCAACAAAGACAACCACACATTCTGTTTTGGGGCAACTTGGGAGAATTGTGGTGTGACCATAAAGTTGGAAAGAAGAAACACAGTGTGGGAAAGAAGCATCGTTCGGTTTGAATAAAGCTCCTCAGTGCTACTCAAGTTGATGAAGAAATAATCGGGCAAGCTGGAGGCACTGAGAGTGTGGGAGCAGGTCTGGGGTGAGGGCAGGGCCTGCAGGTCCGTAGGAGGGATTTAATGGCATGGAGGTTGGAAGGGAAGAAGAGAGGGGGTGAACACAGAGAGCTAGAGAGAATACCAGAATGGAGCCTTGCACACTCTCCGCATTAAGGATGGGTTGCTTACAGTTAGAGTTGGGGACAATATGAGGTCCGCAGTGAGGTGATAGGACCCACGCCAGGAGAGGTGAAGCCATGTGGGAGTGGTTGCCAGGGAGCTCGGTGGGGACCTAGAGCTTCAGTTTAACGGGCAATGACAGGCCACTGCATTTCCGCACAGAAGGCGACTCCTAGCTCCGGGGAAATCGGTGTCAGCAGAGGAGACCTAGAAATCCTGTCCCAGGCATTTCGAGGGCGAAGGTGTGGAAAGAGGCAGGAGACACAGAACAAACACACACAGAAATTGCATCCCAGTTTGAAGAAGCAGTGAGGGGTCAGTCCTTTGTGTTTGGCTTCTCCCCTCAAGTGGGGGTGTTCTGAGCATATGAGAAGACAGGCCACGAAGTCTGTACACAGAGCCTGAGTAGACTTGTAGAGAGAGACTTACTATATGTTTTCTAACAGCCTGGCCGAGCTGATCCATACTAAGCAAATGCCAGTCCTACGGAATGCACTGTTCTTACTGCATTCTTTCTCAAAAAGATGACATTTGTTCCTAACGACAGGAAATGTGTCATTTTAGCAGAAGTACATTTTTGCTTTAAGGAAAAGGACCTTGCTCCTGGAAACTTTCATGGTATTCCCTGTGCACAGAACTTACTCCTCAGCAGGGATACCTGCATGAGCTAGAAAAATGCCATCACTTAAAAATGTATGGGATTTGTGAGTGTAGACTTATAGTAGGCAAAATTCACTCCAAGCATGCAAGGCCCTGTCTTTTCTTCACCCAGTAGCGCATGTGAGGGTTCCAGCGCAGTAGGTGTTGCTACTGAAAGGTGCAGTTCTTAGTAGATGCCGTCTAATGCTGTGGCACTCGTGCTGGAATGGGCAGGGTTTAAGGGTGTTCTGGAGCACGAGCCTGTCTAGTAGGGTGTATTTCTGTGAAGTGCTCCTCCACGCAGAGAACAGAGCAAGTTCTTCCATCATTTTCAGAGACTTCTGTGAACAGGGAAGATGGACCCAAAGATTAGCTTTCAAATATTTTTAGCTCTTGAGTATGTGTCTCATGCTTCAGCAACACTGGTTAAGTGGAAAAGAATGACTGAATTACTAACTTGTCTCATTAAATTGAGATCACTTCACATCTTTGGCTTATTTTTGCTACCCAGGACCCCGAGATCATGACCTGAGCCTGATTTGCCCTCTCCCTCTGCCTCTGTCCCTCCCCCTCCCACTCGTGCTTGCTCTCTCTCAAATAAATAAATAAAAGCTTTAGAAAAAATAAGCTTGAAATGATGATCCACAAAATCCCTTCTGATGCATGATGCCATGCACTGGATGAATGCTATCTTCACTAGCTTTCTGGAGAGAGGAGAATGAATGGTACTGATGAGACTGATCCAAATGTAGCGTGAATATCCGTTTGAGTGAGGTGATCCATGTAGACAGCTTAGAAACCCTTTCAGTTACCTACCTCTTATCACCAATGTACAACTGACTAGACGGAGAACCTTCCAGAATCTAAATCACTGCCCCTCTTCCAGCAGGCTTCACAAACTGTTATAATTTGTTACATTGGGCTGTTAAATGGTCTTCATTTGGAAACAGACATAATCATTCAAGTTGGGTATATATCTAAATGGTTAATTCATCCACAATTCATATTTTTCGACTACCCCTTCTGTCCCAAAGGATTGTGCTATTTGATCGTATAAACTTATAAAAGACACGGTCCCCTAGCAAGGCAAGTTTCTGTCCATCCAGAAGAAGGGACAGCGACATGGTGAGCTCACCGACAGATACGGAGAGAAAAAATACCCTCTTCCTGGGTCACGAGAGGTTGACTTGACATTTTCTCCTTCAAAGAGAAAGGGGGCCTGGCGGACACCTCTGTGGAGCTGCCTGTGGCCATTCACAGCCCAGCGGCAGCTGTCTGCCCGATGGTCCTGCTGTGAAATTTCTCCTTAGTGATCTCAGAAGTTAGGCTTAGGACTCCGAAGTAGGTATGAGGTGTGAGCACAGTAAGACGGACAGTTTTCTGAAGAGCATACGTGTGCAGGTCTGCATGTAGCTTATGCACAGCAGAAACGCAGGGTCGTTACCTTGAGATTATATTCTTAGGACAGGCTGCAGTAAAGCCCGCATGTGCACATGTGAACGAAAGGAATATGCAGTGTCTGGTTGGCGGTTCTGGGCAACGGGGAACTTGCCCCACCTTACTCCTGACGAATTTCAGTGAGGTGATGCCCGGACCGGGAGGAGCCTGGTGGCACGGTCCAGACATCCATCTGTTCTCGCCCGTCCTTGTCTGGCCCTGCTTCTGCGACTTGCCCTGACACCTCAGAGCCCGCCCCACCGTCCGTGGTGGAGGTGGCTTTTTCTGAGGTTTTCTCAAGCAGTCACCTTTCTGTGCCAAGATAGGAATGTTCTTTGGCTACTTTCCCAGATTCTTCAAGGAGTTAGCAGTGCTTCTATATATGCATGAGGTGGTCAACAAGTACAGTTGGGATAAAGACAGTACACTCTCTTCGGAGTTTGTACAGTCTACGTGCATTGCTCTCATCGATCAGCTTTAGCTGCTGCGTTGTCCTTTCCATGAGCCTTGCATTTGGGAAGATAACTGTACTGTGAGCATTTGCAGTGAGCTCTGTATCTCATGTCAGTTCCCACTACTGGAGAAAAAAAACCTGCTTGGCCACAGGGCAACTCTCTATAGATATTGCTGTCCTTTTCCTCCCAGTGCCGTAGAAATTGGTATTCTTCATGAAGGTGCAGAGGGGGTCCTTCTGGGTCACATAAAGCCAATGTGCTCGTTAGCACATTGCTTGCTCGTTGTGCTAGCAAGTTACCCGTCCAGCATTTCGGGAAAAGCTACAAAGGAAACTAATCACATGGCACTAAATTGTATTGTTTCAGAACTAGTCTACTTTTTCTCTTCTTTCCATGGTAAAAAAACTTGGGTTCCAAAGCATGCAGATGCATATATATTTTCTGATGAGCTCTTTACTTTCATTCTTTAGTACGCTTGATGTTAAAAGCCAGAATATTATCTACGTACTGCCAACGAAAGTTGGTTATTCTATATAAATCTAAAATGTCATGGGCGCCTGGGTGGCTCAGTTGGTTAAGCGACTGCCTTCGGCTCAGGTCATGATCCTGGAGTCCTGGGATCGAGTCCCGCATCGGGCTCCCTGCTCAGCGGGGAGTCTGCTTCTCCCTCTGACCCTCCCCCCTCTCATGCTCTCGCTCTATCTCATTCTCTCTCTCAAATAAATAAATAAAATCTTTAAAAAATAAAAATAAAAAAATAAAATGTCATTCTACAGCACATTAAAATTTTGGATCAAGGTTCTTTCTCTGCTAGTCCATGTAAAGATCTTTTCTATTTCTGAGTATTCTTGAATTTTGAGAGCATCTGACATCAACTTTATGTAGAATGAAGTCTATGCAAAAAAGAAATTATATGTATATATACACATATATATGATATGTATGATATGCACATGGATATGTATCATGGTTGCAATTTTAATATAGAAGGAATCCACAGCCCTAAAGTCCTTCAACCAAACCTATCCTATGAGTCTGATTATTGTAACCCCACTCTTACAGGAAAGAGAAGAAAACAGGTATATAAGTCAAGCAGAGTCTAGGGTTGGGGACATGAGTCACCTCCTTTCTAGTGGTGTGATCTGATTTCAACTTCTGTGAGCTTCACTCGCTTCATCTGAACAACTGAAAAATAGATGATATGCAGAGGCTTTGAGACTCAGCAAAGTTCAAGAAATGTTCATTTATTTCATTCCTGTCTGTTGATCTGTGTATGAATGCATGGCATTTCTGTGGCATTTCTGAAGACGCAGTTTGCCGTCAAAACACACACCCCCTCAGTAACAGAGGCCCAGCCAGATGTTGGTGTTGGCTGCGGAGTTAACTTAGGGATTCAGCGTTACGTAATGAGTGTCAGCTTGATTCAAGGCTCACAGCAGAGGTTACTAAATATTACCCCCCGTTATCAAAGAATTATAATACACCTTTCCCAAATGTATGAATGCAGAATCAGTCCAGACTTGGTCATTGTTTTTCCTGGATTTTCTTTACGTAAATGTGTTCTTTGTTCTCTCAGGCAATTGGGAAACCAAACTGAGTGGAGGCAAGCAGAAGAGTTAGGTGAAAGATGGTATCACGCTGTTTTCATAGGAAAACGCAGGCCCTAAGCCCACCCCTAAACATGAATGAAATCACTGTGGTTTCAGAAGGCCTTTTCTCAATAAATGGGAGCTTTGTTTGTTTTGTGTTCGTGGTCTAGTTCACGTTTGTTGAGCAGTGAACTGTTTTCCTCGTGTGCCTGATAACCCCTGCTGTTCATAAAGGTGTCCAAGAGAGCAGCATAACTTTATGTGTTTCTGTCTCTAGAGGGGCCCCAGGTTTCTGCTAGATTCATCTGTTAAAGGCTGGTTTCGGGAGGTTGGGAGCTTTTTCAGTCTTTATGCCCGAGCTCTGAGTGAAGGCCTTCCAGACAGCTTCTTTGTGCAGCAAGATTGAGGATGCTTTTTATTCCTCTTTGGAGCAAAGAGCAAGTGTAGAAAGAGGGGTCAGAGATCCGAGGAGGCTTGTGACAAGGCACTGGAAGGCGGAGGTCACCTGCTTCTGTTTAACAAGCTGCTACCGCATTTCCAGCCGGGCTTGTCAGAGCCCGGGCCCTGATCAGAGCCCCTCAGCGTCTCGGGTTGGGTATTAAAGGGACAGGACAGTCCCCAGGTAGCTGATAATTCAAGCCAGTTTGATCGGTGAGATCATCCTGCGTTCTTCAGTGGAGTCTGCAAGGCATGCCATGGGGGAACGAGATGATAGCTATCAGAACTGGCTTACTCGGTGCCCAGTGTGCAGGACTACTTTCATGGGAGTGCAAGAAAACAAAAACCAAAAAACAAAAATAAAACCAAATTGGTCTGGTCTGGTCTGGCATCTTCTTGGTTGAATGTGTTGTGTACCAGAAAGTACCGCAGGGCTATAAAAGTACCCATTGCAATGCGGTAATTTTCTCCTGGTTGTGGAAAAGCATCTTGAGGAAATGGGAAACCACTGTTTTTATTTCGTGCCCCTCCACTAGTCCTGGGGTGGCAGACGAGCACCTCTGGGCCACAGCCGGCCCACCACCACCTGTTTTGTGAATCGCGTTTTGTTGGAAGACAGCCGTGGCCGCTCGAGGACGAGTCTGTGCTTCGTTTCCAGCACAACGGCAGAGTTGAGTTCTTGTGACATTCTTTGGCCCACAGTATAGCCGAAGATATTTATTATCTGGTTCTCTACAGGAAAGTTTGCTCAGCATCTGAAAGACCTTCATTGTACTCAGCCTTCCCATTTCCCCAGCTCTGCATATGAGTTTGTCCTTGGCAGAACCTCACCTGGCTTCTCTTTACCAGAATATCTTTTACGAGGCACCTGCAGACGTACGGTACTGGAAACGTGGCTGCCAAAGCCAAAGGACTGAGTTTTGAATTTTATTTAGTTTTAATTGATTTAAATTTAAATAGTTACATATGGCGATTGGCTACTCCGTTGGGTGCATGGAAGAGTGCTGTGCCTGCTTCACCAGCCGGGGAGCTCAGCAGGGTGGCCGGGGCCGGCCATGCTGTAATATTCCTACGCTCAGGGTTTCACTGTGAAACGTAATACACAATGTGCTGAAGCATAATTAGGCCAGTTTTATTTAATGCATGTCAGGCTATCCAGGATTTCAGTCTCCTTTTGAGTTTGTCTTAATGTGTGCAAAGGAATGTGTATAATGTACATTTTGAAACTTTGAGCAGAATGTAGTTAATCTGCTGGTTAACTGGCTCATTTCTAGGGTCAGTTATGTGTACTTTATTATTTTTATTTTTCGGGGGGTCAAATTTCTAGGAGGTTATCATTCTTACCTTTTTGTTTTTTTGAATATTCTATTTATTTATTAAGAGAAAGCGTGAGAGACAGAGCATGAGCAAGCAAACTCCCCACTGAGCAGGGAGCCTGATGCAGGGCTCAACCCCAGGACTCGGAGATCATGACCTGAGCCAAAGGCAGATGCTCAACCAAGCGAGCCACTCAGGTGCCCCATTCTTAGCTTTCTTGTAAAAAGATCCAGCATTGACCTATTTTATTTCTTTGTCAGCTCTTTAATTAATTTGTGCTGTCTTTATTATTACCATCCTTATACTTTGTTGACTAATTTCCTAGACTTTGTTTAACTGCTTGGTTTCAGTTCTTGACACAAGAATCTCTAACAGCTGTTTTTCCCAATATATGCATTTTAGGTTCAAATTTTCTGCATCCTTAATTGTCTTGCTTAGGACTAACTGATCTTTCTGATTCAGAAAATTTGTGCCTTTCATCAAATCCCAAGAAAAAAAATGTCCTGTGTTCTTTTGAGTGTATGTTGGACCTTGTCATTCAGTCAGCGAAATCTAAACACTGTATTTAATTTCCATTCTTCTTTACCTCCCTGTGGCCCATGCTGACTTATTTCCATACTTCCTTATTACTCTTCACTGGAATTCTCTTCATCTCTCTCAATCTGCCTGTAATCCTGCCATTGATTTTTGAAATTTCAACAGTCTTTTTCATTTTTCTTCAATTTTTAAAGCTCTACTTAGTATTTTCTCAAAAATCTGCCTGACCGTGTTTATCTCGTTCCTTACACATTTGTTGATTCCTTCTGTTTTTTAAAATATATCTAATATATACTTATTTCATATTCTGTTTTGACAGTCTTCATGTCTGATATCTTTTGGGGTTAAATCCTCCTGTTTGATTCTAGTGAGTATCACACATCGTGGGTAGAAATCATACGTTTTATGATTTTTTTTATTATGATTCTTTTTTCACTTGGATCTACCTCTATGGGATTTTTTTTTTTTTTTTAAGATTTTATTTATTTACTTGACAGAGACACAGCGAGAGAGGAAACACAAGCAGGGGGACTGGGAGAGGGAGAAGCAGGCTCCCCGCAGAGCAGGGAGCCCGATGTGGGACTCGATCCCAGGACCCTGGGATCATGACCTGAGCTGAAGGCAGTCGCTTAACCAACTGAGCCACCCAGGCGCCCACCTCTATGGGATTTTTATGAGGCTTGTGTGGAGGGCACCTCCCCCCAGGAGAACATTTCAGAGCTGAAGGTTTCTTTCCACAGAATTTCTTCTTGGTGCTTCTCTGGCCACTCAGGGTTTCCTGGCCATACCTGCCTGAGGTCAGCTTATTTGTTTTTAATACCTGAAATCTCAAGGCAGTATTTTTTGGTGGTTTGTGAATTGGTTTGGGATTTTTCTGGAGGGGTTGTTTTTATTGTTACTGTTGTTCTTGACCTTCGTGCAGAACCAGGGAGCATCTCCTCTGTCACTTAGGAACAAGCTGCACATAGGAGGTAGGCATGCTACGTAACATGATGGTCCCCGTCCTGGGCGAAATTCAGTTCACTTCTCCTGCAGTGTGAAAAAACAGACGTGTAAGGACATTGTGCTAATCTCAGAAATGCTGAAGGTCTACCCTCTCAAGCACTGCCCCCCACCCCCACACACTTACAATCACCTGGCATGCCTGAGCCCAGCAGATTCTGTTTGCTGAATTCATGCTTCAGTAACGTAATCAATTCATTCAAACTAGATGAGTTCCTGTGTCCTGAAGAAATGGTTCCTGGTGAAACTGTAAGTTTTCCAATATTTGGGAAAGCACAGGATAGTGCATGAGCAGTTTCCTGGGGGGGGGGGGTATATTTCATAAAAGTGGCTTTGTACCTGAGAACTGAGAACTCTATTTGTAAACTGTATGTGGTTGATGGGAAGGATCAGATGTATAGACAGAAAAACTTGTGTTCCTTTTAGAGACCTGGTTCAGAGTACAGCTTCATGTCCAGACTACTGTAAAATGCTGATCCTGTCCATCTGGGACACGTTCAAAACCTCCCAGCCTGATGATTTTTCCTCTACTCAAGTGGCATTGGGTTTGCAGAACAAAGATGACTTTTCTTTGTACAAAAGCAAGTTTTCTTAAACGTTAATTTGGGGCAGTTAAGATGTTTTATCATTCTCAAGCTTAGAAAGGGATCACATAATTATCTTTTTGTTTGCATACTTCAAGCCAGGAGATGGATGGATGGATGGATGGATGGATGGATGGATGGATGGATGACATTATATGAAACAGCCTATATGTCTGGGGAGATTTTTTTTCCTATTAAGCACTAAATTCAAGTTATTCAAATTAATATATCTGGTCTTTGGAAATTTGCCAGATTACAAATGCAACACATTTGTATTTTGTATTTGAATTGACAAATGTCTGTTTCCATCTCCTTTTTGTATTTTTGGTGAAAGCTAACGTAGAGTCCACAGACTAATCTGACAGTGTTATGTGTGTGTGTGTTGTTTCTTTCTCTGCTTGTCCTGAACTATCGCTCACTGGTTGACAGGTACACTAAACAAGGCTGGGTGGGAGCTCATCCCTTAGATCCTTTGTTTCAGTGTTCCCAGCTTCCATATGAAGAGTCAGTACTTTTAACAAGTTCCCCAAGTGTTTCTTATCATCAGGCAAGTCATGAAAATACTGTTTTAGGGAATTCACTCCCTATTAACCACACACTCCATTTACAAAATGATCTAAGTGCTTGGAAATAATTTTTTTCCCATTAAACACTTTGGTGTTTAAAACTATTAGCTAGTTTATAAGAAACTAGCTAAATATATTTGGCCTTTGAAAATTTGCAAATTCTCATACAATATGAATTCATAAATAATCTTGTCATTTGCATACATAATGTTGTAACTGGTGTTTTTTATTGGTTCTCAATCACTTTTTTTTAAAGATTTATTTATTTCAGAGAGAGTGTACATGAGTGGGGAGAAGGGCAGAAGGAGAGGGAGAAGCAGACTTCCCGCTGAGCGCAGAGCCCTACTCGGGGCTCCATCCCAAGACCCTGGGATCACGACCTGAGCCGAAACTAAGAGTTGGACAGTCAATCGACTGAGCCACCCAGGCGCCCTTCGTCACTTGTTTTTAAGTTCTTACCCACATGGGACCAGTAAAGCACCTTACTAACTAGAATTTTGTTCTTCTTATGAAGGATGTTATTTGTTGGCTTACAGATCTCTGTGTACTTGCTGTTTTCCAGACATAGACATCTGGGTACACAATGGGGAGGAAGTAATAGCTCAGGTCTAGGGCTCTCTGTGTTCCTCGGCTCATTGTCCCCTGAGTCACTGGCTGGATGAGTGACTACCGGCAACATGTATAACCTCCTAGAGTCTCCTTTCCCTCTTCTGTGAAGCGAAGGAAGGAATTGCTCGGATCATAATTGGGTGACACTAAGGAAGGTGATTTACGTAAATGCTTTTATGGTGTTTAGCATTCAAGAGATGATGCTATCGCTTGTCATGATGGTGAGCACTGGTATAATTGTCATGTTGATGATCATCACCGTTATCATTAGAAGACATGGCAGTTGCCTGTGAAGATGACAGGATGGGGAGTTGAGTATAAAGTGCAGACAGCTCCACACATGGTAGCTGAAACTTTTGTACAAAGTATTGCATTAGACAGCAGAGAGACAAATTCATGAGATTGGGGCCCCTTAAACATCTTATTTCTCCCCAGTAGAATCATTTTGTTCTCGCCCAGTTTTGATACGTGTCAGTTCCTAACAGTGATTGAGTAGTTAGTAAGCATTTTTAATCTGTTTTACTAACTTTTTGTTTGAAATATAGATAAAAAGTTAATGACATAATAACATGGAAAGGGAATAGGTGTTTTCATAAAGTAGTTATTTATGGTACAATTCTACCTAAAAACACATGAGAAAATACCATAATCCTGATTTTGGGTGGACCAGATAATATGGCAACAAAATAAACGGATTTTTTAAATGCCAAAGGTAAAGATAAATAAAGTGTCAAAGGTAAATAAATGGCAAAAAAAATCGTTTCATACACACATGTAAAAATCAAATACAAACACATAATTACCTTTTTTTTGACAAAAATTGGAATACTTAATTGAACTCAAAAAGATTTATACATGGAAGTTCATTGCTTAGTTTTTCATTTTTTGGTAGGGAAAACTTAAACATCTATCAACAGATGATGGTAAGTGTGAAATAGATCTATAACATGGGGTACAATAAATATAACATTTAAAAGTAATTCACTAGAGATGTGAAAAGATAGCAGTCAACACCGTAATAAAAACCAAGTTGTAGGAGAAGATTAACTCTGTACCATTCATGGTCACTGAAGATGCACAGGGCACTGTACTGTTTATGAGACAATTCTGTAGAACTTCCCTTAGAAGAAGAGTCTGGCTATGCATCACATTCTTTTTTTTTTTTTTTTAAAGATTTTATTTATTTGAGAGAGCACGACTGGGGGAGGGGGAGAGGGAGAAGCAGAATCCCCACTGAGCACTCCATACAGAGCTCGATCCCAGGACCCTGAGATCATGACCCGAGCCAAAGTCAGATGCTTAACCCAGGCGCCCCTGTGCATCAGATTCTTGGTGGTAGTTACAAGGAGAAAGAAAAGAGGTGATGGGACGGAATGTCGTCATGGGTGACTTCATCTTTACGTGAAATGTTTCATGCTCTTTTTAAATGTCTGAGCCAAACCAAAAGTGGCCCCTGTTGTTAATTCTGGGTGACATATGCATGGGCATTTGTTTGAATATGTTTTATACCCTGTTTTCTTTTATTAGAAATAATAAAGCAAGCCTTCAATAAATTAAAAGTAGACTCCCACAAGATGATGTTATTATTTAGAGAAAAGCACCGCTGTATTCCAAGAGGAAATGTTTCCAATGTGTTTGGAAAATTAGACTGTTTTTTAAAAATAATCTGCAAAAAAGACATTATCTTTTCATTCCCAGGTCATGTAAATATAATCAGATCACAGGCAATTAAATCCTATACGTGATTTTTTCTCTGTGAAGGAATTGAACCATCAGAAATTTCGTAGCCTTCTTCTCTGTGAAGGAATTGAACCATCAGATATTTCGTAGCCTATCGATTACCAGCATGAGATACTGAGATTCCTTCTTGACTCCAGTGGCTTGTGAGAGCTGAAGCAGGTGTCAGCCTCTGTTTGAGGTACTTTGCAGATTGCACCATGATTTGGGTCAGGAAACAATGGAGCATCTGGGAATAGAACTTTCCATCACTGTTCATCGTATTCCCTCAAGATTTTCACGGAGAACTAGGCAGTATTATTCCAATACGAAACATCTCTTCCTCCCAGCTAGTCACAGCAGTGAGCCTTGAATAGTAGGAAAGGAAGAGCATAACTTTAACAACGTTAGTATAATGGAAAATTAAAGCAGAAAAAGCATCTTTTAAATTTGCCCTGTTTTGAGATATGCAAATTGTCATAGGATGACTGCATTGTTTCCTGGATAATTCTTTGTTTTCCATAATCATCTTTTAATCAGGTAGAACGATCACTGTCAATACATAGGCTGCAAAATAAACTACGTTCTTGTACTCACTTACACTTCTGGTATTTTTTTTTAAGTTTTCATTTTAATTCCAGTTAGTTAACATACAGTGTAACGTTAGTTTCAGATGTACAGTGTAGTGATTCAGCACTTCCATATGTCACTTGCTGCTCATCACAACAGATGTCCTCCTTCATCCCCCATCATCTGTTTAACCCGTCCCCCCTCCCCTCTGGTAACCAACTGTCACTGTGTTCTCTGTAGTTAAGAGTCTGCTTCTTAGTTTGCCTCTCCTCCTTTTCCCCTTCGCTCATTTGTTTCTTAAATTCCACATATGAGTGAAATCATACGGTATTTTGTCTTTCTCTGGTGTGTTGCTTCATTGGTGAGGGACAGGTGAAGGAAGGGGTATTGCTTCATTGGTGAGGGACAGGTGAGGAGGTGTTGCATCATCGGAGAGGGACTTTGCTCTACCTAGGTAGCAACTGGACCAGCTTTAGAAAAATGTTGCAGAAGCCCACCCAGCCTTTTTCTGGGATTGTTTGCCTCAGCTCTTTGAAGAGGACCATGATTTCGTGGACACACAATTTCAACTAAAGCAGAAGGAACCTTTATTTTTCTATCCCTTCATTTCTTGCTGCCTCACTTTAAGACGGGTGTTTAATAGATGCTCAGTGAGGGGCGCCTCGGTGGCTCAGTTGATGAAGCGTCTGCCTTGGCTCAGGTCGCGATCTCAGGGTCCCGGGATCGAGTCCCACGTCCGGCTCCCTGCTCAGCGGGGAGTCTGCTTCTCCCTCTCCCTCTCCCTCCCCCCACTCCCCGCTTATGTTCTCTCTCAGATAAATAAATAAGATGTTTTTAAAAAATAATAAAAAAAATAGATGCTCAGTGAATAGTTCTAGATGAAAGGCTCCGTGAACCTTACCAGGACCTCATCATAACTGTTAAATATTTTCATTTTGTCCTGATGCCCATCATGCTGGCTTAAGCACTTATCACATCAATTTATGACTTAGTTCAGATGGTTATATATTTATATATTCAGATTTATATATCATGTTTGTATAACTGTATATACAATCAGATGTGCATAGTTCATGTATGTATTTCAGGTATTTATAGCTCACATACACATATTATATATATAAAATTTTAGATAGAATGTGTACAGAGGGTCTAGGGATATGCATTCCAGGAACAGAAATAAAAATGAGAAAGTATCAGCCTCTTGAATACCAGTACTGAAAAGAGGGAAACATTTTAATAAGAATTTTGTCATGTGAATTTTTTTTTTTAAGATTTTTTATTTATTTATTTGAGAGAGAGAGAATGAGATAGAGAGAGCATGAGAAGGAGGAAGGTCAGAGGGAGAAGCAGACTCCCTGCCGAGCAGGGAGCCCGATGCGGGACTCGATCCTGGGACTCCAGGATCATGACCTGAGCCGAAGGCAGTCGCTTAACCAACTGACCCACCCAGGCGCCCAGTCATGTGAATTTTTTAACCACTACCCCTCTAACAGCACCCATGCGAAAAAATAAAATAATGAAAACAGAATTGTACTTACATGGAACATATGGTGAGAAATCTTCGGAGCCCAGGAAGACTACATTTTTACTCTTCCGTACCACATGCATCTGAAGAACTTGGACATTTTTTCCTGTTTTCTTGTGCCTCGTTTTTTTTCTGTTTTCTTTTTTAGCAAGGACTGGTAAGACAATGGCTAAAAGGATGGAGGATTTGGATGAATTTTCTACTGAATAAAAAAGGTGATTGAAATATATTTGAAATATATTTGATATAAATATATTTGGAAAATATATTGAAATATAAAGCCCCCTGAAAGAATCAGTAAAATCTAGGAAATTGTTAGTTTTACCCCTTTAGCAGAAAATCATGACATCAGAGTCTTCTTCCGGGATCCCGGATTTGCCCTCAGTTCTGAGCAAGGTAGGTTGGGTGTGTGAAACGTAACACAGAAAAGCAGTGGGATTGTGGGGAGCGCCCTAATCAGTTTAGGCTGTGGTCCTGTGAGACAGCAGTCCTGGGACAGAGTGTAAGGCCATGAAACAGTTCAATGAGCTGTGTGTATGTGAGCCGATCAGAGTCGAACCCGAGGAACCGATTGTGGTCAGACACGGGCACTTCGTCCGTCGGGAGGGGGGTCTGCTCTGCCAGGAGGCGGTCGAACGAGGCAGGTCCTTTACTGTCGTTGAATGAGATTGGGTGATACGGAAGAGTCCGTGGAGCTCTACGAAGGCGCCGCCCAGGGCGGAGACCCAGTGGATGAGCCTGCGGTACAGATGTGCACAATGGGACCGTGTCTTTGAGGTGAAGGCGACCGAAGATGTGATAAGTCACATGTCAGTATCTTAGATATACGAGGGTAATGGGTTCGGCGGAGTGTCCTGCTTGCTCGTGGTCGTGTGGCCAGGTAATGAACAGACAGGGACTAGAAATCATTTCTTCCAGATTCCAGTGAGTATTCTGTATGCCACCCTGCCTCTTCTTTTTCTTTTTATGATTTTATAATTGTTGGTTTAAAAGAACAAAAGAAACCGTCATCTAGTCTTCAGTTTCCTCCATCTCCCGTAAGCGTTCACGTACACGTGAAGTATATTTGGAAAAGAAGGGAGTATTATTTTGAGCATATGAGCAGTCACCGTGGGTCTCCGCATCCCACGTCACCGTAACAGATGGTGTGACCCATCCAGCTCAGCATCATGGAACGATCCCTTTAAGCATCTGGCCTTGCTCCTTAGAGTAGCGAGTTGAGATCAGTTGAAAACAAACATCTCACGTATTTGACGCTCGCACTTTTCTCAGTATTTGTTTAAAGACACGACACCTTTGCAGGCGCACCATTTTTCCATCCTCTTGTTGCCCACACGACTTAGGCATCCCGCGCGCCTGCCCACATGCCACGCGGCTGCCCATGGTGCTCATGCCTTGACTTCACGGCGTCGACTGAAAGAACCGTCAGCTTCTAGCAGTCACCCACACCCGTGCTCAGAGGAAGGTGTGGTCTGGAAGTGCTTCAGCAATTAGCAGTCTCTTCCAGGATGTACTGCTTTTTCCATCTCTGCGTTAGGCCCTTTACGTCACTCCTGAGACAACACACGCGCTTGGAGGCTTGGGTTGGGAGCTATGGCAGGCTGACTTGTGCCTCCAGGTGTTGTTACTTTTCATTCTTATGTCACACTAGATACATGGCAAAAGGAACTTTGCAGCCTGAATTCAGGTTCCTAATCGGTGTCCTCCAGATAGGGGATTGTCGACCCGGGACTGACCTGATCCCAGCAGCCACATACAGGCAGGGTTTTCTGTAGCTGAGAAGAGAAGCAAAACTCAGAGAAATGAAGGAGGTTTTGGCTGCAGGGCAGGCACTCTGATACGAAGACACGTGAAGGACCTAGTAGCTGACAGGGATCCCAGCCGACAGTCAGACGATGGGGGCCTACACCCCACATGCGAATGGACTAGTGTTCTTCAAAGAGCCTGTGTGAACTTGAAGGTGATTCTTCTCCAGGGTCTCCAGGAGGAGCCTAGTCCTGCGGGCAGCTTAGTTTTGGCCTTGGGAGACCCCGAGCAGAGGAACCTGCTAAAGTTGCGTTAATACGTGATACGGCAGAAGAAAATGCATCCTCTTCTGGGGACAGACAACACCTGTAGCATCATAAAGAGAACAGAGAGGGAAAGACAGGGACTAAGCGCAAACATACTGGGTGTTAGTCGTGCTGGAGGACAGGCCTCTAGCCGCGCTGCGGGCTCAGTAAGGAAGAACGTGTCCGTGGCACGGAGTCCACAGCAGTCACCTGCAGGAAGTGGGATTGAGCAGAGAGTAAGGTGTCTCCAGGCCTTGCTGTGTCTGTAAGCTCTGGGACAGAAGGCACGGCTGCACGTGAAGCCCTGTCATCAGGGAAGAGCTAAGTCTGTGTCCGGGAACGAAGGGCAAGAGCATGTGCAGAGATCTGAGGAAGAAGAGGAGTTCACCGAGGATAAACCTAGGGCAGAAACACCGTGAAGGGTTTGACGAGGGAGGGAAGTGGAGGCCCGTTAATGGGGTGATCCAGCGTGCAAGAATGAGGGAGGGGCAGGTGAAGGGGTGACGTGGTGGGGGTCCCCTGCTGACGCCTGGTGGCATTTGTCCCCGTAGCCCCTTAGCACACAGTGGGGGAAGGGGGACACTGGGTGACAGCTGACCCCCTGCAGCTTTTGACAATCAGAATCAGGCTGGCAGGCGCAGGGGAAATGCTTTCAGGTGGTCATGAGTTCAAAGCCCCTGAGCATCCACACCGTGAAGTCCAGGATGTGGTCCGTCTGTTGGCTGCGATAACCCAAGGTCGGGGCACGGCGCAGTCACAAGACGGGTGCCTTGTGCGTGTTTGTGGAATGCACTATGCGAAGTTTCTGCTGTCTGTGTCCCAGGCTTACCCCACCTGGCAGGAGGGGAGTCGACACATGTCTCTTCTGGCCCTCGTGTCAGGTATAAACGAGATCAAACGACCAAGGAAGTCTCAAAACGCTTAATCCTCGTGCTCATAGAAGAGCAATATTTGGATTTATGTTTATATTTCTGTTTCTCTACGCAGAGAAACTGTCCAACAGCGAGAACTTGTGGTGTCGCTCTCGCCGCGCCTCACCCCACAAAACGCCACGGTCTTCCCACAGACTTGGCGTGGCAGCAGATGGCGGCCTTTTGTGGTCCCACGTGGATCACGTGGGTTCTCTGTTGCTACTGCACTCTGTGTCCTTCTTTCACGTGTGATGTAGTCTCTGGTTCCAGTGACTTGTGCCCTGTAGTCACTTCTCACAGCTTCCCACCCCTCCGTCCTAAACCACGTTACCAGGCTGGCATCAGACTCGCCCCGAGGGCTGGGAGGCCTGTCTGTGTGCCTGGCTGGTGTACCTGTTTCTCCCCTGTCCTTGCCCTGGCTCGTGGAAGTGTTCATAAGAAAGCCCCTCAGGGCTTTCCTTCTCAGCCAGCATGAAATCCATAGTCCACCCTGGGATCTTGTGCCCAGGCCCCTCTCCAGTCTCACCCTGCCTGTCTACCTGCTGTTAGGAGGCCGAGCCAGCCACGCTGCCTCGGCTGATGGGCATTCCTGCCGTCTCCCCTCCCGGAACCTTCTCCCTTCAGACACTTGCCCTGCTCCCTCCTCTGTCCTGACTCTCAGAGGTATTTGTTTTCTCTGTCTGCACCCCCCACCCCCGCGTTCCTCTCCGGAACCTGGCGTAGTTTTCTTCCCAGCTCTCCGTATCCCCTGCCCTACCACGTTTTTCTCTGTCAGGTCATTTTCCCTCCCCACGTTAGAGCGTGCCCTCCGTGAGAACAGCGCTTTCTCTGTGCGGTTCCTTGTTGTCTTCCCGGCATCTGCTTTTGTGCCTGTTACTCAGCACGTGTTTAATCCATGCGAAATTAAATGAAGGAGTGGCTTTATTCTTTCCATAACTCACAGTCATTAGAGACTTGGTTTAAAAGAGAGAATCTTTCAGGAGAGGATAAAAACTTTTGTTGTATGAAAAAGAGCAAAGGAAGAAGGCAAAACGTGAACCCAAAATAACCGAATGATTGGATGGGCAGCAAGTGACAGCATAGAGAGCTGAGGGGGTCCTCAGTGTGCACACGGAGGCAGTGAGACCTGGGGGGTAAATGCCCTCTCGAGCTCAGATAAGTACAGTACAGCCTGGCCCGCACCAGAACAGCTTGGACTGTCCAAACTGCAAACCTGCCTTCAGGAGGTGGAAGAAAAAGATACAGTAAGAAACCAGGAGTAAGATCCCTTAGTGCCTGCATATTTACCAGTCACACTGCTGGACATATATGCATTCTCTCTTTAAATGTATTTCTTTAAGAGAATGTGAATATAGAGAATGGAACAGACCAGCAGGTTGTGTTATGTGTTTTATGACTGGTGAAATTGCTTTGGTTTTAGCAATGAACCTAGCTTTTTTTTATAGCTAAATTTGAATGGGCAAAAATATATTAATGTTTTCACAGCATAGCATGGAAGGAGTAAGTATAAATAAATGTTACAAATAAAAAATTAACAACGATAGCATGCATTAGGAGGGAGGATTTATGTAGGATTGCAGAAAAATAGGACAAAATATTGGATAAACAATGACCAAATGACTACATCAGCCCAAATGATACTTCATGAGGAAAGTTTTAAGTGTACGTGAAGCAAACAAAAATAATTTATTTTTTTTAATGTTTTATTTATTTATTCATGAAAGTCAGAGAGAGAGAGGCAGAGGGAGAAGCAGGCTCCCCGCCTAGCAGGGAGCCCGAGGCGGAACTCGATCCCAGGACCCTGGGATCATGACCTGAGCCGAAGGCAGATGCTTAACCATCTGAGCCACCCAGGCGCCCCAAACAAAAATAATTTAAAACTTAATCATAAAAGGGTATAGGGAGATGAACCAAGCTACCATTTCGACCAAATCAGCCTTCCTTATTGTCACACTGGATGACATATTTACATTCGCTGGCCACTGTGGGTGATTTATACGGATAAGTCATACTTAGCGTGTCTTGCCAATGCATTGCCTCAGATTAAAATATAAACACTCCCTAACTCCTGCCCCGTGGTTTGGATGTATCGTGAGCTTCATCTAAAAGCATACTTGGTTACGAGCAAATAAAATCCTTACACATTATATTTAAACAAGGCTTCAACGAGAGATCATTTTCAGTACCGGCCCCATTTGTGGAATTGTCAGATAGGCCAGCTGCCCTCTGGCAGCTGGTGCTCGGTTGGGTCAAAGCTCACTCTCCCGTGAGTTAAGAAGACATGCATGTCCCACCACCACTCCCTTTGGGCAGCTGATGTTGATTTGAAACCTGCATCGTCTCCATCACTCTCTCTAAGGTCTGTGGGACTCAAACGGCCACCTGGCTGATCAGTGTCTCCCTGCTTCCTCTCTCTCAGGTTTGACTTGCTTATTTTGCCATTTGTTCCTTCTTAAAACCTCACAGTTATGTCAGCTCTCTTCTCTGTCATTCCTTATGCCTTCCAGCAGCAAATCCCTACTCATTGTACCTCTTCCGCAGTTGATAGTGTCTGCTCCTACTTTTCACATCCCCACTCACAGTTAGAGCTTGTCTCCAGAGCACTCACATTAACCTTCTGGCTGCTCTCTCTGCCTCCATCCTTTCCCCCACGCTGATCCATCCCAAATAAAGCCCAAAGACTTTGCAGAACTGAGCCTTTTAATTGCTTCTCCCAACCCGTGGAGTGGATTCCAGAGTTCAGCTTGACAAGGAGCTTCCCTTTTACCTCATTCACAGGTCGGACCAGCCCCACGGAAATCTGTCCGTCTTCCAAGCACAGAGGGCACATTCCCACGTTGGTGACTTTCGTTCAGCTGGGTAACACTTTTAAAGGCCCTGCTGAAGCCCCATCCCTGTAGGTAGCTCTAAATCTCAGCTCTAATTTAGAAAAAGAGTATTAAATTATCAAATTTCCATTTATACAGAGAGTTTCTGTGTGTGTGTGTGTGTGTATGCATGTGTGTATTTTGTATTTTGGTGGGTCTCATATCTATATTACCCTTTCTAAAAGTGGGGAAGAAACCCTATAAAAACCTGGCCTCTTTCTTGAGTGTTTCAGCATAGTACATATGTTTCCCTGGCTACATCTGTTAATACCCATTTAATCCTATTAGTGTTCATCTTTCCCTTCCTGTTTCAGGAGCCCTGCATCAAACCCTGCTCATTTTGGTATTCTTTAATGTATGGGCTGCATATTAAAAAAGCATTATCAAGTTACATGGATACATGTTTTAATGACCTCAGGAAAGGGAAACAAAAGCAAACTTCCAGAACAACAGCAATTTATCCTTCCCTCCTAAAGCTAGTAATTCAGACTACAGCTCACAAGACAGAACTTTTGTTACAATGAAGCAAGATTGGTTGCTCCTCTTTGCATGCAGACATTTTGCAGTAATGGACTGAATTAATCTCAATGTAGCCACACAGGAGATTTTTTGTTTCAAGTTCACTGCATCCAGCCATAACAAATCCATGGAAAGTTCTTACTGGTAATAGCTATCCACGGGCAGACACTCCATGTATGGGTACAGGATGGTCGCTGTGATTCAGACATGATGAGAAACGCAAAGTGATGTATAAATGTTTGCCACGGGAGGACATGTTTTATACACTGTACGTATAAGAAAGAGATAGGAGTGTCACTTAGCTGTGAGTTAAAATTAAGATCCATTCCTTCTGCAGCTCTTTGTCCAGTGTCTTGCCCATGGCAAGGGTTTCTCAGGCACGGATTTTTAACGGCTCTAGTCCATCACACCTTTCCCCTGTAACGGCCTCGTACCATTACCACGCTCTCCCTGTTCCCTTTGCTCCTTCAGCTGCTCTTATCTTCTTCGTGGAGGCCTCTTTTTCCTCCATCCTGAGCATTCATTCCCAAACCCTGTTCCCATTGTCCTCATTCTGCTGTGGCTTTTGTTCGGCACCAGATGCTGATAGAGTGCAGGTGCACACACAATGTCCACGCGACTCTGGGGTTTCAGAACAGGCTCCTGGGGTGGGCGGGAGAACGACACCTTCTCCGAAGAGGGCAACATCCTAGTTCCTGGAATCTGGACGTTTGTTACTTTATGTGGCAGAGGGGAATGGACATGGAGATGGTTCTTGACCTGCAGACCACAAAATAGGATCCAGCGTTAATGAGGAGGATCCTGAAAAGGAGAAGAGGGAGACAGGGCTGGGGTGAGGGGATGCACTCTGACGAGCTTGGCCTGTCATTGCTGGCTTTGAAGGTGGAGGGAGGGGCCGTGAGCCCAGGGATGCAGGCGCCTCCCAGAGCTGCACAAGGCAAGGATGGATTCTCCCCCAGAGCCTCCACAAAGAACGCACCCTTGCTGACATCGGGATTTTAGCCCCGTGAGACTTGTTTGAGGCCTTTGCCCTGCAGAACTGTAAGACCCAAGTTGGTGTTGGTTGAGGCCCCTGAGTTGATGGTAACATGTTCCAGCAGCCGTGGGATGGTAGTGTGGGTGTCTGCTTTCTGATGGACACGTTTATTGGGTTGCATTACAGGCATCCAGCTGAATTCTCCTCTTTCCCTGATGGAAGGCACAGATAGCAGTGTAATGCTTCCACCGTAGCCACGACCCAACCACCTTAACCCAGGGCGATGTATTCTGGGCCGCCGCCTGCAAGATGAGGGCCCCCAGCACTACCGGGACCCGCCTCGGTGTCACTGACCAAGTGCCTGCCTCTCCGCAGCAAGGGCTCCGTCCTGTGAAATCGGCAGCCACCCCTCTGTACATTCCTTGTGGGCATTGTCCCTTCCTCACAATGAGCACTTTGTATTTTAGAATCAAAGGGAATGATTGCTGACCCCACACCCAGTATTACTCTTGCAAGGGATTGTTGAGATACAGGCTGTTCCTTTCTCACTGGGCTCCCTTACAGACGCCCTTGAGTGTTTTTGTCACGGTAAGCCTCCTGCTTGGAACTACTGGCCTGCCTTTCCCCCAGCGTCAGGGACTATGCATCATGAAGCAGTACCCGGGTATTTGTACGCAGAGACGCCGTACAATTATTTGCTACAACTGTACGTGTTTTATGATGCAGATTTCTAAATCTGAGAAGAACCAAGTGCCTGAATAAACTTAAGTCAGATCTTGGCCCATTAAAATAAAATTTTTACAAAAATGAAACATTTATTACTAGGAAGGGCAAATGATACGTAGTCTGATGTTGGTCTTGTTATGTTTTTAGCTGTCACGATGGTTAGATGCATAGATGGATAGATGGAACCAGCATATACATTGCTGTAAGCTCTAAGAGATAGTTCTTATACATGCTAAATGAATCTTTCATTTTTACACATAAAATTTAATTTGGAAACGGTATGTTCAGGCCCAAACAGCCTTGTATATTTTAGTTTTCAGCGTTTCCACTGGTATCTATTTTATTTCTAACCATAGAAAGCATCAGATTTGCAGATGAATTTTATTTGATGTAGCCAAATTAATCCAAATGCAAAATAATCATCTGTCTTTTCTAAACCTTTGGACCTGAAGTTTAGGAACAAAAATGAAAAAGACAGGGTGCCAGGAGAGGAAACCTTTTATATTCTGGGTGCCCAGGGAATGGTATCACTAGAAGCATCTCAGAGATTGTTCATTTATTAGCATGAATAGCTTCTTCCTGCACCTCAAGGATTGAGAAACATCTGCTTTGGGAGAAATATCAGCTTCCCCGGTGTTGTCAGCTCTGTGAGCAGAGAAATGCTCCTTCTTTCCTTCGCAGCTTGATGAAGGATTTGTGAATAGGTGTGCTTATGACCCCCACACCGTCCTCATATTTACAACTTCTAATTTGAAGATTGTGATAGATTTTTCTTTTTACCTACCTGTTCTAGGAGAAGTTCATCTCTTTGCTTTTGGAATCTAAACCCTGGGCATTCACACCTCACTTTTAAAAACACAATTGTGTCGAAAGGAGAACAGTTCTTTATGTTTCAGATCAGAAGCGTCTAACATAACCCACACTTTGGAGTGGCTTTCCGGATGAGAATTCTCTCAAATTGGCCAGTTTGAAAGGGTAGCTAATGAAGACATCCTAGTAATTTTCAGAGCAAGTTAAAAAAAGGGAATGAAGACCCAGTCATCTTCCTAATTGAATGGTTCCTACTGTTCCCGTGTCTCTAGGACATTCAACCTTTGTCGGTTGGAAGTTTGCTTCCACTTTTATCTCCTTAAAGAGCTTCAGTTCCCTCTACACATAAGGATCCCTTGCTGTTGGCCAGTGGGGTGTGTCCACACAGTAGTGACCTCCCATGTAGAGAGGGCTGAAAAAGCAAAGCTTTGTCCAAAGGTCACTTGGCCTAGACTGACCTTCCAGTGCCTTCGAGTGGGAATGACGGCCCGTGGTTATGAATGAAACTCAGAATGGAAAAGGACCGTCACCTCCAGTGCCCACAAGCTTGGGGCTTTTATGTGAGCACAGGGTTCCTTTGGGTCTCCTAAGTACACAGAGGAGTACCTCTGGATGTGTGATTGCTCCTTTTCCCTCCGTCCTCACATTTATACACAGGTATAAATGGTGTTATTCCCAGCGTCTAGGCCAATCTGGGACTGAGTTTGCATGTTGTACGAATCCCCTGCTGTGGGGAAAAATTATCCATTTGGCCTAATGAACTATGAGAAGCCAAGATTTTCCTTTTGTGAATGTGCTGGTATGTCAAAGAAATGGATTAATATCACTGAAGACATCATTATATATCCAGGCTGCATGGATTCAGGTCTCCGTTTATTGAAGAAAGATGAGACACATATTACCTATTGTCATTCTCAACAAACATTTCAAACCAAGTGTGCCCTTGTATGCTCTTGATGTTCCTTGGGAAGGTTATTATGGTTCAGTTCAAGAGTGAGCATGTGAGCATGAGATCCAAGCTTCAGGTCCATTTTCTCCAACTCCACAATATTCCCAATGAGTTCATCTTCCCAAAAGGTAACCGAGAGTTTAATGATTCCCCACAGTAAGTCGGTGTGGGGCATGAGTGAAAAGGTGAGTGGAAATGGAGCACAACATGGGAAACAGCGCATTCCCAAAAAGCAAGTGACAGGTGAGGTGCGCCGCGGCCCCCGAGTCCCCAGGACGGGGAGAGCTCTCAGGTTAATGATCTCTGGGGTCCATTGTGTAGCAGCGGATTGCTGTACTCAGCATGAATTCTACGGCTGAAACATAATTACCAGAATGTGAAAAATGATGGCATTCATTGAAATGATAAAATGGCATCTGTTAAGATCACTCTTGGCGAGGTTCCCAGCTTTTCATTACTTAAGAAAAATAATGATGTGCTAGTCACTGTGAAAAAAGAAAATTTGGAGAAACTGTTAATAATGACTGAAGTATAACGCCATCAGATACATCTGAGAATATCCCATGATGAATTCTTTTGGCCTTTATCAGCTATTTCTTGTCCCACTGAGGTACAACTTTACAGTTAAAAAAAAAAGAGCTTCACTGTTTTTTTTTTTTTTTTTTTTTTTAAGTATGAAGTTTAGTACTAGCCGTTAAAATTCCTTTATGGTTGATTCCTTATCATGTGGGGATACAACTCAGTGAGGGAGTAAATAAAAAGAAAAAAAAAAAACTGGCAAAAGTTGTTTTAAAGGAACATATACATCCAGGACAGAGTGGAACGAAGATTCAGGGGCAACTAATAGAAGGTTCAAGTTTTCAGAATGGTGTCGACAGATGGTAGTCTGCCTACACCCACTCCAGATAGTTTAAGTTCGTATTTTCCCGACTAAATGCCAGAACTCTTTGAGCTTTTTCTTCTTAAGTGTTTAGGATTGCCAGAGAAAATGCAGGATACCTAGTTAAATCTGAATTTCAGATAAACGTGTTTTTAATTTACGCATGTGCTGTGCATCTACTAACAATTAGCCACTGTTGATCGGAATCTTAAACGTAATGTGATGACATCCTGTGTTTTTATTTGCCAAATCCAGCAGCCCCAGCAGCATACCATATTTTTACATACGTGAAGTTACTTGGTCAATGAAAACAAGGGAAATTGATTTGACAGGCACAGCATAGCAATGGCTCAACATGTAGGAAAACATAGTCCAAGGGCACTTTTTTTGAGGGAAAAAGGTCATATAAGTTTGGGAAATAGCACATATTATAATTCATTCTGGAAAATTCAAAACTCACATGAGTACATTTGAGTCTTTAAGAGTTTCTAAGCTTTTGGGGGCGCCTGGGTGGCTCAGTCGTTAGGCGTCTGCCTTCGGCTCAGGTCGTGATCCCAGGGTCCTGGGATCGAGCCCCACGTGGGGCTCCTTGTTCAGTGGGGAGTCTGCTTCTCCCTCTCCCTCTGCCTGGGCCACTCCACCTACTTGTGCTCTCTCTCTCTCAAATAAATAAATAAAATCTTTAAAAAATTAAAAGAAGAATTTCTAAACTTTAAAAAATTGTTTGTAGTCGCAGAATTGCATAATCTTACTTTCCAGAGAACCAGATTTGTTGCCTTCATTTAGAGAAGGTGAGAGGTCATTCCTCTGTGTGTGCGTGCACACGTGTGCATGTGTATGTGCGTGTGTGTCCACATGCCTGCGCATTCCTGTATGTAACGTGCCACTCTGAAATACAGGAAGTAGGAATCAATATAAATTCCAAGATTATGATTCCACTGCTTTATTCCAACATAACATTGAAAAATATCTAGTGCCTTTCATTTGTATTTTACCATGTGTCCCCTGAAATCTTGGCATTCGGTGAAAAAGGGGAGGAGATGTTCTCATCTGCATTTTGAGTCATTCTCAGGACTCATAAGACCTACTGAATATTAAAGTTGTACCGAAGATTATGTATACAGTCTACAGTGAGAGTATCTGCTAATGAGAACGTGTTGAACATTAAAAGTGCTTCTAAGTGACAACAGAGTGTCAACTCTGGGAAGACTCAACTCTCCCTTTCTCTTGTCTCTCCTCCCCCTCTTCCTTCTCCCCTCCCCACTCTTTCTCCCCTCCCTCCCTCCTTCCCCCTCCCCTCCCTTTCTCCCCTCCCTCCCTCCTCCCCTCCCCTCCCTTTCTCCCCTCCCTCCCTCCTCCCCTCCCCTCCCTTTCTCCCCTCCTTCCCTCCTACCCTGCCACTCTTACACCTTTCCCCCCCTCCCCCACCCCGGGCCCCTTCCTTCTCCCCCTCCCCAGCCCCTTCCTTCTCCCCCTCCCTCTCCCTTTCCCTCCCCTTCTCTCCTCCCCTCTCCTTCTCCCCCTTCCCTTACTTCCCCCCTCCCTCTCCCCCCATCCTTCTCTGTCTCCCTCCTCTCTCCTTCTCTCCCTCTCCTCTCTTTCTCTAGCCCTGTGGAGTGGAGGGATGCACCAAGCTGGAGAGGAGCCTTGCAGTCTTCCCTTCATGCAGGGCATTCAGACTCACCTACTTGTTCCTTTCGCTTCACCATTCCCCCTTTCCACCCCCACAGGCTTTTCTTTGCAGCTCTCTGAATGTAAGGCTGTTACTAAAAAGTCTCAAGAAGTTAATGATGCCCAGTATGTTCTAGGGTGATGAAAATAGATAAATAATTGGAAGTCGGTCCTGTTCATTTCCAAATGAACTAGTTTTTTGTTTTTGTTTTTTTACCCCCTTCTCTAGTACTTTTTGGAAGTTTGTAGTGTAGCTCTTGACAAATTGGGGAGGATTTCACTTCTGGGGGCGGGCATCCATCATTAAAATATTGAATAGGGTCATTTTATGGTATGCCTTCATTCTACTCTCTTTGCCTGGAAGGAAGGAGTGGATATTTGAAAGACATAAAGGATAATTTATGGATTTAATGCAATTCTTGTTAAATTCAACATGTCCCAAACAACATCCGTTCCATCCTCCATCTACCCTCCTTTTTCTGTTCCTGATCTCAGCTGGGGAACAACTCTGTCTTAGATAGTAAGACAGAAACCTGAGAATCATGTGCAATTTTATTTATAAAGGCACTGCCATATGCCCAGATATTTATACAAAATGATATATTTGGGATATTGCTTATTTGTGGAAACATGAACTTGCTAAAAGACAGGATTTTTCCTTTTTTTCCTGAGATAAAGTATTAAAAAATACAATAACCTCATACTTTTGGTAGCAGTTGGGTGTATTGCTTGTTTGTTTAAAGTAATCTCTACGCCCAGCATGGAGCTTGAACTCATGATCCTGAGATCAGGAGTCACCTGCTCTACGGTCTGAGCCAGCAGGCACTCCGGTTGGGTGTATTGTTAAATAATCCACTTACCTATGCAAAGACTGACCAAAAATTTAAGATCATACTTCTGGTACAGTTTGGGCGTATTGTTACATAACCCATATATATATTAACTGAAAATTATGTTTCAGCAATTTCTGGGCAACAGCCTCCAAAGAGTAACATTTTTAACTACCTCACACTCATCGTATGGATAATGAAATTTACTGCTTTATGGCCTTGGCTCTAGCCTGATGTTTGGGTTGGAAAGTAGATCCAAACACAACCTTGCGAGATACACAGAATCCAATCACTGGCCCCTTGGATGATTGTAGGAGTGGTGGCTCCTCTAACAGAAAGAATCTGTAAAGAATGGGGAATGAAATTTAACAGTCAGTTCATGGCTCAGTTATCCGGGTGAAGGAACTAGAATGGGGCGTTGTAATTCCCGATCAGAGCGGGAGAGGAGGTGGTCTGCAGCTCAGATGAAGTCTGCAGATTGAGCGCACAGAGTGTGGAGAGGAGGCCGTGTGTCTCCAAGGGCATGAGGGATTAAAGACGACATCTAGAGAATCTGTCTCACATTAAATCCCCGCTTGCTGAGAGGACACCGTGCCGTACTTAGGGACGTGAGTAAATTGCCTGATTTAGCAAAAAACCCCTTAGATAAGCAGGTGCCCCTTCCCTCAGCAAGCTGGACTTGAAGAGTGTAGATGCGTTCGTTTTAAGAACCCATAGGACTCAGACTCATTTTGCACTGATTTGGGGATTTAATCAGGGCAATATTTAAGACAACAGTGCCCAATAAAAAGTCAAGCATCTTGTCTCGTAATTCCAATATGAAATATACAACTGAGTGATGGATTTAAGAGGAAAGGCATAAAAGCATTTTACCAAGTTCACAAAAGATAATGGAATTTTTGAGAACCTGAGATTTTATATAGGTCTATAAGTTTTATTTCATTTACAAAAATGATCCAACTTCGTAGAGACTTTGTCAGACTATCGAGTTCATTTCAATGATTTAAATATTAATTTTATAAATGTTGAATATATTGGTTTTTGGTGTGTTTTGTCCAGAGAAATCTGACCACTAAGACATCATACTCACATCAGCAGTCCCCATTCAGGCCCTATTTTTTTTTTTCTCCAAGGTTATCAAAGGTCATCATCTAGCCATGCCAAAGCCAGGACAGGAAGACCCATTCTTGTGTGGTTCTTTCTTTCCCATCAGCGACTCCCACCCCAACATACACCCATCAGTGACCCTGCATTGTCCCACAGCTTTTTCTCAGGACTTTTTTCCCCCTTGTCTCCATCCCCTTTCCCATTCCCTGAGATACAGTTACAGCGTGATTACCTTGCTGGAGCCCCAGGCTTGTTCTCTTCCAGCCCATGTGCACGCAGAGACCAACCACAGTTTCTGGAATACAGGTCAGGTCATGTTAGGGGATCTCCAGTTTAAGAGCCCTCAGTGGCTCCCCACGAGCATCCTGAACAACTTCACAGCTCAGATGCCAACCCCCCCCCCTCTGCAGTGACTAGGTTTGCAGCATTTGTCTGTCTGCCCTCCCTGGAAACAGACGCCTTTTGAGAGGAGATGTCTCGTTCACCGTCACATCATCTGTACTTGCGTGAGAAAGGTGCTCAGTACATGTTGAACAGATTCGTGAATTACTAACCAGTTGACTGTCTAACTGGTCGCTGTACAACTCTGACGTTCCCGGTTGTTTATTCATATCGGCCAGTGGTCTCAACTCTTCATGATTTTGTCCTGTAGGAGACAATCGGCCATGTCTGCAGGCATTTTCAGTAGTCAGCACTGGAGTGGGACGATGATCATGGCATCGAGTGAGCAGAGACTGGGGGTGCTGCTAAACATCTCTTAATGCACAGGACGGTTCCTTGTGACAAGCATCCTGTGATGCACAGTGCAGTTCTGTATGTGGTGCAGAGTATCCATGCTGCTGGTGTTGAGAAACCCTGATGTAGACTCATTGTAGAATGAAACCGTATGTCGTCTTTAGTGGATTACGTTCAGTTGCTAACCACCAACAAAAGAATTTCTTGTATTCCTAGTTAACCATGTCTTCTCCATACTTTATGGATGATTGTTTAGTAGAACTTTCAATGAGCAATCTATTTTTTATGCCCAGTGGAGAATTAGTGTAAGTATTATATCAGCATTCCAGTTAGCTCCTTTTTGAGCACTGAAATGCATCTCAACTGTGTTCTCAGTTTCTTACTTAGATTTACAAGCAAAATAATTGCCATTTCTTTTCATTTGTGAAATACTTTGAAACTAAACATATACAGAAATAGTTATCATGCTAACAAGTTTTCCTCTGTGGGGGAACATACCAGAAGTATTTCAGGATTGTGAGTGAGTTTACAGAAGTTGAGGCGGGCTCAACAATCTGGAAAAGCACCACCAAGGCAGATGGAAAAATGGTTGCTATACCCGTGAACGTCAGTGCTCAGAAGAAGTCACTAAACCAACACATGAGCTGAGAATAATTGGTAGGCTAACAGCAGTGGAGGGTTCGACAACATTGGCCTGTTTATCTCGCATAAGTGATTGAGAATAAGCAGGCTTGCAGACATACACCCCAGCAGCTGGATGGAGAATCACTTCGTGTCAACGGCGTGTAGATGACTTATCACACCTGACCCAGTTGTCTATGGGTACAAACCAGGGACATCACACAAAACAGCTTTCTTGAAACAGAGAAGCTCTTACAAGGATCACCCATTCAAATGGATGGGCCACAGTGATTTGGAATTTATTTTCTGTGAGAGCCGGACGGGACACACCTGCATTATGGTCTGTAGATTCCAAGGTCTGATTCGGGTAGGCACCCAGTTCTTGTTGAAAGCAGGGCCTGAGTGACTGTCAGCAGCGCCCCGGTACTGTTTCTGAGCAGAGGACTCGGTCCATGATCCGTTTATTTCGGCCTCCATTGTGTTGCTATAAATTCACCTTCCTGGACTTTTCATGGTTCCTTTCTCTAAACCGTCATTGAGCTGACGGAGCAATTTCAGCCAGTAGCGAATTTTATAGCCAAAATAGGGGGCAGGAACAAGAGTAACTAGAAAGTGGAGACATTTTCATGCTGTTGAGTCATGATTGATGAGAAGATTAACCAGCCAACTCACTGAAACACTTCATATGCAGCAACGTGAATTCCATAGACCTAGGCATGTGTAGGTATGCTGATAAATATTTATACAAGAGTTGGCTTTCCATTTCTTTTCTGTTGCTGGTTTTTGTGAGCTGCCTTGAGGTTGATTAATGCTTTCCCTGTGTACCATATATAGAGATAAACAGCTTAAACCTGATCCACTAGCAAAGTAAAACAGTGCATTGTTCATGTTGTGGCTACTTATTGTAGTCACTGTTCTTCTGGATGTGTCATAGTCTAAGACTAGAAATCTAGACTAAGTCCTGTTGCTCCTATGTTCATTTCTTTGAGGGAAAAGATAGATGATCTCCAGTGAATGTGAGTGACTGTGGGTGGTCTGGTAATTAAAAGTCATCAACGCTGCACCATTTGGGAATTCATTAGACAAAAGAGTATGTGGATGAAACCTTGTCATGCCTAATTACTGCAGCTGTTTGATTGATCTGAGGAAACTCTTCCAACTTTTGGAAAAGGTGAAAAGAGTTACATCTCTGGAAGTCTGGTCTGGTTTATTCTCACCTTTCTGAAGCTCGTTAAATCTTCTACTTCTGGGGCGCCTGGGTGGCTCGGTCAGTTGAGAGTCCTACTCTTGATCCCGGCTTGTGTCTTCATCTCAGAGTTGTGAGTTTGAGCCACACATTGGGTTCCATGCTGGTGTGGAGCCTACTTTAAACAAAATAAACCCCTCTACTCAGATGGAGCAAGAACAGCGTAGGTAAACATGAAAATATGGCAGCAGATTATCTGAAAAGAGCTGTGTTCGTATCCGTTTTTTTTTTCATATCACCATACATTTTTAATTTTTTTTGAGTGTTGAAGAATGTTTTGGCAGAAAAGCAACTGCAGGTTAAGTATTAAGTAATGAATCCACATGGAAGTCTCCATCCAATTGCCACCATCTTGAATGACCAAATGGATGTTGCATTCTTTGTATTCATGGCTTAGATATCAAACCAGCTACCATTAGAGTTGAGAGAGTACTGTGAACAAAGGAAAGATAAAAGAGGGCAATCACAGAAATCAAAGTTGGGTTTCAGTTAGTTAAAACTCAAGAAACATACATACATTAGCAATTTAATCTTTGGAACACCAAAGTTATTTAAGCTTCTCTGTCTTAGTTAATAGGAATTTACCTTTACCATGTAATTTCAGATGGCAAAACAGCCATTGATAAAGAACAGAAGCAATTTTTACATATTATAGCAGTTTTGAAAAGATTGAGCTAAACATGTTAATGATCAGAAGTGCGTAAGCATTTGGTACATAAACAGGACATAGTAGGTTTATTTCCCTATGACTGGCAATGTGTCCTCTGTGTGTGGGTGTCTCCCTTGTTGGTGGAGCTGAGGTCCTGGTCTCTGCAGCTGTCTTTTTGCCTCGGTTGGGCCAGTTAATCCTCTGTGTTAAGTGTAACTGCATTCTATCTTTAGAGCATTGGGGTACTTAGCATCAAGTCCTCGTGGTTTTGTGCAAGTGAGGTAATAAACAGATTCTATTTTGTCCCTCTCTTGTGACATGCCACCTGCCTTTTCTGGTTCTAGTGATCCGTGATCTATGACATCACTGTCCTCCCCCGAACCCCAAACTCCCCAAACTTGGAAGTCTCCCAGACCTTGCCTTGAGGGTGAGCAACCCTAGTAAGCATCTTCCAAATGTCTGTGTTGATGGTAAGGGCTTGCAGGTAGTTGGAAAGGAAGGAGCAGGGGGGCCCTCTGAGGGGTGTACTGGTATAGCTCCCTTCCCTTTGGGTTGAATTTGTTTCCTTGGGAGCGATCTAGAGGCAGACTTTGGTAGTGGTGCTGGTGCTGGTCGGGGGAGGGATTCAAAGCCTAATGCCTTGAGGCACTGCTGTGTCCTTCAAGAGCCGTGTGATGCCTCTTGTCCGCCCCCTGTCCCTGCATCTCCTCCTCCTCCTCCACTTTGCTTTGGTACAGTGATGGCTGAGACTCTGGGTGCCTCTCATCAAGTAACATTACTTGGCTCAGTAACACGAGTTCCTGTGGTGCATCAGATACTTAGGACACCTAATCCCCTTAACCTCTACGAGTTTATAAAGTTTAAAGTATTATTTCCATTTTACATAAGGAAAAAAGTCAGACTCAGAAGTTTAAAATTATGGCATGGGATGCATAGCCAGGGAGTGGCAGAGTCTGAACGTACCCTCGTGATCAATCCATCCCAAAGCCTAAGTTTTTAACCTCGATGCCAATCCTTTGTCCATTCTGCATAACTTCTGTTGACTTTCCTCGTGCACCTGGCTGACTCTCCTCCATGGTCCCATCTTCTCTGTGTTGAGTTAGGCTTCTAAGTATCTAGGGCAACTCACCTTCTCCAAAGGGGCAGGTTTAAATTTCTAGTCATCACCAGTCTGGTGTTACCTGTGACAATCACACCATGCCTGCCTGGCTGAGTGCTGAGATAGAAGGCAGTAATCTCTCTTTCAGTACCCAGTGGGGAACGGGGTTCTAAAGTGCCTTTTGATCCAGACTTCCACTGAAATAGGTCTTTTGTGGCCCTTTCAAGATAAGAGCACGTGGTTGTCATTTTCCAGTTCTGCCATATTCCTATCACATATGGGGAAGCACCTAGTAGGCATTTTTCTTATTTCCTATAACTCCTAAAAATTCAAACACATTGGCAAATTTTCACCAGTTTCATAAGGGTTTCAGCCTCGATAATCATTCTCCTACTCTTAATACCTCACGGCTCTGCAAGTCATATTATCACTGAAGGTAAAAATTTCAGTGGACAATAAAACACTCCTGCAGATACTAAGCAACATTGTATATTGTCTTGAGGATGTGTTTATTATATGAGGAAATTTCCAACAGTCCATTTGTAAGTGGTTGCTTGAATTCACAACACATTGTCTCATATAAATAATGTTATAAATCCTAAAAATATTCCCAGGATAGCACGTAAAAAAACTACTAAATCTGTATGTAGCTGCATTAATCATATAGGAAGAGTCCATTTCATCCAGTCCCGTTAGCTAAACCCTGTGTTCTAAATATGAACATGATTTTGAGTAAATGATGCCTATACTTTAACTGAAAAATGTTCTACTTTAAAACTTTGGATATGGTGCTCCTCTAGAATGTATTACATTGTTCCCTCCCATCTTAATCAGGGTGTTGTGTCCCTTAATCAGGGAGCTATACAAGTGCTCCTTCCTTCCTTCCTTCCTTCCTTCCTTCCTTCCTTCCTTCCTTCCACATTAATCAGTAATGTGTTGTACTCAGGCCCTCCCATGTGGAGATGCACAGGGGTACTTGCTTGCCTCCTTGAAAACCGGCTCACTTAATTTCTTTTTTTTATATATATATAAGATTTTATTTATTTATCAGAGAGAGACAGAGGCAGGCAGAGGGAGAAGCCGGCTCCTTGCTCAGCAAGGAGCCCGATGTGGGACTCGATCCCAGGACCCTGGGATCATGACCTGAGCCGAAGGCAGACACTTAACCGACTGAGCCACCCAGGCAACCCCCGGCTCACTTAATTTCATCTCTTTGTTTAAGCGTTTGGCATTTGTTCTCACGTTGAAGTAAAAATAGGCTAATCTGACAGTGAAAAAGTGATCAGATACAATATTTTCATCACTTTCCCCCTTTTTTGAATGAGTAATTTAAGATATTTTTGATGAATAAGGGCTATTGCAACTTAATGCTGTCATCTGACCACATCTTCTGTTGTGACATGGTTGAATCATACTAACAAGGTGATCTATCAAAATACTAATTTGCATAAGTTTTGAAATGATTTTGCTGTACTCTGACCTCAGGAGATATTAAAATGCAAACTAAGGAGTTTTACTGCATTTGCTAAATTAATGCCTCTACCACCCTAAAAAAAAAAAAAAAAGCCTGTGTTACTTTTAAGAACATTTAAATTTCATTGCCACTAGTCATTTCAAGTTTGTATTCCAGTATGGTCAGAGCAAGTGAATATTCAAATGATCTAAATTTTATTTCATCTCCCATCTCTGTATCATGCAGTGCCTTGAGGTAGTTCTTTCCCACAGAAATGGTCTTTTTTTTTTTTTTTAAGATTTTATTTATTTATTTGAGAGAGAGAATGAGATAGAGAGAGAGCATGAGAGTGGGGAGGGTCAGAGGGAGAAGCAGACTCCCTGCTGAGCAGGGAGCCCCATGCGGGACTCGATCCTGGGACTCGATCCTGGGACTCGATCCTGAGACTCGATCCTGAGACTCCAGGATCATGACCTGAGCCGAAGGCAGTCGCTTAACCAACTGAGCCACCCAGGCGCCCCCCACAGAAATGGTCTTTCAGTTACTATGAGCACAGCTGTGGGACTGATCAATAGCCAAGAGACCTTCTTAATTATTTCTGCAACTGTTAGATTTATTTTTTTAACATCGGCATCTTTTTTTGCCTATATTGAACTAGTAACTAGATACGAGATTCAGCAAGACTGGAAAAAGTGCTCCAGAAGAGCTCTTGGGTAAGGAATTTGCTGTGGTCAAACTCAGTAATATATTGTATAAAGAACACTCTAATTTGTCAAGTGTCTAAATGTCCCCAGTGGAAAATAACACACGCATGCACGCACGCGCACACAGAGCTTGGCGGCATCCACAGTTATATGACTATAGCCAACTCACCCCTGCTTTTCAAATCAGAGAATATATAATGCTAGGTCTGTAGATAGACACTACAGAATCTTTCGAGTTAAAAAAAAAAAAAATAGGTCAGTGTTCACAGGTGTCTGAATATGCAAATTAAATGTTTTCATTTTTCTTTTGAAATACTAAGGTATATATATATATATATACCTCATATATACCATATATATATGAGATCTGTGAAAGTACTTAGCCAAAGGAGAAATCTCTCTACAGCAACAGTCAAGGGAATGTAACATAAGAGGCGGCAGGATGGGAGGCAGAAGACCAGCTTCGGGGAATCTTGGTTTCAGGGGGTTTTTTTTAATGTGTATTTTGATTTTTCATCATGAGAAATATTATCTTTAATGTGATTTTTGAATCAAGAAGTTAATTTAATCAAAATGAAGAGGGATAACAGAGGCAACAGTGACCTTTCTATGAAATGTTGCTCAAATCTGGTGAGCACCTCTTGATGAATGAATTTCCCGCCTTAAAAAATGGAACTAACTGTACTTGACATATCTTTCATTTTGAGGATAGTAGAGGATGAAATGACGCAGTGTTTGCAAATGCATTTTGAAAATAAAAGCTGAAAAATAAGTAAAATATATATTTTATAGTTCTGTCTATTTTTGTGGGCCTCTAGCAAAATAAGGACCATGAGTTTAGGTGCACACATGGAAAAATCACAACAAATGAGATAAAAAATTACTCCTTGAGCCCTGCATTACTTAAGACACTATGAGGAGCTAGAAGATGTAGCGGTAAATAGAAAAAAAACCATAAAGATCCAACAAATCGATACATAAGTAAGAATTTAAAAAATTGGGGGGAGTGACGCTTTGGTAATATGGCAGGAGTTAATTATGAATTGAAGACAGTAATTGCCCTAGGAATTCAGAGGGGAAGTTGGCTGAAGATAGGAAGTCTAGCAAAGGCTCTGCCTGAAAGATGAAGTTTGACTTCAGTCTTGAGGGATGAATATAGTCTGTGAATTCAGCAGGGTGGATAGACCTCGTCAGAAGGGGAAATAATCAGCAAAGCCAAGCTGACATGTGCAAGACCTGGTGAAGGTTTCCCCTGCCGACACAGATTGGTAGGTGCACCTTCACGTACTAAACATTCAACTGGAACGTTCGGTCACTGAGAAGCTACTTCGCACCAATCACTGGGGGTCTTTGCTTTACAGACTTTATGTAATCTAATTCCCACACAAACCCTCTGAAGGTTCTTCATCTACTCTTTACAAATTTGGACTTTGAGGGAAAAGATAATAAATACGTTCAGTGGTACACAGTTAATAGGGATTTGAGGGCAGATTCACCTCTCTCCAAATCTACAACGATTCTGCAACAGTGCTGTCCTTGTGTGGGTTCCTCGGGGTCACACAGCTGGTCAAATATAAGTGTAGAGTTAGAAGCTGGTCTTCTGCCTCCCATCCTGCCGCCTCTTATGTTACATTCCCTTGACTGTTGCTGTAGAGATTTCTCCTTTGGCTAAGTACTTTCATAGATCTCATCTTATTTTACAAAATAAAACTCCTTCCAGGGAATTGGATCAGATCAATATTCATAGAGAGACATGGAGAGAAAGAATCTAACCACATCAGAGTTGCTAAGTGCCCAGCTGCTGGTAGAGTTTGGTATTTTAACCCAGATCTTCTGACCCCGAATCCCCTTGCTCATTCTGTGGTATTGATTTATTTTGAAATGATTGATCTTATGTTGCCTTATTTGGAAACTTAATTTGTGTACAGTCTTTTTGATAAAATCAGGAGAGTATCAGATACAATGGAGAAATTTATGTGGATAGGGCAAAGTCACCTTGATCATAGCCATTGAAATATTCTACGGTAGACCGTAGGATCCACAAACAGAACAGACTCATAAGTGGGAAAGGAATGCTATCAACACTACTCATTGAGAGAAGAACTGATACTGGACTCATAGCATTTCTCAGCCTGTGGGACGCATAATTCATAGTTATGTTGCACTGGAACATGGTTATTCCTGTTTCCAGAAAGGTTTGATTTTTCCCGAACTTCAAGCATATCCCTTACTGTTTACATGTAAAAAAATTCTTTTTTAAAAACTATTTATTTATTTTAGAGAGAAAGTGCGAGCAAGTGGTGGAGGGAGGGGCAGAGGGGAGAGAGTCTCAAGCAGACTCTGTGCTGAGCGAGAAGCCTGACACAGGGCTCTATCTCAGAACCCTGAGATTATGACCTAGCCAAAACCAAGGGTCGGTCGCTCTACTACCTGCACCCAGGCATCCCGTATGTAAAAAATTCTGTAACACATCATCTTATGATTTTGGTGGGGTGAGTAAAAACTTTGTCATTTAAGAACTAGCAGAAGCTGTGCCTGGGTGGCTCAGTCAGTTAAGCTTCTGCCTTCAGCTCGGGTCATGATCTCGGGGTCCTGGGATCGAGCCCCACGTCGGGCTCCCTGCTCAGTGGGAAGTCAGCTTCTGCCTCTCCCTCTCCTCCTCACCCCTGCTCATGTTTGCTCTCTCTCTCTCAAATAAATAAAATCTTAAAAAAAAAAAATCTATGCAGAAATCCTGCTTTTCCAATCTATTTCTTTTAGGGATTTTTTTTATTTTTGCTTCACATTTTTTCTGACGATCATTTGTGTCTCTCTGCATGAATCTCAAACTCATCTTTGGTACCGATGCTACCTGAAAATTGTAGTCAAATCTGAGATCTTAGGATATTGCAAAACAGGACCCAATTTTATAACTTAATCTATTTTTTTTTCATTTTTCGGAGTTAGTTTGTGTTTTCCCAGTCATTCTGTACCTTGTCAGCATCTACCAGAACTAAAATAAAATTTATTTGGGCGCCTGGGTGGCTCAGTTGATTAAGCGACTGCCTTCGGCTCAGGTCATGATCCTGGAGTCCCGGGATTGAGTCCCGCATCAGGCTCCCTGCTCTGCAGGGAGTCTGCTCCTCCCTCTGACCCTCCTCCCTCTCATGTGCTCTCTGTCTCTCTCATTCTCTCTGTCTCAAATAAATAAATAAAATCTTTAAAAAAAAATTAAAAAAATAAAATAAAATTTATTTGGATTGTTGATTATTCATAAAAATAAATATATTATTTAAATCTAAACCTGAAGCTTTGAAGGAAGAATGTATGTTAATACATTGAATAGATGGGTTTAAATTTCTCGATGATCCTAAAGTGTTGATGTTTAATTCCTCCCTCATCTTCCAGGCTGCCTAAATCTCTATAAACCCTTAAGAGAAGAGGCATGCATTACATATTATCAGGGAGATTTAAAAGTGTTCCGTGTTCAGCGTCAGAATTTCCCTTGCATTTCCAAAGGCTTTCTGAATAACAGTATGATTATTGGACCCAAATTTAATTTCCCTTCAAGGTGAACAGTTAGGAACATTTTTATCTTCTGTACTTTGTGAATTAGGGGAGTGTCCTTCATTATTTCCTTTTGGGTCTGTTTATTTTTAAGATTTTATTATTATTGTTTATAGTCAGATGCTTTCAGATTGACCATAAGATTGGAATTGTATTCATTAAAACATTGACCAAGAAACATAACCCATAAATAAAATTTAATTTCTTTCACAACTGTCATGCTGATTTAACCTTGGATTTTAAGTTAAGTCTTAATTTGAGATGACATAAACACATTTTATTCGCTATAAATCGATGTCTACTTTTACAATAATTTAAGACAGTAAGCGGCGTTCTAGTATATGCTAACACTGTATTTTGTATAAGGATTTTTTCTGCATTGATGCTTATTCTAAACTGACAGAAAATCCATGTTTTTATCAGTGGAATGAAGATGATGTGTAACTTCCAATTGCAGCAAAACCTTGAAGAAATAACTTACATTAAAGCAGATTAATACTCTTGTTAAAGAGAAGAAAGAAATTCTTACTATTAAAATTCTGAAAAAGAAACTAAATTTGCTTTGCAAAAAGGCTATCAAATCTTTATCTTCTAAGATCGCTTATTATAGAAAAAATACTGTGGAAAGTTTAACTGTTCATTGACACCAAATTATTCTTGAGTCTCTCTTCAACTTTATATCAAGGAAGATGTTGAAAGGAAATTAGATTACCTGTTTGCTTTCACCTTGCAAAGTTTAGGCATAATCCAAATGAGGAAAAAAAACATATTTGCACTGTATCAAGTTAATTTTCATACACATGAATACTATACATTGAAACATTTAAGAAATGTGTACAATTTCCTGTTAAAGTCTGATGCTTTAAACTTTGAAGTTGCAGTGTTTCAACATCCTAAAACTATTACAGGAGTATCAAAACTATTCTACATTTTCTTACATTTACATTATCATATTTTGTCCTTCATATGTACCAGGGATTAGCAAATGGCAGCTCTTTGCTGAGCTCAGTCGGCTCCCTGTTTTTATAAATAAAGTTTTATTGGAACATATCCAAGGTAATTTATTTACATATTGTCTATACCTGTTTTTTGCTGCGATGGCAGAGCTGAATAGCTGCCCATGTGGCCTGCAAAGACAAACATATTAATATCTCACCCTTTCCTGAAGATACTTGCAAATCCCTAGTATGTATCAATTTATGTCATTTTTATGGGACACGCAGGAAATGTATAAGAGAAGTACAGCTGATTTATTAAGTTCAGGATTGCACTAATGGGGGTACTGTAACTTTGTTTTGAGCTCTGCTGAGGAAAGTACAAAAATCTACTCATAGCTGGCTGGGAGAAGCCTAAACTTAAAACACTGATACATAATATGTATTAATGTTTATTTCACAGTTATTTGAATTAGTGCATGCTCTAGTGTATAATGCTAACACTGTTTTTAAATATTTTATTGCAATTAAGATTTTATTATACTTAATATATAGCATCACCAACCAAAAAACTATCATATTGAAGCTAGAGTTTTAAAGATAGAATGGATTGCAGACACAACCTGATCCTTTTTTCAAGAGAGGAAAACATGTTGGAGAAATTGTTATTATTTTCTCACACTGTGATTAAATAACAGCTGAATTTAAATCCTGTATCAGCTTCTGTTTCCATTTCTTTGCCTCTGAACCCATCTGAACATATTCCAGGAAGAATATGAAAATAGTTCAATACTGGTCTGTCATTGAATCCAGTCTGAGAGTGTACAGATTTTTGATATTTGGCTGATGTTCTACCATATTGTTTCTTCTTATTTTTTGTCTTCATTTTGATGATAATCTAAAAATGAATGAAGCATGCCCAGCATCATCAAGATGGCTAACTTTATGCAAGGCTCATTGTGAGGTCTCAGTACCTTTGTTTTTGCAATTCTCTAGGTCCTTTGCTTATTTCGAGTAGTGAGAAAAAAAGAGAGATGGGCTAGGTCCGTCAATGATACGTTTATTCCAAAGAATACCAAATGATTTCAACACAGTTGGTTGGATGAACTTTGTTCTTCCAGAAAGAGAGAAGCACACATGGGTGATAAGGATGGGATCCATTGCAGTTGAGCGCATCACCCTGTAGTTTTGTATGCCAAGTTCAGCACACCTGCACCTGGGAGCTGGCTCCACAGTTATGTTCTAAGCAGGCATCCAGTCTTAGCAACACAGTAGCTTCTGTCACATTAAATTAACAATAATTTGGATTTTATTGATTTTGTTTGCTTTTAACTTGTAAATTTGGTTTGCTTTTATTGTATAATGCTAAAGATCAAGGAGTGTATAATCAGTTTACATTTGCATCTATATACATAACACGAAGATGCTAATTTAAGTCAATGCTGGAGATCAAGGAGAAGTTGATTTTTTCATTGATATATTTTTCTTTACTAAGGCTATTTTTTATTTTTATTTTTTTATTTTTTTAAAAGATTTTATTTGTTTATTTGACAGAGAAAGAGACAGTGAGAGGGGGAACACAAGCAGGGGGAGTGGGAGAGGGAGAAGCAGGCTCCCCGCGCGCGGTGCAGGGAGCCCGATGCGGGGCTCGATCCCAGGACCCTGGGACCATGACCTGAGCCGAAGGCAGACGCTTAACGACTGAGCTACCCAGGCGCCCCCTAAGGCTATTTTTTAGAGCAGCTTTAGGTTCACAGCAGAACTGAGGATAAAATACAGACATTTCTCATGCACCCCCTGCCCCCATATATGCACAGCCTGCCCCGTTATCAGCATCCTCCACCAGAATGGGACATTTGTTACAACTGATGAGCCTATTTTGACACGTCGTTATCATCCAGAGTCCATAATTTACATTGCCGTTCACCCTTGATGCCCGATGTTCTGTGGGTTTAAACAAATGTACAATGACATGGTTCTATCATTGTGGTATCGTATGTGGTATTTTCACTGTCCTAAAAAACCTCTGTGCTCCACCTGTTCATCCCTTCCTTCCCCTGACCCCTACAATCCCGGGTCTTTCACTGTCTCCATGGCTTTGCTTTCTGCACTTAGGGCTCCTCTTTGGCTTTTCATGGCTTTTGTGACTGCTCATTTCTTTTTAGCGCTGAATAATATCCCATTACCCCGATGTACCACAGTTTATTTATCCAGTAATTCACTGAATACTTCTTTGTTGTGTGAGTTTTTTGGGGGTGTGTGTGTGTGTATTAAAACTTTCTTTTAATTGTGGTAACATATATATAACCTAAAGTTTGCCATTTTACGTTCGGCGTGCGTTCAGTGGCATTAACTACGTTCCCACAGTGTGCAACCATCATCCGTGTCTGTGAATTTGACCCCTCTGGGTGCCTCCTGTGTGTGCAGTCCAACAACATCTGTCCTTTCGTGGCTTGTGTCACTTAGTGTAGCTGTCCTCGTGCAGGGCCCCTGGGCCGCCTGCGAGCGTGAGAATGTCCACAGCCTAGGAAGCCTCTGCCCTGGCTCTTCTTTGCTTTCGTCAGACCCTCAGAAGAAGTTGTGATTGCCTGAGACAGAGGATGCACGTGTGGGGCCCAGATGCATTTTACTTGCCCCGTGATTTGTGGGGAGCCAGTAGGCGAGGCACTCCTTCCCTGCTGTTTATTAAATTAGCGTGACGGGTGTGGCTTCTGAAACTTAACCACCTGTCAGAGTGAACGCTTCTGGCGGACATCCTTCCTAGGACGTTCCGGAGGCTCCTTTCCCGTTTCACAGATGATCACCGTGGGCGCCATGGCAGCAGATGATCTACAGGTCCTGCAAGAAAGGATACATGTGCATCCATTCCCCCCACCACAGAGGCACACTTCTCTCTTCAACTGGAGTTCACTCCCACAGCGTGCATCGGGGTCGTTTGTTGTTCACCCGCATAAACGTAGCATTCACGTCACTGGCCCGTCTCCCTTTGTCTTTCATCACCTTGAAACAGTCCGGGAGAACAATCGAATGCCACGTTTGTACATACCAACGAGGGCCAGGTTCCAGATCCTCATGATGGGTCTTACTTAAGCTGTGATAAGTTCAATAAACCTTAATTAAGATGGGAGAATAAAGAGTCATCTTTATTATGATTTTTTCTGCTACAAAGTGATTTCTTTGTAAATACTATGTGTTTCTCTGAATATTATGGAAACCACCATTTATTTCCCGATGATTTACATGGGAAATTTTGGAATTATTTGGAATTATTTCTGACCTTCTTTTCTCCTTGACCTCTCTTAGCTAATTACTCACCAAGTCCCAAAGAGTGTTCCTGCTTGGGGTATCTTGCTGTGATCACTCTGTTCGTTTTCATTAGTCCTACCCTGATCTTTTTTTTTTTTTTTTTTAAGATTTTCTTTCTTTATTTGACAGAGAGAGAGAGAGACAGCGAGAGAGGGAACACAAGCAGGGGGAGTGGGAGTGGGAGAGGGAGAAGCAGGCTTCCCGCGGAGCAGGGAGCCCGACGCGGGACTCGATCCCAGGACCCTGGGATCATGACCTGAGCCGAAGGCAGACGCTTAACGACTGAGCCACCCAGGCGCCCCTACCCTGATCTTTTTGTTGGAACTTGGCAATAGCTTTGCCCATATCCATCCTGCCGTACTGCCCACCTCCACCCTTAACCTACCAGTGGTTGATCTCCCTAGATGCGACTTGGCTCAACACGGCCATCGGTCCCATGTTGTAACAGGTAATCTTTAAATGCCTTTGCCTTCAGGGACCCATAAAATGGGGTCACTGTAAGCATTCTTGTTACCTGTCCCCAGGGAACCACACCTCTGTGGTCTTCCTGCTCCAGCTTCCTCATAACCCAAAGCTGTCCTCTCAGGCAAATTCATTACCTCCCGATTCTTTAGTGTGACCTCAAGGTTCTGTGTGAAGCAGCCCTTTCTTGCTTGTCCCATTCTCACCTCATGAGAACCTTTCCCTCATACCCCACCCACCAACCCCACCACACTCATGGGTATCAAAACACACTGGGCCTTTCGACTGTTTACACTCCTTGCAGGTGCTATTCCCGCCACCTAGAAATGCTTCCCTCCACTCCTTCACATGGCTACCAGCTACTGTCTTCTTATCCTTTAGTTCACAAATGAAATGTCCTTCCCTGAGAGAACTTGTGGACCCTATTTAAATCAACTCTTTTTTTTTTTTTTTGAAGAGAGAGAGGCAGAGGGAAAGGGAGAGAGAGAATCTTTTTTTTTTTTCTAAAGATTTTATTTATTTGACAGAGAGAGACACAGTGAGAGAGGGAACACAAGCAGGGGGAGTGGGAGAGGGAGAAGCAGGCTTCCCGCGGAGCAGCGATCCCCATGCGGGGCTTGAACCCAGGACCCTAGGGAGAGAGAGAATCTTAAGCAGGCTCCACACCCAGCACGGAACCTATGCTGGGCTCTAACTCATAACCCTGAGATCATGACCTGAGTTGATATAAAGAGTTGGACGCTTGGGGCACCCGGGTGGCTCAGTTGGTTAAGCGTCTGCCTTCGTCTCAGGTTATAATCTCAAGGTCCTGGGATCGAGCCCCACGTTGGGCTCCCTGCTCGGCGGGGAGCCTGCTTCTCCTTCTCCCTCTGCCGCTTCTCCTGCTTGTGCTCTCTCTCTCTGTCAAATAAACAAATAAAATCTTAAAAAAAAAAACAAAAAACAGAGTCGGATGCTTAACCGATTAAGCCATCCAGGCGCCCCTTAAATCAACTCCTTTTATCTCTCCTCATGGCATTGCCATTTATAACTCCTTGGCCTTTTCTTTCGTAGCATGTAATTATTTTGTCTGCTAATATTTTATTTCTTTCTCTAGAGGGCAAGCTCTCTGTCCAGTTTCCACCACAGTTGACAGCATGGGATAGGTGCTTGATAAATAGATGGGGAACGAATTAAGGGATAACTGGATGTTTTTGCTTTCTCCACCTTCCCTGTATGGAAAAACAAGTCTCTTCACATAATATAAAAACTCTCTTCACCCCTCAAGCCTGCCGCTTCTCCCTGTAGCCTTCAGGCAGCTCAGATGCACAGGATGCCTCCTCTGTTGCACATTTTGGCCAGCCTGGCAGTGCATCAGGGACCGGCAGCTGCCATGTGTTGTACTTTTCTGTTTTTATCAATACATTTGGAGGGCCGGGCACGAGGAATTTTTCCAAGCTGCTTGTTATTCTCCCCATTGCGTGGTTTCAGCACAATAAGTATTTAATAAGGATACCAAAATTGATCAATTGACAGATAGTGTTGAGAGTCAGCATACAAAGAAGGCAAAACTTTTCTTCCCCAGCTGAAATGTTTTGAGGCAGTTGAACCACATGTCTGTGGAAACCTCACAGCTTCATCTTCTGAACTGGCTGTCTCTTAAATAGGATGGAATAATAGGAACACAGTGAGTTTACTTTTCCTCCAAAGGGATCTGTGTTTTACGAAGGTTGCAGAAGGCTTATGTCAGTGATCCTTTTGAGCGGATGGCAAGAATGGCTGGGGCCATCTGGGGCTCTTTCCGCTGACAGTAATGGACAAAGAAGACAAGAGCCAGTGGAAAGTAGCAAGTATTTTTGTAAGATCACATTTTCCAGTGTGGGGACTGTTTGCTTGTTTAGCACCTTTCCTGACTATTATATATTAAGGTAAAAGCTAAGGAGTTATATAATGAAGAGAAAGCTTAACACAGTGGATCAAAAAGACAGACATGCTCTTCTCTCTTACTGGGTCCAGAGTGTAAAGGTAGATCTGGCTGCAAAAGATCATCCAAGAAAGACCCCCAGGAGAGCAGGAGACTCTCACCCTCCTCACAGGGCTCTTAATGCAATTCTGTGTGTCCCAGATTTTAGCCAGCAAGAAAGAAAAGGGAGAGAGTTCTGCATAAGCCCCCGTAAGGACCTGGAAGTCCCATGCAATAATTCTGTTTACTTCCCCCTTCTGAAAAGTAGATACAGACCACATCTGTACCTAGAAACCAGGAACAAAGTACGCAGTGACTTTAACCACAGAACAAAAAAAAAGAGAGAGAGAGAGAGAGGAAAAAATTAGGGAAATACCCAGAAGTCACCCAAAGTCCAGTCTTGAAGCACGTAAATAGATGCACATCGCTTACTTTCCACAAGAGAAATACCTGGACTGCATTCTAAAAGACATCCCCAAGTCCCGTGTAGTGAGAGCATCCAGCTGAAAATACAGGGTCTTGAGAGAGATCCAGTTTTCTTCTTCAGGTCCGTGTGAGGCTCCTGATCACCCACTTTTTTAATTTAAAAATTAAAAGCTGGTCCCGTGCCCTCTCACATGTAAAATGTCAGTTCAATAACAAGGTTGATATGAGTATCTTCCATTCAGAAGAAGGAAGAACAAGGAACAGATACATAGCAGTCATGAAATCTTACTGTGGTTTCATTAAACAGAAATTCCTCAGAAACATAGTAGTTTTCCAACTGATTTACTACCCAGTAGGTTAATGTTCTTGTTGTTTTTCCCAAAGCTCTTTTCTGGAGAAAGGTTTCAAGTCTGCCTTGTAAGGTACTTGACTAAGAAGGAATCAATGAAGGAAAAAAATAAAAAATTTAACACAAAAGTTTCTCATCTTAATTCTGGCTACCATGAGGTCATCTAATAAATTAGGTGACATCCTGAATCAGATCATTGCCTTAAGGCTTGATTTCTTTATTTGCCTGAAATGGCTTAAGATGGCCTCTGAGGGAGGTTCCAGCAACATTTGTAATTCCTGCTGGTGAACAGACACAATTTCCTTTTTCTTAATAACTCAATCTCTGACCTCCGTATTTCCTTACATCCTCTGCTTGCAAATTGGCCAATTACAGCCCCGGTTAATCTTCTTTTTCTGTAATGCCTTAACAAAAGCAGTTAGAGACTGTGGACATAAGAACCTTCTGTCTTTTCCATTCACATCCTGCAAAAATTACATGCTCCACCTTTTAACTTATCACGTGTGACAAATTTACCAACTGTTTTCAAGGTTTGTCCAAGGTCCTCAGCTTTCTACCCTAAAAGATGAGTTTCTTTGCTGCCCTGTTACGAAAACGATAAGGCTGTGCCATATTGGTTATTGTTATCCAGCACCATACCTGTATCCGTGTTCATATTGGTTAGTGGTCCTAACTTCTCATAGACTAACATGCTGTGTGCTCAATAAACGCTATGAAATACAAGCATTGTAAAGAAAGTTATTGTAAAATCCTGGACCAATTACTGGAAAGAGTTGGAAGAATCTTGCTGATCCCATCAAAAGTTGTTGACCTTTAGCAAGTAGCTGGATCCATTTATATTTGAAATATCTTGCCAGGGCAGCTTTTAAAGCTTGTTGAAACAAGCCAATACTTGCGGCCGAAGAATCAGAGGCCAGAAGTAGAGCAGAAAGGCTTTGGAAGGTCTAAGAGTGAGTTTCAGATGGTTAGCAACAAGCTACCCAGAAAAGCCTGTGAGATGATGGCCAGAGTGTAATGATCTTGCTCTCAGGAATGGTTTGGTTGGTGCATAAAGGCACACATACAGTTTGTTTGGTATCTGGGAGCATTTCCGTGAAGTCTCTGGGTAGGAATACCCCATTCCTGATGAACTGTCCTGAGACTCTCGGATTGCTTTGGGGAAAGTGGATCATTTACCTCTTAACGAGTGTGAGAAGAGCCCTGCCTGAGTTGCAGATTGGTTAAATCTCTCCTCTTGAGATGCTGCAGAATATTTTTCACTCACGGTAATTGAAATAGAAGGTAGCCATGGACATATGATTTCCAATGTGAATTTCAAGTGATTTTAAAGATGAGTCATACGAGGAATTTATCATCATCATGTTACTTTGTGGTAACTGACATTATCCAAAAAGGCAAGTATTTTCTAAATGAAAAATGCATCTTCTCAGTTTTTTCCAAAGGGAATAATTTATTTATACTATAAGAAAAGGGTATTGCTTCTCTTCTTTTTAAATGCTAGGATTGGGAGGATATTTTTTTCCTTTTTCTCGTCTAAAGTTCTGAAGAATTGACCATAATATTTATCTCAAAGGTCATTAGGGTGGCTCTGCAGCCAGTTTGGCTAGTCTTCTTTGTCATATGTTCCCAACTGACTCTATGATGTGAATTTATGGGTTATTTAGTTTATTTTGGACACAATCTTGTAACAATGGGAGCACAAAATTATTTTTAACTGTGCTTTTTGATTTTGGAAATTTTCCATGCTATCTGGACATTTTGAGATGGATTTTAATAACTTGTATATGTAAACAGTAAAAAGGAGAATCCATTTGCGACTACCTAGAATAGTTCCAGGCACAAAGGAGGCGTTGATGTGAGAATTGAGTTTCTTTTCTATTCTTTACATCTACTCAAGGAAGAACATCTATTAGCGCAAGACTCATGGTCTCTCTGCCGCTCACTCCCTCCTTCCCTAGGGAAAAGGAATTGGGGGTACATACCTCTGCTTCTTCCCTCCTAGGTGGCAGCCCACCCAGTGAGAGCATGTGTTCTCGTCTGATCCTCTATAATCTCAATCCCATACGATATGAGGGGCCCTGGGGATCATTTAGCACTGCTGTTTGCTGAGTGGAAAAAATGAAATCTTCTAGGATTTGGTTTTAGCCTATTGTTGATAAACATCAAATACTTCTCTTCTAATGTAGCCTTTATCAATAATAAAAGTGATATTTAGCCATGTGTCTGCCTGACTACTTTGCAGGAAAAAAAAAAAAATCATCTGAGGAAGTCCAAATACTAAACTCAGGCCTTTTCTTGGGAGAACCTGAGAAATAGACATCAGTTAGAATTTGGGACCCATGTCGATGGGAAGTTCTTGAACCTTCAGGGGGCGGGGGAGGGTTTGGGCTCAAGGCTTCTGGTCTTGGGATTACCAAGTGGTTTTGCTAGAAAATTTTAAATTTCTTTGAAAAACTTCAAAATTTTCCCTTTGGTGAGTCAATCCAGTTCTGGGCATATTAACAATAGATAAGAAAATGTTTTCATGGTAATAGGTTATCTTAGGTAAAAACCAGCCTCAGGGGTGCCAGCTAAGCATGCTTGTGTGGGACTCAGCACATACGGGCCATAGGGCACAAGTGGAGGGCTTGACGTAGAGTCACCCAGGCCCTGGGCACACAAAGACCTTCACAGCAGCTGGGCAGCTTGAGGGCTTGTAAGACATCAGCTGGAGGAAAAGACTTGATTCCAGGAAAATACAGTATTTTCAGTTTCACATTCAGCATTTTCAGATATTATGGGGGCAAGAATTGGCAAACATATGCCTTTTTTTTTTTTTTAATAAGGTGTTTTATAGTCCGGGCTTCATGGTTTCATGCCAGGACTTTAAATTGCACCTAAGTTCCATGCACATGGGGGCAGGGGGCATGAGTATGTGAAGTTCAAGCATTAAAAGGTTGTGAATATCAAGCTGATGTTGGCAGAAGGGGAATGGCTGGAGCCCTTCTGTTGCATTTCGGGTTTTCTTAACTGCCGTCACCTGAGGAAAGGGTGGAAGGCAAATCTCTCGGATTCACATATTCAGGTTGTTAAGAGTCTCTTAGCATCACGTGGACTAAGTTGGCTTTGGGTGCGAATATCATTTAAGCTCACAAAATGGCCCTAGGTGTTGGAACTCAGTGGGATATGATTTAAATTCCTGGGTTTGTGTCAAATCTAGGAAAATGTCTAGCAAATTTCTTTCATATACATGCTGTAAAATTGGAAGACATTTCTCCAGACTAGCTTCTATCCATTTCAAACCTCATTTCTCCTGGCACATCAGACATACCGGCAGTGCTGGGGCCCATTGAACATTGTCACAGAGAGAGAAAGCTGCCTGTCTGGGTCAAGTCACTGGGAGAATCAGCACGGTAGGCAGTGACAGGTTTTCCTGGAAGCCATTGCTACGCTGGGGGTGTTCCAGGAGGCAGAATAATGGCTCCCAAAGATGTCCCTGTCCTAATGCCCAGAATCCATGTATATGTTACCCTCCATGGCAGAAGAGACTGCAGATGTGATTAAGTTAAGGACCTTGACATGGGGAGGTGATCTTGGATGATCCAGGCAGTCCCAGGATCATCACGAGGGTCCTATCTGATATGAATGGGAACATGGGAGAGAAGTTAGGAGTAAAGACATATAGAGATGATAAAACGAATGCAGAAAAAGTATCTCACTTTCGCAAATGTTACTTTAACAGTTGTTGGTGTGAACTGAGCACATTATTAGCGCCCACGGCCAGGAGTAGGATAAGCACTCAGGTCCAAGAGCAATCCTGCTTTTATTTAAAATTTTGATATTTTGTTCAAAGTTTGGTTCCTCCTTCCCCTCCGTTATTGGAGGCACACTGCCCCTGCAAAAGCAGACATTAGGGTCTGCCTGTCCCCACCATAGTGTCACAGGGCCACATCCCTCCTAGGGCGATTGGAGATCTAGTTTGGGAGGTTAACTAGGATGAAATCCAGTTTCTGCATTTCTAACCTGTATCTTTCAATCCAACTTTCATCAGACACACATTGTGTATTTTTATTTCCAATTGCCTGACCTCTGTATCTCTCGTTTCCAAATTCAGGTGAGAAAAAGTTGATGTTAATTTAGTAGGTCCCCAGGGTGCCTGGGTGGCTCAGTCGGAAGAACGTGTGATTCTTGATCTCGTGGTCATGAGTTTGAGCTCCACATTGGGTGTAGAGATTGCTTAAATAAATTTTTAAAGTTTAATTTAGTAGGTCCCCTTAATTCCCAATATTGGATGGTCAATAAATCTTTGCTGAATAAATACAAACAAGTGTATTTTACCTCCAAATTTAATTGTTTTTTGGTGACTATAGTAAAACCACTTATCCATGCAATCCCTCTTTTTAAGAAATATAATTACTTTTTATACATCCCGTTTTGTGTGTGTGTGTGTGTGTGTGTTTGTGTTTTGGTGGCAGGGAGAAGCCAGATTGTGTGTATTAAGGGCTTTTAGCATGCACTGTATTTGGTTTGATTTGAATTTGATCTGTTTTAAGCTCAGGGTGAAAAATAAAATCCAAGTTTAACAAAGAGAGAAAACCAAAAGCATTATGAAAATTACATAGTTTCAAACACATGCTTCATTTGGATACAGACTCACAACCAACAGTGATTCAAGCAGACAGGTCTCCATTGATTGGTTTGGTTTTAGATTCCACTAGATTTTCCAGACCTGGAGCTCGTTGTTTGTCAGGCGGCCTGTATGTTAATTGGTCAGGATATCAGACTTGTCAGAAACCAGAGATCCTTGCACGCTGCCTCGTTCCGTCAGTGTAACGAATCTGTTTTCCACTTGTACAGGTCAGTCGTGTCAGCCTGGCACCATGGCTAACATTGGAACCTAAGACCCGACCTCTTTTTCATTAATGCATTTCTACTTCATGTTGTGAACGTTCTCTGTTTTGAGGCCTTCCACGGCAATGCCTACAGCATTCAGAGACGGTCTGCAAGCCATTAGGAAGGATCCTACCTACCATCTGTTTGTGATTCTCGGTTTAACATCCTGTAGGCTGTCAGAGGCCTGAAGAAAAGGCTCTCCCGTTCACAACATTCAGAAACTCGGCACGGGTCGAGAGAGAGCTGCTGACCACTGCCCAGCACAGAGAGAGAGCTGCTGACCACTGCCCAGCACAGAGAGTTCCTGACTACTGCCCAGCACAGAGCTGCTGACCACTGCCCAGCACAGAGAGAGAGCTCCTGACCACTGCCCAGCACAGACAGAGAGAGTTCCTGATCACTGCCCAGCACAGAGAGAGAGCTCCTGACCACTGCCCAGCACAGAGAGAGAGCTCCTGACCACTGCCCAGCACTGAGAGAGAGCTCCTGACCACTGCCCAGCACAGACAGAGAGCTCCTGACCACTGCCCAGCACTGAGAGAGAGCTCCTGACCACTGCCCAGCACAGAGAGAGAAACCTGACCACTGCCCAGCACAGAGAGAGAGCTCCTGACCACTGCCCAGCACAGAGAGCTCCTGACCACTGCCCAGCACAGACAGAGAGCTCCTGACCACTGCCCAGCACAGACAGAGAACTCCTGACCACTGCCCAGCACAGAGAGCTCCTGACCACTGCCCAGCACAGAGAGAGAGCTCCTGACCACTGCCCAGCACAGAGAGAGAGTTCCTGACCATTGCCCAGCACAGAGAGCTGCTGACCACTGCTCACGATGCTGTTGCTCGGCCTGGACTGCAGTTAGTGCACGTGATAGGATCCCAGATGGGCACCACCATTCTGCCTTCGGCACAGCTGCCTGTCCCCTAGACTCTGCACCCTACATCTCGTCATCAAGGGCAGTCTGACGTTTTAAGTTTTGTGGTTGCTTCTCTGGTGCTTCCTTTGTTGCGTCTGCACCAGATGATCCATTGTCAGCCTCTCCCTTTTAAGGTGGGAAAGTCCATTTTCTGCGGTGCCCTCTGGATGTGGTTTCGGGTTAGAGTTTACCCACCATCATCAGGGTCATGGGTTCCTGCTCTCATCCAGCAGAAGCGTGGCAGGAACTTGCTGCACCTGCTAATCTCAAGCAACTTCCCTTTCTCCTTTCAGCCACTTCTGGGCCTCTACCCCCTTTGTTAAACAATTCATTTTAAGTGAATTCCCTCTGAATGCATCCAGTGCTGATGCTTTTCCATCAGACTCTGGCAGATACAGTCTAACTTGGATCACACATCTCATCATATTCTCATGTTCATATATTCTTATATTCATGCAGTTACATATTCTTGTCAAACAGCTCAAAATCACGTCCCTGCCCTTTACCTCCCAGCCTCCGCACGAAGCCAGGACAGAGAATAGGAAGGCGCAGCAGCCTCCAATTCTTAAGGGAAACTGTGGTTAATCAGGTAGTTTGTAGACTCTGTTAAGTCTTAAAAAATTCCTAAAATCATTTTCTTATCCTTAATGAAATTCCCCAAGCCAGGAACGAAGACGAGTGAGAATTAAATCTACCTTAGTGACTAAAGTTTCCCCAGGAATTTTGTACTAAGGCCTGTTTGCACTTCCAAATGCTGATACATTTTGTAAGCTTTATTGATGGACCCTTGTCCCCTCCCAGTGAATTATGTCTCTCTCTGAAGTGGAAGCTAGCAAATGCCCCAAGGTTCTCGAAGAATGATTTCAAGTAAGAACCATGTCTAATAGAAATGACAGGCATAACTTATTTATGAAAGAGACGCAGAGATGAAATTTGGCGTTGGCGACGGATCGGTGTTTTCTGCCATACCGTGGAGCTCTCCTGCTTCGGATGTTACTGGACTCTGTGGACTCGCACTTCTCTGATTAGCACTTACTGGGTACTTACTTTACTCTTCCTCCTCTACTGTAAGCCTCTAGTTTTCGTTTACTTATGCTTTTCTCTGAGGTCCTCAAATGCAGAGAAATGTGTGGCAAGAAGGGGGATTTGGGGATGGAAGGATGGACCCGCCTCCACATTACGCCTGCCACTGAGGAATAAAGCAAACGAAACGAAACTCCAGCACATGATGTAGTGGTGGGGCTTTTCAGACGTCCCCTGTGATTTTGATTAATTTCAAAATTTTTATTTTTTAAAAGAGAGAGAGAGAGAAAGAGAGAGAGTAGGAGGAGGGGCAGAGGGAGAGGTGGACAAGCAGATTCCCTGCTGAGCGGGGAGCCTGACATGGGGTTCGATCCCAGGACCCTGAGATCATGACCTGAACCAAAGTCCAGAGTCAGATGCTTAACTGACTGAGCCACCCGGGACCCCCTTAAAACTTTTATTAAACAGTGTCTGCAAACATTGGTCCAGACAGAGCCACCTGCCTAGAAGCTGAACACAACTTTAGAACAAGAGGAAAAAATTTGCTAGACTGTGTACCTAAAATTTGAAGTCCTGCCTTAACATCGTGAAGTCTCATGGGACCCTAAAGTTCTGTGAGTCCCCTCTGTCCCTCATCCGGCAAGAAAGGCTCCCTATGGACTTAGACCATCTTCCTGTCAGTCGTGCTCAACATAATGGGCTTCACCTCCCTGTCCGCCTGCAGAGTTATTCACACAAGACAGTCACACCCTCCCATGTGAGGGGAGCACACCTCACCATCTTCTTACCACCCACCTCACCATCTTCTTACCACCCAGCCGGCCGCCCAGGCCCCTGCTGGTTCAGTCTGCTCCCTAGGGCACTCCCAGTGTGGGTGTGCGTGCCATTCCCTCCTCCCCGAGAACGTGAGTCTGTGTGACCTAGAAAGTGCCGTGGACCTGCTGTGTTTGGTGCAGGTGTTTCATGTCCAGCCTCCGTGCACCGTTCAGCTGGAGGGTCCCTCCTTCTCCGGGAGCAGGGCCGGGAGGCCATCAGAAGAGCCTCCCATGGGGCAAGCCAGCTGTAATATGTAGCATCGCGGGGCCCCTTTGTGGACCTTGGCTTCCAGGGACGCGTGCTAGCTTCCCACCTGCGTTTCAACACTGAGCTCCTGTGGATTCTGGCCTCGGGAGAACGAGAGCCGTAACCAAGCCAGAAGTGATTCCCGTCGTCAGAGGTCGCGGCTGACTGAGGACCTGTGGCGCAGAATGGAGTAGACTCTGCAGGTTATTATAGAAGGAAATTTATAATTCGGCTGCACACAGAGGCAGAGCTAATGAGTTCCGACCGTGGGAAGGGATTTCAGGAAGCCTTAATAAACGAGATAATATTTGAGCTCGGCCTTGAAGGAGAAGTGGATGCTGGCAGAGGACCGTGAAGGGCGTTCCAGGGAGAGGCAAGGCTGTGGTTGAAGCCGGAGGAAGGGTCTTTGGAAGGAAGAGGGCTAGTGTGCCGTCAGGCAGTGGATCGTGGGGTTGGAGCAGTGACCAGAATCCGGCTGGGGACAGCTTTGAATGCAGGGTGAGGCAGTCAGGCTTTACTCTTCGTGAAGTGGCGAAGGGTGGGCCGTGTTGGGTTCAGAGGCTGAATGCTCCGAAGTCTGTTTCGAGCAGCCGTGACTAACAGCGCTGGGGGTGGGGGCGCGTGTGACTGAGCCTCGGTCGGTGCTGCACGAAAGTGGCCACGTGTATTTAGAAAAATGCCTAAGCTACTCCTCACAGGTCGTTGTATGTGTCCGTTTGTACATACATAATTGCCAAGTTGCACGTAAAAACGTTTACGTTCTAGAACATTTTCCCAAACTCCTCTCAGAGCAGAATTGGCTGGAGCCAATTCCTATTTTGCCAGTTATGGTTTTTTGTTTGTTTGTTTGTTTTTTCAAAATAAACCTTGTATCATTCAAGTTTTACGATTGGTTTAGAAAAAAAAATGTTATCTCAGATGGCTTCTGAAAATTACAACTTAATATCAAGTTAAAAATAGAAAAGGTTTCCCATCAACCGTTGGTCTCCTGACTGAATCCTTTGGCAGTCTTTCGCTTGCTTGTCGGCTGCACAAATGTTTCATCTTTTATTATGATCAAGATGAAGGAAGTCATGATGGGGGTGCGGCGGGTGCTGATGAACAATTCCCCACTACCGTAAGGAAGGATCGTAGTGATAGATGTCAGTGCCTTGAGCATTTTAACAATTTGAGAGCAAACTTACCATTTCCAGTTTGGTTCTACCTTAGTCCTCTGTGCTTTATAATGTCATTTTAAGAATCAGTCAGATCTGTGGACACCTTATGTATCACTGGAAAAAAAAAATTTCCTGTTATCATGTACATTGTTATAAGTTGTATCTTGACTAAATTCATCCAAGGCATCCCTGTTGTTATAAGTTGTGTCTTGACTAAATTCATCCAAGGTATCCCTGTAAGAATTCTTTATGTGAACAGAACTATTAAAATCTAGAGAGGTCAATGCAAAATCCCAGTTTTCCTATTCTTCCCTCAAACTGATAAATGTTTGATTAAATATACTTAAAGTTGTAGTGATTAAGGAAATGATAAACAAAATAACAAACAGGGACAAAGCAGTTCTTCCTGAAACAGTTACTTCCGAAATGAGCTAGGTCGAGTCCTTTTTGTATCGGGTGCCCGTCTGTTTAGTGACATTGCTACACTGTGGTTCTTAGTGTCTGATCACCGGAGAACCATTCAGTCCTGCAAGACCTACATCATACATGTGCTTCTCTAAACATGAACTTCTAGACCGGCCCACATTTCAGTATTTACACAGGAAGGGTGAACTTGACCTAAGTAGACCGTGCTGGGGAAAACGTCGGTAAAACTTGACTCTGAAAGGTTTTGAAACCATTTTTCTCTCTCTTTAAATAATTAGAAGGGCGAGACAGAACATTCCTCCAAAGACTCGGGGGGTAACGTGACGTATCTGTCAGCAAAGCAGTGGGCGGGCGAGGTGATGTTTCTGAGCACATGGCAGAAGCTACGCTGCACGTTCCTGTGCCAGAGAAGCTTGTTATTTTTCAAATCGCGAAGCTGCGGTCTTACTTTCTATCTCCGTACAATGCTTCTTTGAGGATGGGTGTACGTTTTGGAGACGTAAGAAGACTGTAGCACAATCTTTAATGGCGCAACTGGGCGGGTCTGGGAGATGCTTTCGCTTCATTTCAAAATCTGAGAAGCATATTTGTTTATATTCATCAGCTTAATTGAGCTCCTTTTCTCTGAAAAATCCAAGGTGCTCTTGAGGGACGCTGCAGGTAATGAGCACGCAGTGTCTCTGAAAAGTGGAAGCAAGGCAGTCAAGGAGAAAGACAAGCAAATGAGAAAGGAGACACCTTGAGCGTGAAAGTGAGTTGGGTCAGATGATGCTACAAACTTGGCATTGCTCGTGCATAGTTTAGGAAACAGAACACTTTGGAGGTGGGCGTTGCCGTTCGGTAAGACCAAGAGGTGACAGGTGCAGAATACCAGGCGTTCGATTCTCTGGACTCCAGGAAGCCCACTGTCTCCAAGTACCGATGATACCATTCATGATATAAATGATTTCCGAGTACTGAAACCTGGTGTTGATGCTCTGGAATGCTAACCTTTCTAGAAACTCCATCCTTTTTTTTTTTTTTTTTTTTTAGCGACTTATGCCTTTGATTCTGCTTTTGCATTCAGTCCCCTTCCTTCCCACAGGCCTGGAGCCCAGTGCTTGCCCGCCCACGCTCTTGCATGCTTCTTTCTCACGTGTCTCATCCAGTGGTGCCAGTCTGCATTTACAGAGCTCCGTCCTCCTGCTTGCTCGCCTCTGTGTGCCCCTTGACCTCAGCCTGTGTTCATTCCTACCATCTCCTGTCCTTTCATCATGCTTGTGTTCCACCGTTCATCTCTCTTCTCTCCCGAGTTTCACGTGTTTTGCCTTTCCTGAGGAATGGTCTTCCCTATCAACAGGAGTCCCTTTTTCCTTTGTTCTTTACATCAAAATGTGTGTTGCTACCCTAGGTAATTTTTCTTCCTTTATGTTCCTCGTCTTCCAAGGCTGGATGCCCCTTCCACACTCTTGATTCCAACCCTTCTCCAGGCTGGGATCCTCTCCTTCAAGTGGCAGCTTTCTTCCCCACCTCCGTGGTCCTGGGGACTCTTGTCTTCAAGCTGAGGGACCACGGCGACTGAGGTTCCTTGTACAGAATTCTCCGAGGTTGTGAGTAGGCGTTGGCATCCTTCTCTCGTTCTCAAGATCCTGATTTCTGATTGGAACCTGGGGATGCTAACGTGGTGCCAAGGATGGAATTCCCCCACCACACCCATTCCTGTATGGGAGCCCTAAGCCCTACTGTGATAGTATTTGGAGTGGGGCCTTTGGGAAGTAACTCGGTTAGATGAGATCACAGAGCAAGACGCTAATGCTGGGATTAGTGGCTTCCTAAGAAGAGAAAGATCGCAGAATCTGCCAGCACCTCGGCCTTGGACTTCACACCCTCCAGAACTGTGAGAGGTAGAGGTCTATTGTTTAAGCCACTCAGTCGAGGATATTTTGTTCTAGCAGCCCGCTCGCCCTAATACAGGTACCGCAAAGCCTCTGACCCCATCTCTTCCAGGGCAACACAGGTCGCCATTTCATAGCTCAGTGCCCAGAAAAATGCTTCATGTTTCCAGTTCCCTTACCTGAGTCTACAACCTCAAAATGTTCTCGGTCTTTCCCTCTCTTCAGAACACTGAAAAGACCAAGTCGCTACGTTCTCAAATTATTTATGGCCCAAGGGGGGAAAATGGGAGGCGGTTTATATTGTAAGGGACAGGAATCCCACACTGGAGGTTCATAAAGTTGTGTTTAGTGTGGGAAAGTTGTTTTTTATTTTTGTTTTTGTTTGTAGTTCATAGATTTTTCTAAAGTTGTAAGTAAAGTAAACATGAGAATAAGAACAGGGTCCCTGGTAAATACGGACTCCTAGTGTAGGCTAAAGCAAAACAATTTATGCTAGAATATTGTCCACGTTTTCCAATTCTGATTTAAAGTTGGTATAAGCATGTAGGATTCTGTAATTAGCTCTTCAGTTCTGTGATTAACAAAAAACCCTTACAGCCTGGTGCTGCAGGGAGATGGAACCTTTCAGTGGAAATAACCTGTTTGAAAAAATGAAATTTGCTTTGCCTTTAGAAAACATAAATACTTTAATTATTTGGCTCTCTGGTTGATTGGAAGTTGCAAAAGGGATCGTGGTGTCTTTACCTAGTATTTTTTAAAATTAATTTTAATACCAGTTGAAAGTGTGATCAAAGAAGATCTAGCTTTCTCCAAGCAGAACGGTACTTTATTTCTAATCCATTTCAATCCCCTCCAGCCAGTTAAACCTGGCAGAGAGGTGGGGCTAGGCCACCCGTTACGGTGTGAACAGGAGAGCCCACAGGATGTAAAATGCAATGAATCCGGCCTCTGTTTTAGGCTACAATCACACTACAATCACATTCTTATTCATAAACACTCATAGTCTCATAGAAAACCCATATTTCTCCTTGTAAGGGAATGACAGAATTATAAATCTCAGTCAAAACATAAGTTCATACATCTCCCTATTGCTTTTAGAACAGTAAAGCTGAATCCCAAAGTCTGTTAGATTTCAAGAATTTGAATTGTTTCTAAAAAACCAAAACAACTTCCTTGACTTTTATTTCAGTTGAATGTCATGTTTTAAAGCTTGGCTCAACTGTGGATAGGTTAAGAAAATATTTCTTGAAATTAAGGAGGGGATTCTTAACAGCAAACAGAATGAGATAGATTCAAAAGCCTTTTTTAGAACTTGAGTGAAATCACCGAAGGGCTTCGTAAGGAGAGTCTGTATGAACTTTCCTTGAGTGAAAGGGATTGAGAAAGATGCCAACAAGCTGTTCTGGGTGCCGTGACTCATGCCGTGTGAACGCAGGAGATTTCTGACTCAGGTCAACCGAGTTGCAAGCGTGTTTGGAGTCCTCAGATTTCACTGATGAGTACAAAAGTCAAATAGAATCTACTGTTAATAATAGTAGATTAGAAATAAAGTACCGTTCTGCTTGGAGAAAGCTAGATCTTCTTTGATCAGACTTCCAAGTAGTATTAAAATTAATTTAAAAAAATACCAAGCAATGACAGCACAGTCCCCTTTTTGCATAAGCTACTATTAATGTACTGTAGTCTGGTAACCGTCGTAGTCATCAGCTTCGTTTCGCGTGATGGCATTGTCTCTGGCCACACAGTCTCCCCAGAGAAGCTGGGGACCGGGGTCCCACGCCTTCGAACCACTGTCCTTTGTGCTGCTAATTGATGCACTTGAGGAGAACAGCCAGGTGCCGCCCCTCTCCCCCTTTTCCTCAACTTTCACCCTAGAGGCCAGCCTTTGGGCGGAGGGTAAGGCCCAGGGGCAGCAAAGCCGTAGAGGCAGAAAAAGAGCTGCAAGCAGGTAGAGGGGCAAATGGAAGTGTTGGCTACCAGGATGCCCAGCGGATAGGAAGCCCACTGTTGCAGGGAGGGCCTGGAAGCACAATGAGTCAGTGGGCACAGCCCAGAGCAGGAGACTGTGGGAGAGGCACTGGAGGGAACGATGACATGGAGAAGGTTCCTCCTCTGCCTCAAGAGGAGGAGAAGGCCCTGTACAGACGCAGACGAGGCGGAAAGGGCCAGAGATGGGAGACATGAGGCCGGGGCCCTGGGCTCCGTAGTTAAGTAGCATCTGAATCCCAGTTCTACCGCTTCCTGCTTGGGGGATATGGGCCACCTTGCCCAGCCACACTGGGTTCCCCTGTCCTCACAGTGGACAGGAGTAATACTCCTGACCTCGTAAAAATGACTACATTCATTCCTGCACAAGGCTGGAGGCCTTCTGTCGAGTGCTGGCTAAGGTTTGGAGGGCAGAGGCCGGCTGTCTGGGTGAGAAGTCTCAGCCCGCCCCGCAGGATGCTGTGTCTTCATTTCTCTGCGCTGGAGGACAGATGTACAATGGGGATAATAACCGTCGTAACCCTGTGGGGCCTTAATAAATCACACACGTAAAGTATTTAGCATGAAGGCTCACTTTCTCAATTTGGAATATGTGCGGTCTGTTATTCAAATAAAGGTGATTTCCGAATGGCCATAAGGAGATTATCAATAAAGGGCATGGGATTCTGAGGGTCCTCATTTTACTTACCTATCGACATCCCGTAAGGGATTTATAAAGAGGACTCGGAGATTAGGAGGGGCGACGGTTTTTAACCAGTGGAAAAGTGGCAGTGGGGTTAACGGAAAACTCCTGTAGATACTCTGTGTTTAAAGGTAAAAAGTGCCGTGGGTATTTATTTTAGTAACTGATGTGAGGGGAAACACTGGCTATTCATTTAGGAAAGGTGCAGTGTCTGCTTTGTGCTTAGATCTGCGCTAGGAACTAGGGGTACAGAGAGAACGTGTGCTGCCTGAGGGAGCAGACTCTAAATTGTCAGGGTGACGAAACAGGAGGCGCAGGATGGCGAGACTCAAAGCAGGCCTCTGTGCAGATCCCCTCCTACTGCCTTTGCCAAGGCCCTCCCTCGTCCCCCGAGGTGGGGCTGCCAGGAAGGAGGGATGCAGGAAGGATGCGGCAGCCTCCCTCAGGGTTCTCTGTCCAGGGAGAGGGCACCCCGTCCTCTAATGCCGTATCTCTTAACCTTGGCCCCAGGACGTGAGGAGCCGCGTGATTCTTTCTTGTAGGGCCGTGCAGTGCATTGGAAGGTTTTAGCAGCGTCCCGGCTCCCTGCCCAGTAGCACTCTTCCGGCCCTGCCCACGGGGTTCCAGTAGCACTCTTCCGGGTGGGACGACCACAGATGTCTCTGGATGGCCGTGTGGCTTCTGGGGGCAGAATCTCCCCCAGTTGAGAAGCACGGGTCTAATCGCATGGTGTGGGTATGGGGAGCTGTGAATGTCCTCGCCTGGGACTTACTCCTGTCCTCGAAAGGGCGGGGCAGGGAAGGGACCTGTGGTGTTGGGGCGTAGAGAGGACTGGGGGGAGCAGGCAGGCAGGTGTCCTCCCAGGCTTTCCTTCTCTCTTCCTGCTCTTGTCTTGGATTTTTGTCTCTTCTCCCATGTGAATAAGGTGGATGAGGCCCCTGGGGACAGATCTTCACAGGTGTCACTTTGAGCTAAATGGCACCCCCTCCATGTTCCAGCCTCACAGATAACACAGTGGAGAGTATGATAAGTCCAAAGTCCTCTTCGGTTCCCGGACACCCATGTCCTTTTCTTCTCTGATACAGCAAAGCAAGAAAATTGGTTTTGCTGGACATGCTATTGCAGGTGATGCAGGGAACCATGTTATTTTGCTCCAGATGCCTTGAAGTCCCACAGACTGGGGTGGCTTAAACAAAAGAGATTTATTGTCTCCTAGTTTTTGAGGCTAGAAGTCCAGGACCAAGGTGTTGGCAGGATGGGTTCCTTCCGAGGGCTGGGAGGGAGAATCTGCTCCGTGGGCCTCCCCTGGCTTCTGGTTTGCTGACAGTCTTTGGCGTGACTTGCCTGTAGGAACATTACTCTGATCCCTGCTTCCATCTGTGTATGGCATTGTTCCAGTGTGCCTTCCTGTCATCTTCCCTTATGCATGTCTGTGTCCTGCCCTAGTGTCCCCTTTTTGTAAGGACACCAGTTATATGGGATTAAGGTCTGCCCTAATGACTGCATTCAACTTGATTCCTTCTATAATGACCCACTCTCCAAACAAAGGTTACATTCTCAGGGAATGGGGTTAGTAGGACTCCAGCTATGAATTCTGGGGAGTGCACCATTCCTCCCATAGCAGTAACTAATAGAGAAAGCCTGTTCAGTGATATAATGATTAAAAGTAGTGGGATAAGGGGAAAAGAGAGAGGCTATAATGTAGGTAAATTTCATGTATCATAATAGGACATTGTTATGTAGAGTTGATAAATCAGAAACTAGCAGCAGAAATGTATTCTTCGGTGACAGATAAGTACTCAAAGAAATAGAAAGACATGGTTCTCTGTTCTCACACTTGAGGATTGGAGGTGGGCTCAAAACTTCTGGATCTGATTATAAAACCTGTATTAAGGGGTTTGCATGAATGGAACTCCTGTCTCCTCTCAAATCCTGCTTCCCGTCTCCTTGACTGAAATTTAATGTCCAGTGAAAACTTGAGGCATCGTTAATTCATTCATTAAAATCGCCGAGGACTTTGTCTGGAAAGCCACGGGTCCTGCTCTGTCACTCTGCAATATAGGGGCCCAGTGTGTGAGTTTTCTACTGCTCGTGTAAAGAGTTACTACCAACTTCGTGGCTGAAAACAATCCTGATGTATTATCTTACTGTTCTGGGGCTCAGAATTCCTTAAAAGACGATACGTGGCTGAAAATCACAGGGTTGGCAGAGCTGTGTTCCTTCTGGAAGCTCCAGGGGAGACTCTGTTTCCTTGTGTTCTAGACGCTGCACACATTCCTGGTGCTGTGGCCCCTTCCTCCTCCTCCTCCTCCTTCAGAGGGTCTGTCTGACCCTCTCCTGCCTCCCTCTTGCACGGATAGACACTTGGGATTACATTGGCCCAAAGGGATAATGCAGGACACTGTCCCGTCTCAGAACCCCGAACATAATCACACTAGCAGAGTGCCTTTTGCAGTGTGAGGTAACAGGTCACAGGATCTGGGGATTGGGATGGGGGCATGGCGGGCGGAGGGGTGGGGCAGACGGCCTTAGCCTGTCTACGGAACTCAGGAAAGGACACGGGAAGGCAGTTTGAGGGTGGATGAAGGGGTAAGGCGGTGCAGGAGCTACTCACTGAGAAGAGCCCCGGGCCGTCATCCCTGCACTTCTGCTGGCCGTGCTGGGACCTCTCGTCCCTTGCAGGCCACTTACCAGGTGTCCTGGTGAAGGTGACGAGAACACGGCAAATGCCACCCACTGCTCTGTGACCTTGAGACCCTGGAGGGGTTGGTGAGGTCCCTGAGCAGCACTGTTTTGTCGGTGTGGCTGCCGCATGGTTACTCGTCCAAGCCAGCGGGCGGATGCTGGCTTGCAGGCCACAGAGAACCCGGGAGCGTGGGGACGTTGCCTCGTATACGGAACTGCAAAACTGTGCCGGGAACACCTCCCCGGTTCACTTGACGACCCCGTTAAACACGCAGCACTTTAAAATGCAGATTGGGACTGCGTTAAAATGAAAGAACCAGAACATGATATAGAGTCCATCTAATAAATCGGCTTGGGGAGGAGGAGAGAAAGAAACACATGGATGTCGAGAGTATCCAGTAAGGAGTACCTGTGGTCCCTGTGGGGTCTGGCTTCCGAGGAGAGGTCAGGCCCCACTGATCCGCGAGCTGCCCGAGGGGCATATTAATTTAGACGGAGATGACAAAGTCAGTAACGTCTCTCTGCTACTTCCAATGCTGCTGTGGGGCTATACATCCAAACGTAGGGGTATGTTCAATTAAAAGAGAAATATCTAGCAATTACTAAATTCAGTTGTCTTTGTAGGAGTCCCATGCACACACTTGCAGGGATAATTACATGCAATTTGATGTCAAAATAAGGCAAGCCAAGAAGTTAAAAGAAACCTATGGTTCTTCATGTGTCTAAAATAATTTCGTAGGGCATTTTTTTTTTCTAATTAAGATTTAAACAGGAAAACTATATATATTGGCTTGTTACTTTTATGTTTATTTCTGGAAGAGGTAAAAACCTTAAGAGTTATAATTAAAACCATTATTGAATTTTGTATCAGCAAGTATCAGTGTTGTTAGTTTCTTGGTCTTAACCGAGATGAAATTCATGCAAAACATGCCCATCGTTTCTGTTCTAATTACACCAGTCTAGGAGGGGAAAGATTTCTTAATTTCTCCCCAAGGTCAGTTATGTTAGATAGCATTTAATCCTAATGGGAAACCGTGCTCTCTAGAAGGGGTTAGTTAAACTTGGTATGTTAGCTGTCTACTGATGAGGGAATCTCAGCTCAGAACCTAACTCCAGTTACTTGATTCCCCTAGCTGGGAGAGGCAGAGGTAGATGCCGCACTCCAGGGGTGTCTTAGGCAAAGTTTTCCTCTCCATTCTTTACCTTCGCCCCGTTGACTTCATAGGTTCATGCACTTGTTCTTTATGTGGTGTGGCGATTACTGACTCCTGAATGCCTTCTCCTTTCATTTCTCCCATGAGAAGTCATCAGCAAACCATCCCCAAACCCTGGTTCTCTCCACTCATCCATCATTTCAGTGCCCCATTAACCAGAATTAGTGAATGTAATCCATCAACCTTGAACGCTGAAATGGCATTTACTTAGCTAGCTATTTTATTGGAACTTCATTATTAGAAAGAAAAAAATCAAAATGGCGCAGATCAATATGGCAATGAAATGCTTAACATTCTGTCAGTGCTGGAACAGATCTTAAAACTCGGTTGAATCTGTCAGCGTAGCACTTAGGTAGCAAGGGGCAGAGATCATGTTTAAATATTTTGCCCTACATCCATAAAGGAAACATGATTTTGGTGTTTGCTTAATAAAAAATTGTTTTCTATTAAACAACAAAACCCTCTCCATATCTTTTCACAGAGAAGAAAGTAAATCAAGTTGTTTATTTTTAATTAGGTTAACAATAAGGTGAAACTTTTTTAAGATATCCAAAACATCATTTTAATAAATTCTGCAAATCATCAAGATGTATATTTTTTAAAAAATGCATATTTTCATTTGACTCCCTCAGAATTTAAGACTTCTAACTTATACTACAAAATTTATTTTAGCTGTAATTTTAGTTTTGGAATTAAGAAGTTAATTTGGGGCATTAAAATGGTTATCATTAATTACATTTTGTCCCCATGTTAGAAAATTATAAACATGTTTTCCTATATGCTTTCCCCTGTTATTTAGGTGGGTAAATGATAAAACACATTGATTAGATGTATGTATTTTAAGTGTAATCCCTATAACAAAGCATTCCAAAATGCTCAGAGAATGCAGAATTATTGGTAATGCATATTCTTGTTCATGGAGAGACATTACATAGATGCACATTTAATGCGGCAGGCTCAGGCTTATCTGCATCTTGTCAATGGAACATTTTATAAGGCTACTCTCAGTAGTAGATTCTTGAATTCAGTCATTTCCTGCTGATATCAGAGGGTTGCTTTCGTACCTTATAGGTAAAAATGGTACAACTGAAAGCATGGTGTAAGGACAAGATCTCTTAATTTTCTGTGTTTCTAGTTGGTGTCAGGCCCCATATGGGGTCCCCTCATTACTTATTCTCTGTCCCACCGTCTTTACATTTACTTTGTGTTGGAGAGTTTGGAAGTCTTACTAGGATCCTATTTGATCTGTGCATATGAAGCAAATTAGGTTTGGTAAACAGAAGCCAGGTCAGCACAAATGTAGTCTTAGTCTGTCAGTCACTCCCAAGGCCTTTGCATGAAGGCAAGGTCATTCAGCCTAGACCAGGTATCTGGGATGATGCTACCTGTGTGAATTACAAATCCTCCGATTAGACTAGTTATCTGGGATGGTCCTACCTGTGTGAATTATAAATCTTTCAGCTTAGAGCAGAGATCTGAGATGATGTTATATACATGAATGATAAATCGTGCAGCCTATGGGCGCCTGGGTGGCTCAGTCGGTTAAGTGTCCAATTCTTGATTTCAGCTCAGGTCACAATCTAGCCCATGTCAGGCTGCTTGAGCCTGCTTGAGACTGTCTCTTTCCCTCTCCCTCTGCCTCTTCTCTCTCTCTCTCCCCCTTTCTAAAAAGCAATAAATAAATAAATCCTGCAGCCTAGACCAGGTATCTGAGATGATGCTACATGTGTGAACTATAAATCCTTCTCTGGCCTTCCCCCACAAAGTGCTGCGAGCCTTTTACCTGGGTGTCTAAACTCTGCAAAGGAGAACATATTGCATCTTAGGTTTTGCAGACATGACCTCTGAGCTGATTCTAAGCTCTGGGTTTGAAAATGCCAATGATTCCATCAGTCAGCGTGGAGGATTCTGGGAGTCAGGTAAAAATAGAATTTGGGGGCAGTGAGCCCGCGTGTCTGGAAACCCATCTTGTCATTTTCCTAAGACCTGAGTGCACAGTTGGAGCAGAAATAGTCAGCAAGTGGGAGAATCCCCACACTTGGCTTCATGATCCCTGGAGTGAAGGTTGTTGTGATGGGAAGAAATCGAGTAGAAGCCTACAGAGCTGGCCTCCCTATTAAAATACTGAAACAAAATTAATATTGCATTCCTGGGGAGAAAGGCAAAGATTGGTGCCTCCATCAGAACTCAGAAATTTCAGGCACAACCCCATTTGACTCCTCGTTTGAGCTGTGTGGTAGACACCGGGACTTGGAGAATGATGTAGATTCATAATCACAGAGAGATACTAGCTTGATTCGTAGCTTTGGTCTGGATATCATTTGTCTTATTTGAACACATAACAAACAGCCTGGCACCAGATAGTCAGTTAATGAGCTGCCCCCTTTTTACCTATATTTATTCTCCCAGTATCTGTTGTCTTCTAGATACTTTCTTCACATACACCTAACCAAGTTTGAGCAGGCATATGGGCATCGACTTAGACCCTACATTGTTCCCACTGCTTCGTAGCTTTGCATGTGGTCATGTCACTAAGTGCAGGCCCATGGGATATGAATGGTAGTGCCATGAACAATTTCTGCCTGCTGTCTGTGAGGAAGAAGGACAGATGCCTTCCATTCTTGTTTCCTTCCTATTGGCTTAACAGTGTTGGCAAGTGGGGCAGTTGACTTTCACCCAGAGATGTCAGCTCAGATGTTGAGGATGGCAAAGCCACCCTTCCAGCCCGTGGCCATCCACCCATCTCTGGGTTGCTGCAGAAGAGAGAAGCAAACATCTATCCTATTTGAACCATTGTATTTATAGTCTCTGTGTTACAGCAGTTTAGTCTGATGCCCACATAATGGAGAATATAACTCTCTCTGCGCTTAAATTTGCTACTCCACATTCAGCGTGGGATGTTTGTTCCATCCCAGATGCCTGGGTTTTCTTGGTCCCTCGCAGTCCCTATTGTTCAGAGTGCTTGGGTTTCTCTGTGTCAGCCTCTCATTGTGCCAAACCATCACAGTGCAAATTCAGCTCACGCTCCCTCCCTTCCACAAAGGGCAACTCTCTCGCACACTCACCCCCACACACACACGTGGGTGTCACAGAACCCACTGATTATTTATATACTCTAAAATTAAAATGCTCTTCAGAAATAAAAGAAGAGCAATTTTACAGTGGAGAAGTCTGACAAACCCAGTGATCAAGGTTAACATCGACTGTGGAAGTCATGTTGACAGCATGTAACCTTGATATGATGTGACGAGAAAGACAATTGACCCGTGTGATCTTCCTCTCAAATACTCATAAACCCAGTTGGATCATGAGAAAAAACATGAGAAAAAAGCAGAATTGAGAGATGTTTTACAAATTACCTGACCAGCATTCCTCAGAGCTGTCAAGGTCATCAAAAACAAGGAAAATCTGGGAAACTGTCACCGTCTAATAAACAAGACCAAGAAGACATGACCGTAAACATAATGTGATGTCCTGGTCAGTAGTCAGTGGGATCCAGAATTCAGGGAGACAAGAGGAAGAACATCTTTGCAATTGCAGTAGGAGATAAGGAAGAAAAGATCGTCCCTTTCCCAGGTAGGAAAAAAAAAAAAAGTCAGTTTGCACTAAGAAGTTCCAATCCGAGGACTTCTATTTTCACTCTTCACAGAAAAGTACACAACTTGGCTGATAATGAGGGAAACAGTCATGGGATGAAAGGTTTAGGCATTAAAAAAAAAAAAAAAAAATTGGTCCAAAGATTCAGAAAAAAGGAAGACATGTAAGAAGTCTCCAAGAACCCAGAACCAAAGACTAAATATGACAAGACTTCTTAGTCTCTCTATATTGTATCTTTCTCTCTGGTTGTTGGTTTAATTTGCTATGTTGGTCACTTCCAGTGCCCAGGAAGCATGGGTAGCAGGGCTCCTCCACCCCCATTCATGGGTTCACCAGAGACGTAGTAGCGCTCTTTACTGAGGCAGAGAAATGGCCCCCTAGTGCGGAGAAGGGCCCTGGGGCCAGGCTGCCTGATTCCAGTCTTTGATGTCATTTTAGGCAGGTACTTTGTCTCTGTTTTCTCATCTGTAAAATGAAGATAGTACACATCTCCCAAAATTGTGATAATTAGATAACAAACGCAGAACACATAAGCCACCATTTGACATGTGGATCAGCTCAGAATTGGACTGTTGATGGGAGGATGTATGCAAAACTGGACTGGAGGAGTTAAAAGCATGGGCTAGGGGTGCCTGGGTGGCTCAGTCGGTTAAGCGGCTGCCTTCAGCTCAGGTCATGATCCCTGGGTCCTGGGATCGAGCCCCGCATCAGGCTCCCTGCTCAGTGGAGAGCCTGCTTCTCCCTCTCTCTCTGCCTGCCTCTCTGCCTACCTTTGCTTTCTCTCTCTGTGTCAAATAAATAAAATCTTAAAAAAAAAAAAAAAAGCATGGGCTAGATACCCGAAGAAATAGGAGATAGCGTGGGGCACCTGGGTGGCTCAGTTGGTTAAGCGACTGCCTTCGGCTCAGGTCATGATCCTAGAGTCCTGGGATCGAGTCCCGCATCAGGCTCACTGCTTAGCAGGGAGCCTGCTTCTCCCTCTGACCCTCCCCCCTCTCATGCTCTCTCTCTCTCATTCTCTCTCTCAAATAAATAAATAAAATCATAAAAAAAAAAGAAATAGGAGATAGCCTGATAATATAAGGGAGACCGATAAAGGGGTTATGGGACTGGAGGTAGAAGGTGTTGTATGAGCACATGAGCTATAGGAGTAGGACTCTTAGTGGCCAGAAAGAGGAATATTTAATATTAAGACGTCTGAGACGAAGCCATCCCAAAGGATGACCAGGATTGAAAGAAAGATAGGGAATATTTGGAGAAGTCGGTGTTTGGGGACATGCACGGGATGGCTAGTCAAAACAACAAAGTCATAATGGTTTATTGCTTCTGTAAAGACAAAGTTAAACATGAAGGGAAGATCCAAAGCAAGAATACTCCGGACATGTCCACAAGGGCCACGGACTGATGAACGTAGGGGGAATTAGGCGAAGGTGAGAGGTGCACGGCTGATATGCAGAGAGGAGAGACCATCCCACTGAGGTATTGGAGCTAGAGGTGTGCAGCATTCCCAGAATTGAGCAGTGTTAAAGAGACTGAAACTGACTCACTGTAGCACCATAACGTAGTAAAATAATTTCTTGGAACTGGTTTGATTCCAGATTGCCGTCAAAGTAAAATGCCAATCTGCATATTCCTCTTAAGGTATAATGTATGACTTTGTACGTGGTATGAGATTCATTTTGGCTGACAAGTAATGTGAACAATAATTGTGGGTTTTTGAAGATTGGTGTATTGCATTTGAAGGTCAGTGTCCTCATTATATGTCGTATGCTTGATTATGCCTTCGATTACCATTGTAATTCGGAGGGTCTTCGTGTTCTTTCTCATGTGCACTGCAATTCCCCTTGTGGAAGATGCCAATCATCAGGAAAAGGTCATGTTTTGTAGGGACGCGATGGAGTTGCTAAAGCAAAATGATTATAACTGAATTGGGGTTCTTTCTCTTGTAACTTCTGTTACACCATTTTGCATGTAGAATGTGATAAAATCTGAATCCTTCATTAATCAGTGGCTTCAGCGTTCCCATGTCCTATGACACGTTCAATCTTTCATTGTACTCTCAGTTCTTTCTTTTGGCTGTGAATTTGACCTCAGAAGTACTTTTTTTTTTTTCCTTTTCTTCTTTTTAAAGATAATAACCAAATGTGATTCTCTTCGAAGGGACATTTTTGCCAAGAGTTTTGAAGGATAGGGCGCCTGGGTGGCTCAGTCGGTTAAGCGACTGCCTTCGGCTCAGGTCATGATCCTGGAGTCCCTGGATCGAGTCCCGCATCGGGCTCCCTGCTCGGCGGGGAGTCTGCTTCTCCCTCTGACCCTCCCCCCTCTCATGTACTCACTCTCTCTCATTCTCTCTCTCTCAAATAAATAAATAAAATCTTTAAAAAAAAAAAAAGAGTTTTGAAGGATACTAATGTAACTAATCTGGATGGCTCTGGGATTCAAAGTGAGTGTGTATTTGGACTAGTGACATTCAAGAAAAGACCTTTGATATTGTCACAGTTTGCAAAGCTATTACATCATATAATTGATTCAAGATCATGTCTTTAAAAACGTAACTCCTTACTGCTAATGTAACAGATGATGTTGATACCACTGACCTTGAAAACCCTTTTCCAAATAATGGAATCTAATCATAGAAAACCGAATCACCACTTACTTTATTGCTAGACTTAGTTTATTTTTCAAGGTCATTTTAGCTTTACTGAATTACTGTAAAACTGTAAGCAAATGGCGCCTGTATTTTGTGGAGAGCCTCAATTTTAAAAGTGCATGGAAAGTGGCTTTCTTTCGTTTCTGTGTCGTTGGAGAATACAACAGAGGACCCTGAGTAGTTGGGAAGTTCTAGTCTACCAGGGGCTTAGAGGCAGGACAACTGACAAGTTGACCTCTGGTTCTCTTTCCATCATGTGATTCTAGAATTTCTATAAAAACGTCACATGCCCTGGAGACCACGGTAATTGCTGAAGAAATCTGGGCTTGCCGTCATCTGCTATTACTGACTTTGGGTCTATTCCAGGACAAGCCGTTTAGCCTCTGTGATAGGTAAGTTCCTCATCGGTCCGCAGAGGGAGGTGGGTAATGATTATCCACACTGCAGAGCTATTGAGGAGAATCGTTTGTGATGCATCATGCTAAGATTAAAGGTGCAACTGAAGTTGCTAATTTTTAACATGCTTATAATTAACATGTCTTCAACCATGTTATGGTATCATTATTCAAGCAGAGGAGATGGATGTACTATGGAGAATAACGTATTTGTCTTTACTTAACGGTTCTCAGAGTGTGGTCTTCGGACCCGCAACATCAGCATTACTTGGGAACTGGTTAGAAATGCAAAAATTCTTAGGCCCCCATCCCAGAAGAGCCTCTGCTGGTGGGTCCTGGCAATCTGTGCGTTAACAAACCTCCAGGGATTCTGATTCAAGTTCAGGTGTGAGGCCCACAGCTCTAAACCAGAGGTGAGAGGTTTGCTATACAGGGCCAGATGGTGCATATGATTGGCTTTGTGGGGAGTAGGGTTTCCATCTCAGCCACACAGCTCTGCTGCTTTAGCCTGAAAGTGCCCCCAAACAATGCAGGAGTGAATGGATGGGGCTGTGTTCCAATAAAACTTTATTTATTAAAAGAGGTAGGTGGGTCTGCTCAGTGGGCTATCATTGCAGACCCCTGTTTAAAACTTCTCTTACTGGGGCACCTGGGTGACTCAGTCAGTTGAGCCTCTGACTCTTTATTTGGGATCAGGACATTGATCCCCAGGGCTGTGAGATCCAGCCCTGCATTGGGCTCTGCGCTCAGCAGGGAGTCTCTCTCCTCTCCTTCTCCCACCTCTCCCTGCTCATTCTCGCTCTCTTAAAAATAAATTAAAAAAAAAAATAAATCTTTAAAACTTCTCTTACTAATTTTAGATCAATTGGGCTTGTCGTCTGTGAGTTGAAGACATTTATCCACATATATTTTTTAAAAGATTGTTTTTTATGCAGAATATGTTTATTCCTGAGTACATATTGAAAATACGATTTTTCATTATTTAAATTTGTAAGGCTTTTATGTGTAAACAGAAGAGATACTTATGACAGAATTAACTTAGGGAAGATATATATTCACTTTAAAGTATTAATAGTATATTTGGATTCATTACCAATACATAATGAACAAAATCTTACCTTAGATCTTATTACCTACTTTGGACCATTTCTTATATGTCATCATCCTTGCATTACAAGAACTGAGTTTTAACGTCCCCTCTCAGCAATGTTCCTGATCACGTAGATGCTTGGAATCCATCAGTTAGAGAATGTATCAGTCAAAGATTAATTCGTGATACAACTTCACGTGATTCGCTTTATAATATTTTCAAGTTGCAACCCTAGGTTTTAATAGATGTCATTTCTGACATACGGGTGAGCATATCCTGGCAAATCATTTCTTTCAGCTGCTTGTTTAGCACAATGCTTTGACGTGGTGTCATAGTTGATTTCATTTTCAGTCGAGATAAATGTGCTATTTAAGCCTCATCAGCTGCCACAAAGGTCCAGGAGGAAAATCTCAGTGACTCACGGTGGTCTCAACTTGTTCTTTGACAGGCTTCTGGAATGGAGTTTGCTTTTCCAGCCAGGACAACCTGGTCAAGTCATCTGTCCCCACTCGTTCCCCTGTGGGTTGTAATACTGTGTGGCTGATCATGGAAATACTCATGTAGATAGCTCACATTCGTGGTTTCCAGAAAGTTTTTAATACTAGGGAGTGTTCTTAATATCTATAATTCCCTTTCTTCTAAATCCATAAACATGATCTAATAATATATACCATGAGTAAATTTTAATAATACATTGTTAATATTTGTATGTATACAAATGCAGTACATGGTAAATGTAAACTGTTTTCCCTTCCATTTCTTAAAATCGAAGCTGATAGGAAATATTTCTTTTAATTTTAATTTTTATTTGCATTCCAGTATAATTAGCATGGAGTGTTAGTTTTAGGTGTACAATGTAGTGATTTAGCAATTCTGTGTCTTACTCATTGCTCATCAAGAGGACTGTACTCAATCTCCATCATCTGCCTATTTCACCCATCCCCCAACCTCCTCCCCTCTGGTAACCATCAGTTTGTTCTCTAGAGTGAAGACTCTGCTTTTTGGGTTGTCTTTTTACCCCCTTCCTTCCTTTCTTGTTTCTTAAATTCCACATAGGAGTGAAATCATATGATATTTGTCTTTCTCTGACTGGCTTATTTCGCTTAGCATTATATTCTCCAGATCCATCCGTGTTGTTGCAAATGGCAAGATTTCATTCTTTTCTTATGACTGAGCAATATTCCATTGTGTATATCTCTACCACATCTTTATCTGTTCATCGATTGATGGGCACTTGGGCTGCTTCCATAATTTGGGTGTTGTAAATAATGCTGCTGTAAACATAGGGGTGCATATAAGTTTTGAATTAGTGTTTTCATATTCTTTGGGGTAAATACCCAGTAGTGCAATTGCTGGGTCCTAGGGTAGCTCTATTTTTAACTTTTTGAGGAACCTCCATACTGTTTTCCAGAGTGGCTGCCCCAGTTTGCATTCCCACCAACAGTGCGCAGGGGTTCCTTTTTCTCCACATGCTCACCAACACTTGTTGTTTCTTCTGTTTTTGACTTTAGTCCTTTGACAGGTGTGAGGTGGTATCTCTTCATTTGTTTTTCCCTGTTGATGAGTGATGTTGGGCATCTTTTCGTGTATCTGTTGGCCATCTGTCTACAGGTCTTCTTTGGAGAAATGTCTGTTCATGTCTTCTGCCCATTTTTAATTGGATTATTTGATTTTTTGATGTTGAGTTGTATACATTTTTTACGTGTTTCAGATACTACCTCTTTATCGGATATGTCATTCACAAATATCTTCTCTCGTTCAGTTGTCTTTTAGTTTTTTGATTATTAATGGTGCTGTGCAGAAGCTTTTTATTTTGATGCAGTCGTAGTGGTTTATTTTTGCTTTTGTTTCCCTTGCCTGGATCTAGAAAAATGTTGTTAGGGCTGATGTCAGAGAAATTACTGCCTGTGCTCTCTTCTAGGATTTTTATGGTTACAGGTCTCACGTTTAGGTCTTTGATCCATTTTGAGTCTCTTTTTGTCTATGGTGTAAAAAAGCTGTCCAGTTTCATTCTTTTGCACGTGTCTGTCCAGTTTTCCCAACACCATTTGTTGAAGGGACTCTTGTTTTCCCATCAGATAGCCTTTCCTGCTTCGTCGAAGATTAATTGACCATATAATTGTGGGTTTATTCCTGGGCTCTCTTTTACTTTCTATTGATCTGTGTATCTGCCAGTACCATACTGTTTTGATCTCTACAGCTTTGTAGTATAGCTTAAAATCTGGGATATTGTGATACCTCCACCTTCGCTTTTGTTTTTCAAGATTGCTTTGACTCTTTGAGATCTTTCATGGTACTATACAAATTTTAGAATTGCTTGTTTTAGTTCTGTGAAAAATGCTGTTGGTATTTTGATAGGGATCGCTTTAAATGTGTGGATTGCTTTGGGTAGTATGGACATTTTAACAATATTGGTTCTTCCAATCCATGAGCATGGAATATTTTTCCATTTGTTTGTGTCATATTTAATATCTTTCATCAGTGTTTTATAGTTTTCAGAGTACAGGTCTTTCACTTCCTTATTAGTTAAGTTTATTCCTAAGTATCTTACTATTTTTGGTGTAATTGTAAATGGGATTGTTAAGTGTAAGTACATAGTTTATTGATAATAGAAAATCATTTCCTATTCTCCTCTACATTTACAGAGCCCAGGATTATTAGGAAATATATTTTGGAGAGCTTAAAGCACTAACATAGACTTTTACTAAGAAGAGAACCACTATAAATATTTGCTGAGATATTGAGTGCATTAATTAATGAATAAATGAGTTAATCAGTGAAGCAGTGACTGAATATAGGAGAAATTCTTTTTTTTGAGGAACATTAATTGAAATGTGCTTTAACAAAACAGCTCCATGTAACTACTCCAAAATGATGATAGATGACTGCCCTATGTCCATATGTGAAAACATGTATATATTTATTTATGCTGGATATATATTTTTTCTCTTATTTAGCATATCTATTTTATGCTGTATCCTTTTTTAAAAAATAAAATTACTATAAAATATCTGTGGTTATACTGAAGCTTCCACAGACACTAAAAGCAAAAAGTTCCATTAGTTCCATTCCCATTGCATCCAAACTTTGAAAAATGTTACTTTTGGATAATTTTTAACCATGTTTTTGTATTTTTTTCAGAATTTGATTATGTTATACCTATTTTTAATATGCACTTTTTATTTCTTCCTTGCCAGTTTTGTTTTTTGTTTTTTTACATTTTAAAATTGTTTTAGAGATTATATAACCCATAGAGAGCTCAGTTATTTTTTCAGTGTTCCTGTAACAAATGGTGTGAGGGCCTCCTCAGGGTTAGGCAGAGTATAACGCCCAGATGGAAGAAAGCGAGTAAGACAGAACTGGAACAGGAGAAAGTAAGGAGCCCCTGCAAGGCAGTGCAACGTGAGAAGTGCCATGAGGAACCCACCTCCCGCACTCTCTAGGGGCACGTGCATGGCCTCCCAGCCCACCCAGCAGACTGTGTCAGGGAAGGACTTCCTTTAGCAGCCGACATCCTGCAGGGTGACATGTGATCAGACGCCATGTGACTTCCAAACACAGGAAGTGTAGCAAAGGCATCAAGCAATTCACATATTGCAAATAACTTATTGTTTTTAAAAATTTTAATTCTAGGGCGCCTGGGTGGCTCAGTTGGTTAAGCGACTGCCTCCGGCTCAGGTCATGATCCTGGAGTCCCGGGATCGAGTCCCGCATCGGGCTCCCTGCTCGGCAGGGAGCCTGCTTCTCCCTCTGACCCTCCCCCCTCTCATGTGCTCTCTCTGTCTCAAATAAATAAATAAAATCTTTAAAAAAAAAAATTTAATTCTAGGGACGCCTGGGTGGCTCAGTCAGTTAAGCGTCTGCCTTCGGCTCAGGTTATGATCCCAGGGTCCTGGGATCGAGTCCCGCATCGGGCTCCCTGTTCAGCGGGAAGCTTGCTTCTCCCTCGCCCTCTCCCTCTGCTTGTGTTTTTTCTCTCTCTCTCTGTCAAATGAATAAATACAATCTTTAAAACAATTTTTCAATTCTAGTATATTTAACATACAGTGTTATATTAATTTAAATTATTGCAAATAACTCTTGCACATTCCCAGTGTAGGTACAAATTGGAATAACCCCTGAGGAGAAATATATGGCAGTATCTGTCAGTATTAAAACGATGTTGATTGGGTAGCGTTTGTTGACCCACCTATTTCATTTTTAAGAATTTCTCCTACAGAGGTATTTGTGCATTTGTGATAAGGCATTTGTACAATATCATTATGACTGACATATCATTAGTAAAGGATGCCAAGCAACCTAAGTCTCCCTCGGTGGAGGAAGGATTAAATAGAATATGTATGCTCAAAGATGGGCTTGGCACTAAGGTGTAGATGTTAAGTGGAAAAAAGTGCGTTTATGCACATGCGAGCTCATAGGCATGTATGTTCATGTGAGTACCCATGTGTATTATTATTTATTGAGAGAGTGCATAGCTTTCATTTTCAAAGGATTTTATGACCCAAAGAATATGACCCATTTACTAGGTACATTAAATATTGTTGCTACATTTGAATAAACTTTTTAAGGTAGCATCTCAGTGTGCCTGGCTGGTTCAGTTGGTAGAGCGTGCAGCTTCTTGATCTTAGGGTCATGATTTTGAGCTTCACATTGCACAAACAATTTACTTAAAGTAAGATAAAAAGGTAGCATCTCATCTTCCATATACACTTAGTTGCTGTCTGCATCCTACAAAGTTGTTCAACTTTATTTTTTTTATTTTTAAATATTTTATTTCTTTGAGAGAGAGAGCGCACAGAGGGAATGTGAGAGGGAGAAGCAGACTCCCCGCTGACCAGAGAGCCTGATCTGGAGCTTGACCCAGATGCTGGGATCATGACCTGAGCCGAAGGCAGACGCTTAACAGACTGAGCCACCCAGGCGCCCCTAGGCTCAACTTTAAAACTCCTCGAGCCTAATACAGTATAGCGTCGACGGATTATTCACCTTAGAAATGTGGATTAAACAGGCATGTGCTAAGCATTGAAGGGGCTATGAGACCACTTTAAATAGTGGCAGATTTGGGTGTATTTGTGTAAAAGCAAGGAAGAGATTGTGAAATACCTAAAAGCCAGTGGCTACGGGAAATGTCACACAGGGAGACTCTGAGGAATCTGTGCAATTATTGTAACAACCTCACATTATGTACAGAGACAGCGCGATAGGGACGTCTGTAGAACACAGCCATGAACCGGCTGAGTACCCAAACAGTCATGGACATACCTGCTGACCTTGTCGTTAGAAAACCAGCGATCGTATGGCCTGGACAGGCTCCAGTCACAAAGGGCAACGAAGAGCTGAGGTTGAAACATAACCAAACTTAATTATAATCAATGCAGGGAAAGACTGTCTCTCTTGTATTCAATAATAACAAGTCATTTTATAAATTTAAACAAATGTCATCCTCACAAACTTTTTTTAGATTTACTACAAAGGGACTAATGCACTCGATTAGGGAAGAATCTAAATATTTATGGTGATGGAAATATCATAAAAGTGAATTATGGCTGTAAATGATATATTTATGTAAATTATGAAATAAACATCATAAAAATGAATTTTTCAGTGTAAAGGAAAAATGCCCTTCTTTCTGTTTTTCTGTGTGTTTATTACTTACAGGATACTTTGTAGTCCAGATGTGTGTGGGTTCCCCCCCAACCAACCAATTCTGTGACGGCAGCTGAGCATCCTGCCATTTCACTCCATCAGACCCCCGGAGATGGGGTCAGACCCCACAGGGTCAGGGCTCAAGGGCTCAGCCCCACAAGACTACCCTCCCCCACCCTTCAGATGCTGATCTGATCTCCACATTGTCACCTGTGTTTGTCACCATCTGTCTATAAAGCAGAGACGCCTCCTCTTCAGTTGTGATTAATTTGCTGGAGCAGCTCACAGAACTCAGGAAAACATTCTACTTCCTGGACCGTGGGTTTATTAGAACAGGATAAAACCCCGCAGCAGTCCGATGGGGGGGGGGGGGTCAGTAGATGGCGCTGTGTGGGGAGGGGCTGGGAGCTTCCCTGCCACGCGGGCATCAACACCGTTCACCGACCCACAAGATCCTCGCACCCTGCCATTTTGGATGTTTGTGCAGGATTTACTATGTAGGCGGGACTGATTGGATCATCGGCCGTTCGTGATGGAGTCGTCTGCAGCCCTCTCCCTTCCCCAGGGTCAGACGTGGGGCTGAAACTTCTAACCCTCTCATCACTAGCTTGGTTCCCTTGGCAACCAGCCCCCCCCTCCTCAGAGGCTTTCCAAAAGTCACCTCATTCACTTAACCTCAGGTGTGGTTGAAAGCGGCTCGTTAGGAATAACAAAAGCACCCGTATCACCCTGTGGCTCTGGAGCTACTTCAGGAACTGGGAATAAAGTTAAGTTTAGTAACAGAAGATGCCTCCTCTTTGGTCTTACATTGGAAATGACAAGCGTTTTGGGAGCTGGGTGCCAGGAACCACGGACAGAGACCAAATACTTATTTGTCCTGTAAATCACAACATCACAGCCACAAACCAGCTGTGTTCATGAAGTTCTAAGGACGATGCGATAGGATGCGGAGTCCACTCTTGACTGATCGGTCTTTGGCTCCTCGGTTACTGCTCTCCCACTTCAGCTCTCTCAAAGTAGCCGACGCTTGTTTTTCCCGAGTGGGTGCTGAAGGTGCGTGGCCTGTGGAAAGGCAGTGCATATTTCAGAAGGCTCACTCCCTACCCTTTTACTTTAATGTGGCACTGCACAATAAACAGAAATTAGAAAGTGGGAGCTACTAACATTTCTTAGCAAATACTTTACCTTCCTGAACTCCAGGTGTGCTTCCCAACTCCCTGAAACCGCTTGGGGTTGATCGGGGTGACCTCTCAGGGTGTGTTCCGTGTAGATCCGCCCTCCTGTGCGGAACAGAGCAATGTAGCCGAGGCACAGGACTGCAAGAGCGCCTGGCCCTGCGGGTCCCAAACACACCAGCTCCAGCCACTCGCTGCCGACACCGTCCGAAGGCAGAGACAGTGGGGTTGAAACAAGAAATTCATTTCAGGGACACTGACATCAGGAAGACGGCGGACTAACATCTCACAGACTGTCTCCAAAGTGCCGAAAATACTTGCAGGTTTATAGAGGAAAATGTGGGCCAGAGGTACAAGGAGGTGGGCGGTAAAGGTCAGGTCCGTCGTTGTCTTGGGGTCAGTCACGGGGTTCTTGCTGGCTCCGGGCAGTCCTTATGGCTTGAGGCGGAAGTTTCGGTTCCCATCAGGAACGCTTTGCTCTGCCGGTCTTTTGCCTGATTTAAGGGATAAGCTGGGAGGAACTTCATTAATTAGGAGGTTTGAGGTCAAGTTGGAGGTCGTCTGAGTCCTCTTTCAGAAAAGCCAAGTGCTGCCACTGTTCCTGACATCCATGTGGTCTGACGTCTTTGAGTGTCGTGGAGGGTTCGTTAACACTTGTGTTTCCTGTGGCCACCTGTCTGTACTGCGTGTCATCCACGGAGAGACAGAGCTCAGTCAGTTGGAAAATTAGGAGCATCTCCGACCTTAGTACCGCGAGCACCTTGTCTCGTAGAGTGGCAATGAAACGGTGCAGGGAGAAAGCACGGGAAAATGGGACAGTGGGTGTACAGCATACTCCGTTTTCAAAGGAGAGACCAAAGAAGAAAATTCATGGACCTCAAACTAAGAGAACTCTTCGGGAAGAAAATTATTTTTTCTGTGAATGTATTTGTTTGTTGGCCTCTGGGGCCATAAAGAACCTCCGAGAACAGTTCTGAAACGGACGTTGTCAAGGTCATAAAAGGCAATTTTTCAAACCCAGATGACCACCTGACCTCTTTCTGGGAACTTTTGTTCACTTTCAGTATTAACATGCCCGGATGAGTTAAAGAATGAAGACAATGAACATGTTTGAATATCCTTTCTCAAGGCACCCAGAGAGGCCCCATTTCAGCTACATCTCCTGGAGAATAATACTGAAATGGAAAGACAAGAAATTAATGAAAGGTACACTAGGGAAATGATTCTTCCAGAGTCCTCCTAATTTTGCCCAACTGGTGGAGACTCTATCCACTGGATAGAAATGAACTTGTATGGTAATAGTAACCATAAGTACTGAATAAAAACCCAACTTCAAACTCTGTGCTAACTGGGTATATACATATGTATCCATGTATTAGGTAATCCTTGCAACAGATGGAGACACAGGAATTATTTACACCATGTTTTTAAAATTTGTTTTCTTGGGCGCCTGGGTGGCTCAGTCGGTTGAGCGACTGCCTTCGGCTCAGGTCATGATCCTGGAGTCCCTGGATCGAGTCCCACATCGGGGTCCCTGCTCAGCGGGGAGCCTGCTTCTCCCTCTGACCCTCCCCCCTCTCATGTACTCTCTCTCTCTCATTCTCTCTGTCTCAAATAAATAAATAAAATCTTTAAAAAATAAAAAAATAAAAAAATAAAAATAAAATTTGTTTTCTTTTTAAAGACCCTACTTATTTGAGGGAGAGAGTGAACGAGAGAGAAAGAGAGCGCATGAGCCGGCGGGGAGGAGCCAAGGGAGAGGGAGAAGCAGACTCCCTTCTAAGCAGGGAGACTGACCTGGGACTTGATCCCAGGACCCTGGGATCATGACCTGAGCCGAAGGCAGACGCTTAACGACTGAGCCACCCAGGCACCCCTTTACTGTATTTTAAATTAAAAAATTAATCCCCTATTTCAAATAAAGACAGTAAAATTTCAGGGGCTTAGGAAACGTTTCTATTTATAAGAAAAGATTGGAATCTGATTAGAACTTTTTCTGAACCACTACTATCTACCTTCCTAGGTTTACAAAAGTAATGAGATCAATCAAAGAAGAAAAACAGCAATAAGTAAAATTGGCCAGGGAAAGAGAAGCAATAAATGTGTGAATAAATTTACCCATCATAAAGGTTCCCTATTTATTATGCGGCACGCTGCTTAATAAATAAATAAGGTCTACCTCCTTATTGGTTCACCAAGTGAATAATTCATTTCATGTTTTTTGGAGTGGGGGGCGGGGAACGTGGGCCAGAACAGAATGAGTTCTAGTGTTGAATGGAGATTAGGAGGTTCTTTGGGTATTTAAGAGATATGTTCAGAGTTATGTTGATGCAGGTACCAATCATCGACACAGAAAATGTACCACATCAGCATCCACGATTTTTCAGTTGAATAGGATAGTCCTCATGCACATATGTGAAAATACGAAATCATTCATGAACACGTTACCTATTCCAGCGTTATGCATTTTATTCAACAAATACATAGATATATGAACAGGTATAAATGTATGACTTTGATACAAAGAACAGAGGACACAGAGAAATTTATGCAGCATTGAAAGTCTTTGGCCACTGGGTGTCATGGTTTTCCCCTGTAATGGTTAACCCTTCAATAATACTTGAAAGGTTCCTGTATTTCTGGAACAGAAATAATAAGTGTTAACAAGAGTAGCACCATAAATGGAAAGTTTTATTAAACTATGCACAACTCCTTTTTTTACCGATTACTATGTTGTGTGTAAAACACATCCCCGCTGTCATTTTCTACCTGAAAGTGGCTGGTGAGGATTAAACCCCCAAGAATTTAAATGGCAAGGAATTGTGTAATTGTGTTGGCCATACTTCAGTTTTACTATCTCCAGCTCAGATCTGAAGAATTTGTGCAGTGCATGTATGCATGTGCTTGCGTCTGGTTTGGAAAAACTCTTGGCTGTACAGAATTTCCACACTGCAAAGATGTGCTGTTAGGTGTAATTATCGTATTTTAGTATCTAATTGCTCTTGCCCTTTGCCTCGTGTATATGTATATGATGGCAGATGTATTCTAAAACGCTAGAACTAATTAGAACCAGGCAGTCTTGTGAATATGATCCACGCTGCCAAGTGTGATGGAAGAAATGAGTTCTTGTGACTGTATCGGGTGTTTGCTCCATAACCGAAGTGCTGCCAAACTTGTAGGAAAGCCCGTTAAAGATAGAACAAGCCAGAAGACAGCCCCGTGCTCTGAGAATACCATGGACAAAGTCCTTGCATCGCATTTTCTCGTTTTGATAACCAGTCACTGCCAAAGCTGTAAAGGTGAATCTGATGAAGGGGCTGACTCACTTACCAGTCAGGATTTAAGCCCCATAATGGGCTATGCGTAGGGAAAGTGTTGGAAAAGATGAATGGGTTCATGAGCTATCTGATTTTATTATTTTGTTTTTGTCACTGCCGTTTAAAACAAAATGTGGAAAATCTCCGCGTTATGGCTGAGTGCGTAACACCGAATCCTTGACTGAATCTTTAAGATTTTATTTTTACGTGATCTCTGTACCCAGCTTGGGGCTCTAACTCACCATCCCGAGACCAAGAGTCGTGTGCTGTACCGACTGAGCCAGCCAGGTGCCCCCCTACTTGACTGAATCTTTACGTGGTAGTGTTCACGTATTCTAATGGTTATTCACGTGTCTACTGGTGTTGAACAAAGTGCTTGTTGCTAGTCACTCTGATCTCTTTGTCAGGAAGGGGGTTGACAACAGTGTCATGATTCCCACTTAAGAATGACTAAGGAAGGGGCGCCTGGGTGGCTCAGTTGTTAAGCGTCTGCCTTCAGCTCAGGTCATGATCCCAGGGTCCTGGGATCGAGCCCCGCATCGTGCTCTTTGCTCTGCGGGGAGCTTGCTTCTCCCTCTCCCTCTGCCTGCCGCTCCCCCTGCTTATGATATCTCTCTCTCTCTCACTATCTCTCTCTCTGTGTGTCAAATAAATAAATACAATCTTTAAAAAAAAATGTGACTAAGGAAGGCACAGCAGTAGGCATTAGCAAAATGCCTGGGTTAATGGAAGGCCTGCTTTCATTTGAACGAGAGGATTATATTTTCTCTTCGTACTGTGAAAACACAGCCAATGCCCACTTCTGGCAAATCCATGTTCAATTTAGCGTGTGGGAAAGTGACACAGGAGGAATCCTACACCACTGACAGAATGGAAAGGTGGTGCTCTTGGTTACGGCATCCTGTAGAGAAAAATTGTAAATGAGATAAAAACCGAGAAAAATGAAAAATCGCGCATTAAGCAAACAGTTTTGGAGTACTTACCGTGTGGATGAAAGTAAACTTTCCCCTCAACCAAACGGATAGTCCGATAATGGACCAATAGTCACAGAAGAGATGTCATTAAGAATATGACACATTCTGTTGGAAGACCCTTCTGCTTCGGGGGTACAGAAAAGGTGCCCGTGATGGACTGACGTGTGTTCATCAGGCCTGGTGGAGCAGGGCCTGGGACAAGGTGGTGAGTTGCCCAGGGGGCACTCGTGACGGGCGAGGTGCTGGGATGGTTGGGGAACTGAGGGACTGTTCCTGCAGTTAGACTCCTCTGGGTGTTCCAAGGGGGAGGCACAGCCCACGATGCATGTGCAGAGAATGGGAAGGAGGAGGTAACCTGCAGGGCTTTCGAGGAAGTACTGAGAATCGTAGCCATTCCTTAAGAACAAGAGAGAAGAGAACGACAGAGCAGTTAGAGGTCGGGCGCGGTAACCTAGCCACCAGGTGAGGGCAGCCTGCGTGAGGGTGCTTCTTGGATCACATTCACTGCCGCTTGCAGGTGGTTGCCAGTTGAATTGACCAGAGTAATGGGTGGTAATTTGCTGGTGAGAAGAGGTTGGTGAGGGGAGTCCTCAAGAACGTCTCTCAGGCTTCTGGTTTGCATAACTGGTGGACACGGATTGCCTGGTAGAAGGAGCGTGGTCGAAGGAAAAAGGTTTTGACTTCTCTCCGGAGTGCTGAACTTGAGGTATCTTTGCAACTTCGTGGAGATCAACACTGAGTAGACATGGTGTGACTGGTCTGAATCTCGAGAGAGAAGTACGAGCGAGGGATGGCGCAATGGTTAATCTTACGTGTCAACCTTGGCTGGACTGTGGTGCGTGGATAGGGAGCCCGACAGATCTGTTACCCCTCAGCCAACCTCACCTGCGCGGTGAGTGGGCGGGCGACCCGCTCAAGACCCGTTGATAGAGCAACCCTTAGCTTTACCTGTCCCATTTTCTAGCTGCGACTCCTCTTCTCGCCCTCTCGAAATAGCGTCAATAAGCCACCTGTCACCTAGAATCCGTTTTCAGCACGTTCTTGTAGGCTACAGGCTGTGTGTGCCCAACAAGCCATTGTCCTCACCTGCGGTCTGGCAGGCAGCTGTGTCAGTTTGCTTCTTCTGTAGGAATTGCAGCCACTCAAGCACAATGGGGACGTCCGTGGGGGACGGAAAGTGTGCCATTGCACCAGGTCATTATAAATGTACGTGGGGGCCTCCTGCTGAGCAGTAACCAGACGATTTCTGTGGATGGTGTCCTGCATTTCTTTACTACACGATGAATCGAACGGGAAGGCTCTCTTCTCTCAGGTCGTGTAACTCCGCGGGGGCGATCGTGACATTGCTAAAGGAGACCATGCTCCTGTCGGTTCTGAGGGTCTCTGTCTGTCGTGGGGGGCGGGGGGCGGGGCAGGAAGGCAGTTTACAGCCCAAAGATGAGTCTCGGCATAAACCAATGCATGCGTTCCTTTACGAGAGAGTCTCAGGCTGAAGTGAAAGACAAGCTCATTGGCACAGTAGGAAGGATGGTTATCAATGGGCATCACTGTTGGCCGTCACTGTGACTTCTCCCGCACTCCGTTGAAAATCAGAGGTGCAGAGCTCTTTGGATCACAGGCAGGTCAATCATTGTCATCACCATCTAGTACTTCAGAGCAGAGTACACTTTATTTAACTGTGTGTAATGATGATCCAACCAGCAGGCACCCCGGGAAAGTCTGAGCAACCGCGATAACCCCGAGGTTTCCAAGTGCTACGTGGGAGGGCCATACTCCTGTGTCTGCACTCCCCTGTCCCCTGCATCCTATTCTCCCATGCAGCTCAAAGTTTCGATGAGTTTGTCTCTTGGCTTTCTCGAACTTCCCAGAATTGTATCCTGCACTGCTGTGGCTGTTCCAGAATTCACACCCGGGTGTGCCTTCACTCTTCCCCCTCGTCAGCTGAACCCCAACGTCTGCAACAGCTGGGGAGGGCCGCGTCTTCCCAGCAAAAGGACAGCCTCGCTGCACGTCTCAGGAAGGATGACACCCCCTCCCCCAGCAGGAGCTCCACCCGGGCTGTGTGGGTCATGTAGTGAGGCTCCCTACACTCACAGAAGACAGAGCACGACCACGACGGGCATTCAGCACTGTGGGAGAGTCAGAGCAGAAAGTGAAGGGAGAGGACAAAACACAGCAGGTGGCTGGAGCAGACAACGGCAATGAGAATTAGAGGATTTGCAGAGGGGAGTCAGAATAATATAAACAAGGACAGTGGTGTAAGCGTCAGAGCAAGAGAGAATGAGGGTCTGGGCTCGACAGAGAAGGTACACAGACAACAGACAGAGAAAAAGACATGCGTGTGCGTGCCTGTTGAGTGTGCATGCGTGTGCATGGAGAAACAGCAAGAGAGGAACACACATAGAAAGAAAGGGTGTGGTCAGCCTTACACCCAATCAGTCTTGATTCCAACAAGCAAGTCTTCATTGGGAGACGTTAAAAAAGAGGACAGTCCTACATAACATACTATGCATTATATCAGGATAGAATGCCATCCAATTATAAAATTATAATGCTCTAATTATTGTAATGGTACATTTTGGTCCTTCTGTAGTATTGTCCTGTGGAAATTGTAAGAGAACATCAACTTAATATTTTGGATCAATACAATGCAGCATCTGTGTTTTAATACTTGTGCTTACTCCGAGCAGACCAAAACAAGTTTCCAGAAAGTTACCTTGATGTTTAAATTAAATCTAATTACAAATGTACTGATTTAATGCCTAATATGTGTCAGGCGTAGAAAGATGCTAAAGGAAATTGGACCTAGAAGGCATGTCTACTCATCATTGAGATGCAAGGGAGAACAGGATGCGTGTTCTAAAATGAAAAGTATTTAGTGATTCAGGGGTTCCCATTTAGGGGAAAATTCTACCCGACTCCCAAGAAACAACTAAAGACCCATGAAAAGCTGAGTGCGATAGTGTAGGAAGCAAAGTTTCTATTGGTCTAGCAGGACAAGGATTCAATGATTCAAAAGTAGGAAAAAAGTGAGCAGTCTCATCTGGCTTGAACCCCAGACCAGTGTAGGATGAGGACAGAAGACTAATGTGGGAGGCACGGGGCTTGGAAGCATCTGCAAGGGCTTGGTGTGCCAGTTGGAGGGGAGTGTGGTTCTTGAGGGGCTCAGGGGAAGAACGGAATGGTTTGGAGCTAAAGAAGGACGCTGCATGGCTCTGATAGAGAAGTGGGGATTTGCACAGTCAGTGTAAAGATGGTTACGAATGTTGCAGACTATAATCCAGCGCTCACTCCACAGAACAGAAACACAGGTGTTGAGAATGAGCATCGCATATGATGACATCCTGCGTAGCAGTGTGTTCACTAGAACTTTCTGTGATGATTGAGACATTTCCTGGGTGTGCCGTCCAGTGTGATAGCCACTAGCTACATGTGACTTTTGACCACTAAGCTGTAGCTAAGGTGGTTGAGAAACTTACCTTTTTTAACCTACATCTTTTTATAGATCGTAAGGTTTTTATTTTTAGATTTTTCGTATTTATTTTTTATTGAAGTGTAATCGCATACAGTGTCATATTAGTTTCAGGTGTACAGTATAATGATTCAACAGTTATGTACTTTTCTCCGTGCTCATCAAGAGAAAGCGTACTCGGATCTCCTGGGTGGCTTAGCTGGTTAAGCGTGGGACTCTTGGGTTCGGCTTGGGTCACGATCTCAGGGTCGTGAGATCAAGCACCAGATGGGGCTCCGAGCTTAGCGAGGAGTCTGCTGAAGTTTCTCCCTCTGCTCCTCCCTGCGCTTTCTCTCTCTCTCTCTCTCTTTCAAATAAATAAGTAAGTCTTTAAAAGAAAAAACAAAGGTAAGCATACGCTTTTAATTTTAATGCATTTAAATATGAATATAATCACCCTCTGTAGCTACTGTCTACCGTATCAGGCAGCCTAGCTATATAAGGATATAGAGTGGGGAAAAAAAAAAACTTATAAAGCATGCTCTCAGACATGTTTACCAAGTAAAACACTGACTTGAGGGAGCACCTGGGTGGCTCAGTCATTAAGCGTCTGCCTTCGGCTCAGGTCATGATCCCAGGGTCCTGGGATCGAGCCCCACATCGCGCTCCCTGCTCAGTGGGGAGTCTACTTCTCCCTCTCCCACTCCCCCTGCTTGTATTCCCTCTCTCGCTGTGTCTCTCTCTGTCAAATAAATAAATAAAATCTTTTAAAAAAAATAAAAATAATAAACTTATAAAGCATGCTAAATAATATAAGACAGATTTTGTCCCCTTGAGGTCAGGAAGTTTCTCCTGTACCCACTTCTGATACTCTATTAAAGTCCATTTTCTTTTTCTTTTTTTTTTTTTCAAGTCCTTTTTCAGGAAATGTCTTCTTACTGTGGAACTTGAAGTTTAGAACATTGTCAAGGACACCCTACACGGTGTAATGGACCAGCAGTCTATGGCCTAATCTAATTTAGCAATCCACAGTTTCTATTTTTCTATCTGTTACAGTCACTTGACCAATTTTAATTGAACATTTTCATGTAGTGTTTATCAAATACGCTCAACCTTTTAAAATGCTATCCTTGGTGGCAGCTCATTTTTGAGGGTGGATTTCTTTTGGTGGCTGAGAGAAATGTAGCTCCAGAAAGTCATTTCATGCTCAGAGATTCACGCTGCTATAATTGATTTAGGTGTTGGGCAGAATAGTTCAGGTAGGGAATGCATCCATACAGAAAGGTCATCACTCCGAGAGGAAAAAACGTGCGTTGAAAGACCATCGGCAAGAACAAAATAACAGGGAGGGGCTCTTAAATTTAGGGAAATCCAATGAAACCAAGGGATTCCAACCGGCCAAGTGAAGACTTTCAAAACTGTGCCCATGGAAATGGACTGATCTGTTACTGATGATCTTTGAGGTGGGATTCTACTCCTTTAAAGTTAACGTGGTTGCGAGTAGATCGGGAGACACACTTTGACCCCAGTCCTATTCTGTATTGGCCTTCAGGCACCTTCATCTCACCCAGCATCTAGAGAGAACAGAGTTACACAAAATAAATGCTTGAATTAGAAGAAATTGCTTCAGTGCTATTCTAGAAGAAAGCAATAATTCCTCTTCTCACCAAGATCACCCAGGAAGGACAAACAGGTAGGCGGGCGGGTGGAAGGAGGGAAAGTGTCCGAGCCCGTAAAAGGCAGGTGGAGGGCACAAGTTACGGATTCGGTTCTGTGTTCATCCCGGGCTTCAGTTGCTTAGCTGGCAGCTCCTTGTCAGAGTAGCATAGTAAGAGTGAAAGGAACACTCGTTAGAGTATTTTTAAATTTCCACTCCTTCCGTCTTGGTGTTTTGTAGTTCTCAGAAAAAGATCATTTTTCTTTGGGAAGTGTCTTAAAGCGTTGACTTCTGTGGATGAAACTCTGAGAATAAGTCATCCTTTGCCTGTGTGGTAGAGCATTTGAGAGAGTGAAGAACATTTCAGGACTTCTGCTGTCAGAGTCAGAAAGGAGGAAGGCTGTCTGGTCTTTGCTTGTGCGCCAAGAGCAAAGACACGTTTCTCAGAGTACCTCAGGAAGTCCCTGACTCTCATTAGCCTGAATGGTGGCATGGTATCCCTGAACCCATTGACTTCGATGGCAGGAGAGGCAACTGCCTTGCTTGTCGTAGACCCTTTTGCCAGTGTGGTGTACTCTGGAACATCTGGCCACTGTTGCCCTTCCCAGATGAAAGCCTTGACCCACACCGGTCCTTACACAAATCCGACAACTGCCTGAGGCCGGCCCCGTGTCTACTTCCCCTGAAGTCCCAGGCCGAGCATAGCAAGGGGACACAGAATGGAACACAGAGAAGGAATGGGGGAGGACGAGGATAGCCGAGAAGTCAGGGATGAGCGGACGTAGATACCAACTGAATGACTTCCCGGACTGACACATCTACCTGATTCCTTATTTTTCTTCCCTAGTCAAAATACTGTTTTCCACATAAAATGTAATCGTGGTAATAGAATTGCTTTTGTGACATAATTTGCTAAATCTCTTATTAGAATGCTTAGATCTAGAAGCAGTGTTGTTTGGTCTGTGCATCGTAGGTGGGCAGCCTGCATAAAAAATGAGAGTGGACAGGGGGTGGGGTCAGACACCGCGTGAGCATGCTGCTGTCCCTTGGGATCTAGTGGAGAAGCAGTCGCTAACATGATGCTTAAAACGTGGAGTATTTCCTTAAGGACCTTTTGGAAAGAATACTTTTTTAACACATGGGAGTTCCCATCATGTAGGATATTTTCACTGATTTTTGAACCACTTAGTACTGTAAAACCTTTAGTATTTCTACTTTATTAAAATGTGTTATTGCGATTCTACAGAAGTGCCTGGTGACCACAATAACTTGGAATTAAGAATTCTTACTTCTTTAAGGAGCCTGCTACCCATCTTTGCCTGGAATCTTAGAGAATTGTTGCTAGTTCATAAGGAAATGCAATACCTCCACCATTCTTAACTCATATGGTTATTAACATGTGTATTAAAACAACCTAAATGTTTTCTTAAGCAACCCTGGATAACAACATAATTATTCTATCTGGATGTAGGATTATATCAGCACATGTTATAATGGATCATTTTCTAGAAACACAAAAAGAGCAGGGGTGAATTTCACTGCCCTTACTCTAATCATTGGAGACCAAAATTGGTTTACTACAAACTCTTGAGATCAAGTAAAAAGGTCTACTCGTGTGCTTACAGAGTTATTTGTTCTAGATTTAATCTTACAGCTACTTAGGGGGAAAATTGAACCTAAAGGTAAAATGTCACTAGACGTATTTTCAGATCTTGCTCAAAGTTTGATTATTAAGTTCATGTTTAGTTATCTTGAGAAGAACGTTCTAATGCTTACCTCATGTTCCCTGAAAATTCCTCATGTATTTTTCTGAGATGAATATACAGGGAGGGGAGGAACATCTCTGTCCTGCAGTGAGAAATTTAGGAATAGACAGTGGATTAGCTGAAGTTGCTTCTATAGACACCAGGGTATGATTTATAAGTCCTGGAATATTAGAGTTACCCTGGCGGCTGTCTCCATTACAATGTGTGTTGTAGGCATGACTTCGTAGAGCCACAGATTTAATAAATAGGGACACATAATAAATGACTGAAGAAACATAACCTGTATCATGCGAAGCAATGAATGTGGAGTTACAGGAGAAGGACACACAAATTCCTGTGAGGTTCTAGAAGGCAGAGTTCAGGTGGTCATCCAGGAGTGTCTTGAAGGAGTTGAAAGGCAGAGTCTTGACACCAGCTTTTATAAAAATCCATTTGTAATACACGGTCTATATTATTTTCCTGGCGAGCTGAATTGGGCATCTTCCTTTGCATATTTTTCCAGGGCAGAGATGATAAAGGACCGATAAACACATTTTATGGTCTTGAGGACGAGGGAACGGAGACGCATGCTGTACTTGCCAAATCAGGGGCGTCCTGAGTATCATGTAATTCAGAGCATTGAGGCACTGCTCAGAGACCGATAATTGGGTCTTCAGAGGAGCTGTAGGGGAGGGGAGATCCGAAAGAGCCCATGCAGGCAGAGGAATAAGGGAGTCGAGGTCTGGGGGTGGGGAGAATTCGGTAGTAATATTTGTCCCCAGCTTTATTGAGATGTAGTCGACATGGAGCGTTGTGTAAGTTCAAGGTGTGTTTTATCGGTCCTTTATCAACGCTGTTGATCGGATGCACTGATACGTTGCTGTAGGATAACATTGTAACATTAGCTAATAGCACCTTGTCCCACAATTCATTTCTGTATTGTGCTAAAAATATTTGACATAATTCTCTTAGCAGCTTTCAAGTGTACAATACAGAATTTTTAACTATCTTCACAAGGCTGTGTGTTGCAGAAGGTGAGTGGTCCCCATGATAATTAAACCAGGATTCTACCAAAGGAGGTTTTCTACCCTGGTTCTCGTCTGAGAAGTGACTTCTAAACAAATCGAGGTGGAAAGTGAGGATGGGAATGGCCTTTTGAGGGGCATTCTATACTCATGGAATAATGGTCTTTTGCATATTAGATCAGTTTTGCACCCTGTAGAAAGTAGCTCCGTACGATCTTCCCACGTGAGAATAGTGGTTTTCTTAAATGGATGCTATCTCCAGAGCCTCCAGACAGCTCAGGGGCTTGTGAGGAGGGTAACGAAGAAACAAAATTTAGGTTTTTAAAAATACATTTGAAATAGATTTTCAGATGAAGATGCTGCTTCATCAGATTACCAATTAAAAAAGAGTATTGGGATTTCAGAAATGTTGGAAGCAGGTGGCTGATCATTTGACCCACTGAGAAATAATGAAACTCGTGTGTGGATCCGCTTTCTGCAGCACGGAATGCGTTCGCGCTGCACGTTAAAGTGGCAAGAATGGGACACCTGATACCAGCAGCGAAGTATGCCCCTTGTCTACAGAGTACGATGAAATGATGTCGTTGCCATACTCAGGACTGGGCTGATTGTGCTCTGAATTCTTTGCTGCCTTTAGAATTAATCTTTTCAGCCATCTTTTATCAGGTATTCATCTCTCCTAGCAATTGAGATGCTGGGGCAGAGCTTGAGGTCAGTCAGTTGAAGCTAATGCTCTAGTTCATTGGATAAAATGATACAATAGGAGCATGAATCAGCCCCTATCTGCCCACAATTCCCCATCCCCCCCCAAGAAAAAAAGTCAATTCACAGCCCTCTTTATACAGGTATTTCCAAAATACGAACTTTGTGTGACCTTGGCACTTCGCAGATAATTTAAACCATTATGTAAGTGAAAACATACTGTAAAAACATACAGAAGACAGACAAGTCACAACTTCTGCAAGGGACACCTGTTTCATCAGAGAAGCATTTTCTCATTATTTGCTGAACTAAATAAATACCGAAGCCAAGAATAACTACCTTCTTACAATTCGTCACATGGCCAACTCCCCCAACTCATAAGTCTTACAATAAGGGGCTAGTTTGAAAGCTCGGCGTCACGAGTTTCACGGAAGAGGCAGAAAGTTGAAGCTTGCCTTTAAGTAAGAAAATAACAGTACATTCATAAAGTGTCCCGTGTTGACCGTGGCTCTGCCATTCTGCACGTGGAGACCGCATCTTTGTGACCAGATCCCTGTTCTGTCTGTAACCATCCCAGACGTGTGAGCCGTGTGCAGGCAGCGCAGCATGGGAAGGCCGTGGGTCTCCTGGGGATGCTCGAGGGGACGCGCCGTGGGCGCCGCGGGCGCCGCGGCAGAAGGTGCAGTAAAGCCCCCACGCGGCCGCCCAGCACTTGCGTGTGGGGTCACAGGCTGTTTGAGCAGCCGCCCTGAAGCTCACTCTTTTTACCCGCAGACACACTAGCATGTTCCTGTCAGGGTCAAATCTGCAATCCGTTGCCGGCTCTTAGCTTCAGGGACCTGTGCCCAGCTTTGGGGGAAGGAAGCCTTAGCATTTACCCTGGGTTTGTGGTCACTGGTCAGGAGAGCCCAGTAGTCTGCAGTCCCTCGGAGGAGAATGCACAGGTATTTTGTCCAGCGAGCTGTGAAGAGGGCCAGTCCTAGAAAAAGGGAATTTCAGACAATGCTGTCTTCCTTTTCAGTGAACATTGGCTTTGCTGTTTGTGTTTTTTTCCACATTAAACTGTCGAATCTTTAGAATATCATGCAAAGATTATCTGTATTACCCTGACATTCATAGAGGAATGCTTCGTTTCCTGATGAATCTCCTATATTACACTTGGAAGCTTTTTTTTCGAAAACATGAAATAGTGCTTGAAACGGTACATGAAAATTTTCTCTTGTTCTTCTAAATCATCTTTGACTAATAGAATTTCAACGGAAGCCAAAATTTGAGGTGGCTCTGTAATTGTACAACTTCTAGTAGCCACATCGAAAAGGTAAAAAGACAGTAGTGAAATTAACTTAACGTTATACTCTATTGAACACAGTACCTCTCAACTATTGTAAGTGCTGCATGCAATCATTATAAAATATACGAGGAGATACTTTATATTTCACTTTGTTGCATCTTTATGAGGTCAGAATGTATTCTATATTGACAGAATATATTTGTATATCTCAGTTTGCAAGTGCCACCCTCTGAATGCTAAACACCAGCATGTGGTGGGTGGCAACCGTATCGAACAATGTGGTTCTAATTATAGTTGGTGTGGTTGGGCAGCGTGGAGACTGGCCTTTTCCTTGGCCTCGGCATTACCCGCACCACGGATTGTCTGTGAAAGGCCCTCTTCGGATTTTGTACCATTGACTTCATGCCGTTACAGAATAGCGACCTTGGCTTCCCCTCGCAAGACCTTCACCCGGAATTCCTTCACTCGCATCAGGCATTTCTCAGAACCGTGTAGGGAGCCCCAGACTGCAGGGCGCACACTGAGTGTGTTTGCGGACAGAATGACGTTCGCCTCAGAGACAGGTGCTGTGGCTCAGGATGAGTTGACTTTCAGGAAGTTAATTCAGCATGCACTCATCATGGAGGACTTCAGGTCTTGTAAGGACAAACCAAGATGAAACTTTTTTTTTTTTTTTAAATTTTTTTATTTTTTTTTTTTAGAGAGGGCATGAGGGGGGGGGGGGGGGGGGGGGGGGGGGGAAGACAGAGAGGGAGAGAGAATCTCAAGCAGACTCCACACTGAGCTTGGAGCCCAACACAGAGCTTGATCTCATGACCCTAAGATCATGACCTGAGCTGAAACCAAGAATCATCACCCCAAGATGAATCTTTTAATGTGAACATCTGCTCATCTCCCATGGAAACAGTTGGCAGGGACCTAATATATTATTTAACACATTCCCTTCTTCTTATAGTTGAAGAAACTGAGCCTTGTGCAAAGTACCCGAGTCACTTAAAAAAATATTTTTAAGTAAAACAAGATCTTCCCATCATTAGAGATACTTTTAAAAGATGGATTTTTAGGGGCACCTGGGTGGCTCAGTCAGTTAAGCATCTGCCTTTGCCTCAGGTCATGATCCCAGGGTCCTGGGATGGAGTCCGGCATCGAGCACCCTGCTCAGCGGGGAGCCTGCTTCTCCCTCTGCTTCTCTCTCTGTCTCTCATGAATAAATAAATAAAATCCCTTAAAAAATATATTGATATATAATTAACTGAAGTCCAAACTTTTTCTAGATTTCTTTACTTTTTACCAAACGTCTTTTTCCGTTCCAGGAGAGCACATCACATTTAGGTGCCATGACTGCTTAAAGTCCTCTAGACTAGGACAGGTTTTCAGACGTCCCTTATTTTGGATGTCCTTGTCAGTTTTGAGGGGTACTGCTCAGGTATTTTATAGAGTATCCTTCACTTTACGTCAGTCCATCCTGCAATGTAGAGCAGAGTTTGGCAAACTTTTTCTGTAAAAGGACACAGAGTAAATATTTCCAGCTTTGCAAACAGTACATGGTCTCTGGTGCAGTCCCTGAGCTCTGCTGTTGTCCTGTGAAAGCACGCATAGGCAGTATGCAAATAAATGGGCAAGGCTATGTTCTAATAAAACTTTATTTACAAAAATAGGCAGGGGGCTGAATCGGTCCTTGCGCTGTTTGCCAAGCCCTGATACAGAGGCAAGAATACTACACTAAACTAGGTCTTTCTGGTTCTATATAGGGGAAGAAGGGGGCAAAAAAAAAAAAAAAACAGATTGAAAAAGAAATTGAAAGAGACAAAAGTCAATTCAAGTCAAAGAAAGCCTTGATCCTGTGTGGTTAAAGAACAAATATACATCATGAGAGAGTAGGAGGAGAACCTTTCTGAGGGCTCTGTTCCAGTAACCCCCTCCAATTCGTGGGCTGTTACTGCATGGCTCCTTTCCGGTTAAACAGAACTGCAAGTTGTGGAAAATGATGCCAGGTTAAGTCAACCTGAGGGCAAGGGCGCTTCGCTCGTTACAAAATGACTCTCCCTCCCTGGAAACCCTGTTTGGTGATTTGTAAATACTTCTGCAAACTAAGTAAATGCTTTGCCTGCTCAGTGCATTCCTAGTTCTTTTTCTTTTTTAATCAAAACCAGGACTTTCAATATTTCTCTAGTTTTTCTATTCTTCTTAATCTTGGTGGTATTATTATTACCACTGTTAACCGTGATAGTACCAAGTCCTTAAAAGAGTGAGTGGGTCAGGTACTTTAGATCAAATACTCAGCTGGATAAATATGTTTTTCTATTTTTTATAACTCTGTAAGCTAAATTTGAGTCCTCATTTTGCCAGATGGCAGGCAGTTAGGCTGTAGCAAAATTCTAGGTAAACTCATTCACTTAGAGTCAATTAAATCATTTCCTGCATTCTTTCTCCTCTTCAGTGAGATGACATCTGAAATCCTAGACTCTTATAGTCATTGCCCTGGAGCAAGGCATCACTTTCGGTCATTGGCTTGTCCCTTTCTTGTCCTCAGTTCCCAGCCATTGGTTGGTCCCATGCTGAAATGCAATAGGATATTCTGTCGCATCTGACACGGGCAAAATCTGACTGTTCATACCAGCTCTGTCTGGTCTCAACTGAAATCCACATCATTTTGGGGAATCGGGGTTTTGGCTGTTCTGACCTTGTCTGTCAGAGTCTGTGGGGGACGTGGTGCCCAGTCTGACCTTGTGTTTGCCTGTATCTGCCATTTCTTGTGCCGTGCTCCTAGAGCATACCAGAGATATCTGGGTGACCTACAGACCCTTGCCCCCGGGCTCCAGGATGTGAGTATGTGTTCCTCTGCCCTAGGATTCCTGAGTGCACTTGGGGATTCTGTCATGTGTCCCCTTTGCCCTGGTCTGAGGCAGACTCTCTTGTGCACTGAATGGGCATCTCATGTTCTCTCTCCCTCTGACTCTGGTCCTAATCTGGCATGGAGTTTATGTCTCTTCTTTTATGGTAAGAGAGGAGAAAAAGGATGAAAGAGGAAGAGGAGGATGAGAACAACTGACCCTCCACTTGGCCTTCTTGTTCCTAAACATCTTTCTCCTATATCTGCATTAATGCCTAAGCAAGGCTGACTCTGGTTTTGGACTCTGGTTCCAAAGCTACGGTCTCTCATTTGGGTAACAGCAGCGTCCTACCAACTGGTCCCAAACAGAGGAGATGAGAAGGAGTTGGGGGTTCAACGTTTTGGGGACAGGGCATCATGGGCTCAAGGAGAAGAATACACACCTGTCCTGTTTTGCATTATTGGCCCTTCAGCATACCCACTACAGGACAGGACCTCAGGGGTAGAGAATCCTAAGTGTTGGAGACAGGCTCATTGCTTCATGGAGCCAAAGAGAGTGCAAAGTATGTGACCTCTGGAGCAGACTAATACACGGGCCATCTTTGCAACTAATATTATTTAAATAATTTTCATTATGTGTTCTGTGACAGTGGAGAAATCTACGTTTCTTTTTCCCACTATTAGTTTTTGATCAGAGTGTAATGCTGCATGCGTCGAGCCAAGCCTTATGAAATAGAGGAAAAGGGAGCGCTCTGTTATGCCGGACCCCACCCCGCTCCTCCTCCCACCTTTTCTCCATGACCACACAAGGTCATTACACGCCCAGCAGCCTCTAGCTCTTCCTCTGATCTGTTCTTCATACAAGTTATCACGCCTTGACGTACTGTAGACATTTTTGTCTCTTCACGCTAAAAACAGTTCTCCGTAAGAACAGATTGGTCGGTTTTGATCATTGGCAGGTCACCAGGGTAATGTGGAAGGCTCGATAAATATTTAGTGGATGAAGCAGTTGCATTGCATTTATATATTCATTTTTCTGGAGTGATTTTTTTTAAATGGATAGCCCACGATACACAGCAAGACTCCCGTAAGTAGTTCCTATGCTATGTGTGGTATGTAGTTCTCGTAACTTTATGAGTGTGTTGTATCAGGTGGAGAAAGTGGGAGAATATTTCTGGGGATAGCCATGGTTTGTCCTGTGTGTGGGAATGGGCTATTAATGGGTGCAAGCAGGAGATGAGGAGAGGATTACTCCTCTGAGTTTCCCCTAGGATAGTGTTCGTATCAGTGGTGCTCATTAGAGTTGACCTTTACTGAGAGTTTCTGGAGGAATGCACTGTGTTACATACCTCCGTGCTAAGCCTCTCACATATGGCTGAGAGTTCAGTTATCAAAACAAGCCCATAAGGCAGGACCTACTGTTGACTCCTGGGGCTTGGGAAGGCTAAGTAACTGACTCAGAGACCCAGAGAGGGTACATGGTGGGGACAAGTTTTGAGATCCGTCTTGTCCTGGTACCTGTTTTCTAGAATCAAGAAATACTTCTTGGATCCAGAATAGGGTCTGGATACAGAGAATGTTCTATGGATTCTTAGAGTGGGTACATGAGTCCTAGGCTGGTGGCTTCATATTTTCCAAATGACTTCAGACGTAGGGTCGTCAGTTGAGAATAGGTTTTGGGGAGCTTTGAAGATAAATGATTGGAAAAGATTCTGAGAGTCTCAGAGATGTGACACCAAGGACAGAACAGATTGGGGCCACTCTGAAAAGGCCAAGGCAAATCCACCCAATCCTTTTAGGAAATACGCCGGTTCCAGGAGTTGTACATACATACGCTGCAGGCTTCACTCGGGTAGAACAGGAATTTTGGGGGGGAAAAAAAAAAAACAGCGATCCAACTGCTCACGTTCTCAGAATGATGACTCTATTTTGGGGTTTGGGTATTTTGTTTTTGTTTTGTTTTTTTTTTTTTTGGTTTGGTTGGTTTTTTGGTTCTTATGTGAGGACATGGCTAAGTGTTTCATCTTTAAATCATCCCAGAGCACTTTGCAACCAATCTGTGCATTTCTTTTCCCAGATGATAGCATTATTTGGTTTGGTTTGGTGGGCGTCGTTGGCCTTGGCTAATGTCTTGTATTTCAAGCTCTTCTTCCTTTTCCAAGCTTCCCCCATCACTTAGCCACACGGTGCATTGTTCCAGCTCTGGTCCCATTAATCAGGCTCTTGCCAACTTTTCACAGCTTGGGAAGAATTTTTACTCAGAACATTCAAACCCAGCATTTCACGGAATTCAACTGTGGTTAACAATGGGCAGCCTTGTTGGTGGGGACCACATTCAAAGTTAATGGGCTTGAAGGAGCATTTTGGTGCCTGTTGGAATGCATGGGAGCTGGAGCCCGGGCTGCTCAGTTGTCGGCAGCTGCAGGTGGAATTAGGGTGCCCCGACTGGCACACCAGCCGTAGAGACAGCTTTGCTGGCTCCGCAGTGATCTCAGGGCCTGGGACGGGGGACAAGTAAATGCGTCTCTGTACGCGCTGTTGTGAGCACTCCCCATCAAACGCAGGGATCCGCCACGAGAGCAAAGTTGGGCATTGTGCCGCCCGTGCTTTGTGTTGCCCTCAGAGCGAGGTCACAGTGGCCTGCTTTCTCTCCTGCCATAGAACAAAGCCCTCTAATAAATTTATTAAGTCTAAGTTATTTGCAATTCATGTGCTCTTTGCAAATCAAGAGTGGGTTATGGGACGATGCCTTCACACAAAAGAACTGAGGCCTGAGGAGGAATCTAGGCAGCAAGTGAGGAGAGGAAGCCCTTCTGAATCATCTTAGAAGCACATCAGGTAGGTTTTCCTACAAACCACGTATAACACCCTCTCTGTGTTCATGCTTCGCAAAACTGCTTTTTGGAAGTTTCTGACTGTTCAGCGCAGAATTGTATTTGACACACTGTGCCCTTAATCGACGTTCTCTCAGCAACTTACTGATTAAGGCATCACTTACATTTTCTACCGTAAAAACATTTCATTTTCTGCATTCTGTGGATGGAATTTAAAAAAAAAAAAAAACTAGTAAACTTTATTTCTTAGCAGTTTCAGGTTTACTGAAAACTTGAGCAGAAAGTACAGTTCCCATATCGTCTGCTTTCCTCCTCCCATCTAACATCTACGTTAGTGTGGTCCGTTTGTTGTAATCAATGAACCAACATTAATACATCTTTGTCAACTAAAGTCCCCAGCTTGCATAAGGGCTCACTTTTCGAGTTGTTCAGTTTTATGGATTTTACCATAGAATGTCATGTGTCTACCATGACAGTAACATACGGAAAAGTTTCAGTGCCCCAAGTCCCCTGTAATCCACCTAATCATCCCTTCCTACCTTCCCCTAATCCCTGGCAACCATGCCCCTTTTTTACGGTCTGTGCAGTTTTTTAGTTTTTAAATCTTGTACCTTTTACCATCCGAGTATGTTCCTTTATCAAAACTGAATTTATTTTCCTGAAAATGACCAGCACCAAGAGATTGCAACTACACTTTAGGTTCAAATCATTTATTTGGTTGTCATATGTAACACGTTTTAAAAAAATCTATCAAGTGTTAATGGATTCATTTGTTTTTGTTGTCGTTTGAGAGACAGAGAAAGAACGTGCATGAGCACACGGGGAGAAAGGGAGAGGGAGAGGGAAAATCCTAAGCAGGCTCTCCGTCCAGTCCAGCGCAGAGCCCGATGCGGGGCTCAGTCACACGGCCCTGAGACCATGACCCGAGCCGAAATCAAGAGTCGGAGACACTCAACTGCCTGAGCCACCCAGGCGCCCGTAGATTCACTTGTTTCTTGAATAATAACAAAATCATTAAGCACCCCTAGACAGTAATGGCAAAAAATTACCTCAGAGTGTACTAGAAAGAAAACACAAGTTTTAGGTTGTGATTTCAGTGTAAGGAAATATATCCTAAAGGACTTAGGTGACACGGGGCAGGAAGAGGATGAGGTCCACCCTGTTGTTGCCTCTGGGCGGTGCCTTGAGAACTCTCTTGGGCCCAGTCCGGTTGTGGTGTTTCGGTGGGGGGGGCAGCAAGCTTCGGTTCGCTTCTCCGAATGCGCTCTCCACGCTTCTCTGTGCCCTGACTAGGGGCTTGTGCACCTGGCAGGCCGTGGCTGTGCTGGAGGGCAGGTGAGCCTTCACGAGGAGCTGCCACGGTTGGGGTCCCCCGTGGCGCCTCTGTGCCCGAGCCCCATGTGGGTGGGGCCCAGACCAGCTGGTATCCGCCTGCTTACCGAGCAACAAACTCCTCTGTAGTCTGTTCTCCAGCGAGTCTTGGCTTCGGGCAGGGTATATTTACACTCCGTGCCCATTCTGACATATCTGCCCACACACCTCTTCCCCAGACAGGCTATCACGGGCTTCCAGTCTCATTCTTCCTAGAACCCCGGCGAAACCCGCTGACTCTGCTCCCTGTGTGCCTTGAAGTCCAGCCTCAGGCCGCAGTCCCTTCCAAACAGTGGCAAAAACTAGATGTCGTGCTCACGTCCTGCCCACACGGACGGAAGGCTTCCTTCAGCTTTCTCTTTCACCATTCCCACTTCATAGGGAACCCTACTGTGCTTGTCCAGCGTCAGGATTTGGAGTGGGGGGTGGGAATCTTAAAATACAGGTTTTATTATTATTATTCAGGTGGGGTCAGGCCTCCAGATCAGGAGACAACGCCATTGGAAAGGTGGCTTGTTACAGTTCCCGAGAGGAGAGGGCTCCCCACACCATGAGGGGCCACCCAGGGAAGCATTGGGGTCAGTCTGGAGGCAGAGGGAGAGCGGAAAACACAGGCAGGAACCTTCGTTGTGGGAAGAAATGGGTGAGGGAAGCAGGCTGAACACGTTGGGAATGGGCTTGCGTGAATAATTTCAGCAGGCTCTGCGGTGTAGACCTATCACCTGATGCTGGGGTATTTCAGGCAGGGCAATAGTAGCCTGCCGTGGAAGATCCTAGCAGGGGAGGGGTGACGGGCCCTGCACTGGGTGGTGTGCACGTGCAGGGTACACCCCCGGGTGAGTCATTCTCTGTGCCGAGGAATTGGCTTGCCTTGGGAGACGCAGTTCCACCAAGGCTCCCTAGGGTCCCTGGATATCAAAGCACAGAATACAGAAAAGAAAAAGATAGGATTAATGCCTGTCAGGTGGCACCCGGTTGACAGTGGACAGCTTGGATCTCATGGTCTCTTTCTGTCCCATGGCCAAGGAGGGGTTGGGCTCCACCAGGACTCTGGAGAGCGAGGAGCGGTTGTGAAATGGGTAAAACCTGGGCAGAGGAGGGCATGTTTGCTTCTGAAACACCACGGGGGCTTTCCAGAAGCTTCAGTCCTCTGCTCCTGTGTTGCAGAGATCACTGCTGTTAACTGGAGGAGGCCCACCTGTGCCTGAAGTGAGCAAGAGATACGTGTTGGTTGTGCTGAGGCACCGAAAAGTGGGAGCTTGCTTGTTACCGTATCCTCATCTATCCTGCCCTGACTAATCATATTATGATCAGTGTATCTGCACGGTTTCCTTGTTGTACGTTTGGTTTTCTGCACTCTACTGTAACTTGAGGATAGGCTTTTTTTTTGGGTTACTGTTCCCAGGAACTTGGAATTTTCTGCTTCCCACTTACTAAGGTCTCAGAATAGATTCAAGAATGAACCTAAAGAAGAAAAGGTGGCAATGAAAGATGTGATATAAATACAGATACCTGAGTATACTTACATGTAACCCCATGTACACACACATACATCTCTGTCTCACAAAGGAGGAGATATATTTGGAATAAAAAAGGAAAAAGAAAGTAGTGGAGTATTTGCTTGTTCGTATATTAGCTTTTTCTTCTGAGTTTTTCAATGATTTATTTCTAGCGTTTAAAAGCTTAGACTGAATTTAACTAACTTTTAGATCAAGTTCCGTACTTTTAAGGAAACAGTCTTAACTGTAATAGATGTTTACAAAGGTAGTGAGCAGCAAATTGAAAATATATTACACGTGCATTGAAACTCTGTATGCACCCTTGATGCATCCCGGGTGTTTAATACAATCCATATGGGTGGTTGCATTGTGCTGACAAGGCCCCAAGCAAAACAGGTTATTCTGGAGGTAAAAATGTGGAAATGCGGCAGATGTGATTTGATCTTCATAAGACATTTGACTTTTCCATGACATCTATGATGAGATACTTTTTAGCAGCCATAAAATCATCAAGAGTTGTCTTTTCTGGGGACAATAGCAAAAGAGGAGGCTCTGCTGGAGAAAAGAAAGCTCAGCTCCAGTAAATAGGAAGCCTGACTTGGCCAACGTGCCCTTGACCTTCATTGTATTACCATGGCAGGGCTTGTGTTCCGTGGGACCGACATGCTCACAGTGGGGTAGGAAGTGTCACTCATTCCACACGCAGAATGAGGTAATGACTTCAGTGACATCTGACGTATCCACACTCCAGATCTGCTTGAGAAACTGAAGGTCAGATACAGAGAGAGATACAAAACACAGCCTCCCGCCAACTCCGCTGGGTTCACATGATTAGACCATCTTACACTTGAGAAAACACAGGGCCATTGGTCCCTGAAGAAAGTGCAAGAACGGCCCTAAATGTACAGTGCTAAAAATCTCACTGTGTGTTTCCCATGTGACTGAAGAAACACAAATCGGAAAGAAAGGCACAGAGAGACACCACACTTCACATAACACAATCTACAATTTAATCTTGACAGTAAATGTGAATAAGATCTCTATGAATATAAAAAGACACTCATATCAGATTATAGTCAACTGATAAATTGTCTACCAGAGACATACTTAAAACAATTTGATCCAAACATTTTTATTGAAAATGGATGCAATGTATATCAGGGAGGAAAAGTTAATATGAAAAGGGATAAAGAAAAGTATGGATAAAAGCCAAAACAGTGAATGCTAGGAAAACTGTCAACAAGTGTAGATAAGCTATGAATGTGCTTTTTTATTTATTTATTTTTTCAAGTAGGCTCCGTGCCCAGCGTGGAGCCCAGTGCAGGGCTTAAACTCACAATCTGGGATCAAGACCTGAGCTGAGATCAAGAGTCGGACACTTAACTGACTGAGCCACCCCGGGCCCCAAGCTGTGCATGTGCTCAGTCGTCATGAGTAAAAACCATTAGAAATACATACAAGGCGAAAGGGAGGCTCTTCACACATACTGCTCAGACCTCAGAGATCACATAAACAGAATTGGAAAAGTTCATGTAAGAACCAAATAAAATAATTATCAGGATGTAACATAGATGTCTATTTATTTAATAAGTATGTATCCACAGCCAAAGTTAGGCAGACCATGCCTTCCGTTTCAGGACCCGCAAAACATTTGCAAAATCTGGCTTTATGTTTCACCACAAAGAACCGCTCCCCCCCACAAAATCAAAGGGGTCAGTGAAAGACGCCACATGTTATGATTTAGGGAACAAAAGATTAGAACCTAATAAAAAATGTAATAACACCTGAAGTGGTATGTTCTTTTAAAAATAACACTTTTTAAATAACAAGAGTTAAAAGAGGACATTGAAAGTATAATCACAGGTTACTTAGAAAATAATGCTAACGGGCAGACTATAAATCAAAACATTAGGAGACGGTCAGTGGTTCGCTGACAAACGCTTAACAGCGAGTTCCCCAAGTGTATATCCAGCATGAGTATTATTCGCGTATCTGGTTATATTAACAAGTAAGACAGAAATAAAACAGTGAAAATGTACATCAGAACTTGTGCATCAACAACTGAGTAATGTCTTTGCTGAATTGGGTAGTTAATAGTCCTTGATTCCTGGAAGATACTTCCTCCGTGTGTGGCGAGTGCACGTGCGCGTGTGTGTGTTTGCGCACGCGGGTGTTTGCCTGCTTGCTGTTCACAGTTTGATGTAGCGTTGCACGATTCATTGTTTGCGTGTAACACCCTGTAACGCTGTTTCATAGTTGATGCGCACCGTTACCATTTTCTGCAACATTTTCGTAAGTCCCAAGAAAATCAATAAAGCGACCACTGTGAGTCCTGGTTTGGAGTACCTGCTGCCTTCTGTGGTGTAAAGCTACCACCCTGGGGAGAGACCTGCAGTAGGCACCACTATGCAACATTACTACTCTAGATGTAAACAACCTCAAAAGCTGAGATAATATGTAATGGGAAAATAGGACAATAAGAGAATTGTAGGTTTGGATAAATATTACTGTGGTTTTAATACAATTTTGTTTTACAGAATGTGATTTTTTTGGTTTTATATGATGTAATTTAAATAAGTTTATATGCCGTAGTTTTTACTAATGACAGCATTGTACAGCAGGGTCCCCGAATTCCTGAAAAGGAACAAATCAGTGTGAGCCACGTCCAGCCCATGACAGGCAGGCAGTCCAGTTCAAAATGTTCTTAGAAGGAAATTCAAAGTATCTAATGTTCTCATTTCAAACCCAATAAAGTAAAATATGAACCTTAAAATAATTCAACTAGACAACCCTAAAAATAGGACAGAGGAGAAATTAATAGAGCTAACAACAAAAAGAGCAGTCTGAAGAGAGGAAAATGGGTGAGATTTGTAAATAAATACTGTGTGGTTTCTTGGAACACGTGGCAATGCATACAACTTGAATCTGCCAGTACTTTCGTTGTTCCGGTTGACCCCAGTGCTCTTGAGAGAGAAGGTCCTGGACGTGGGGCACAGAACACGTGAAGTCAGAGCCGGAAGCAGGGGAGTGCTTGTGGGAGATGATGGGGACGGGTTCAGATGACTCTGAAGGCTTATCTGCCTCCCCCTGTTCTGGAACTGAAGTCCCTTTAGGTGGCAAGTATTTTGGTCTAATTTTGAGAGCTTGGAGGTTATGATGTTTCCCTATGACCACAGTATTTGATTTGGCTCCATATGGCTTCATCTGGCCCATGCTGGGGGCATCTCACCAGAGAATAGGTCCTGAATCTAGTTCCAAAGATGTGGGAAGGACTATCTAGCCAGCAGTAGGACCGGTTTATACCAGTCTAGCTTGCTCAAGACCTTTACATGAGCTGAACAAAGTATTTTAAGGAACCCACTCTTCGCTGAGACTTAGTTATTTAGGTGCAGAGGAAAGAAGAAGAGCAAGTGGACCCGAGGAATAATGTCACTTTCCGTCGCCATGTGGGCACTCTCCAGATCCGGGGCTGTATTTGGGATGCACGTGGCTGACAGAGGACACAGGTGTGATGCCGGCTTGCTGGCAGCCGGGCACCCAGTCCAGATCCATGTGCGTAGGGACTCTGAGAGCAGAGTCAGGTCTCAATGCATCCCTCAAATGACAAACCAGAAATGCCCACTGCAGCAGCCTTCGTTCTGCAGCAGGCTCCATGTTTGTTTTCCTTGGTTCTCTTGTTAGGTTTGGGAGCTTGCTTCTCACCGTCTTAATCCGTGATGAGGTGGCCATATTAGCTTTAGTGAATGTTTCACGTTGGTTCCTGTGAGGTTCTTGGTGCCATTTAAGATAAGCCAAGGACCAGTAGAAGGTTGCAGATGGAGACAAGATTTACATTTGCTGTCTTAGAGCTGGCCTTGTAGTCTAGAAACAAACTTGGTAGTTACTTGTAGGTTTTAATTTCTTATGGCATGGTGCACACCGCTCACCTACAGAGAAAATACTGTATACACTAGTCTAAGTGAAGAAAAGAGAGGGGAGAGAAAGGGAATGGGGGAGGAAGAATAAAATGTAATGGAAAAGTAAGGATGTAAAATGGGCATGTATAGGGAAAACAGGAGAATGTTTGTGAGGATGACCTTTTTCTTGGTGGGATTTTAGGAAACAGTCTCATAGTCATGGTCTCCATTGAGAAAAGATATCAAAGATGCCCCCAGTCTCTCCACCCACCTATGAAGTGACAGATGAAGGTTATTACATAGGTAATCTTAGCCCAGGATATAAAGACAGTGAAATTTCTATGCTATTAAAGTTTAAAGGAACAATTAATCCCTAAGGTACTAAAAACTGACCAAGACCATAAAAAGGAAGGAATACATGTATTAGATATTATAAAAGTAGATTAACTGTGATATTAAAATCTGACAGAGATCAGAAAATAAGAGTTATATGCATATATATGTGTCATCTCAGTTACAATAAATATTAATGCAAAATCTCTAAGTGAGCATTTAAATTAGCAGTATATTAAGAATACCCCATGATAAAGTAATATCTATCTTAGGAATACTGGAATGATCCAATATGAGGAAATCTATTAATATAATTCATGATATCATTAAGTTAAATGGAAAAAATAACTTTACTGTTTCAATAAGTACCAAAAAATAATTTCATACAATTCAACGGTTATTTCAGATTAAAGGTCTAAGCAAAATAGAAATGAGAGTAATAAAAATAAATTCGACCAAATGTGTTTTGATGCTCCACTATCCCATTGGAGTCAATAAGAAAGAAGAAAACGAAAACAAACTCAAAATGGACTAAAGACCTACATCTGAGACCTGAAACCATATAGATCCTAGAAGAGAACACAGGCAATAATTTCTCTGACATCAGCTGTAGCAACATTTTTCTAGATATGTCTCCTGAGATGAGGCAAACAAAAGCAAAAATAAACTCTTGGGACATCATCAAAATAAAAAGCTTCTGCACAGTAAAGGAAACCATCAACAAAACTGAAAGGCACCCTATAGGATGGGAGAAGATATTTGCAAATGACATATCCGATAAAGGGTTAGTATCCAAAATACATAAGTGATACAACTCAACACCCAAAACACAAATAATCCAGTTAAAAAGTGCACAGAAGACATGAATAGACAGCTTTCCAAAGAAGACATCCAGATGGCCATCAGGCACATGAAAACAAGCTCAACATCACTGATCATCAGGGAAATACAAATCAAAACCATTATGAGATATTACCTCACACTTGTCAGACTGGCTAAAATGAAACAACAGGTGTTGGTGAGGATATGGAGAAAGGGGAACCCTCTTGCGCTGTTGGTGGGAATGCAAACTGGTGCAGCCACTCTGGAAATAGTATGGAGGTTCCTCAAAAAGTTGAAAGTAGGGGTGCTTGGGTGGCTTAGTCAGTTGAGTGTCTGACTCTTGGTTTTGGCTCAGATAGTAATCTCACGGGTTGTGAGATTGAGTCCCATGTCAGGCTCCGCACTCAGTGTGGGGAGTCTGCTTAGAGATTCTCTCCCTCTGCCCCTCCCCCACTCACGCTCCTGTGCCCTCTCTTTCAAATAAATAAGTCTTTTTTTTTAAAAAAAGTTAAAAATAGAACTACTGGGTGCCTGGGTGGCTCAGTTGGTTCAGCGTCTGCCTTCAGCTTAGGTCATGATCCCAGGGTCCTGGGATCTAGTCCCGCATCTGTCTCCCTGCTCAGCGGGGAGCCTGCTTCTCCCTCTGCCTCTACCCCTTTCCCTGCTTGTGCTCTCTCTCTCTCTCTAAAACCTTTTAAAAAAATAGAACTACCATACAATCCAGCTATCGAACTACTAAGTATCTACCCAAAGAATAGGAAAATACTAATTCAGAGGGATACATGCATCCCAATGTTTATAGCAGCATTAGTTACGATAGTCAAGATATGGAATCAGACCAAGTATCCATCAACTGAGGAATGGATAAAGAAGACGTGGTATGGGGTGCCTGGCTGGCTCAGTTGGAAGAGCATGAGACTCTTGATCTTGGGATCTTGAGTTCGAGCTCCATGTTGGGTATAGAGATTACTTAAATAAATAAACTTAAAAAAAAAAGATGGGGTGTGTATATATGCAATGAAATATTACTCAGCTATAAAAAAGAATGAAATCTTGCCATTTGCAATGACATGGATTGAACTAGAAGGTATTATGCTAAGTGAAATAAATCGGTCAGAGAAAGACAAATAACATATGATTTCACTCCTATTTGAAATTTAAGAAACAAAACAAATGAGCAAAGGAGGGGGAAAAGAGAGGCAAACCAAGAAACTGACTCTTAACTCTAGAGAACAAACTAAGGGTTACTGGAGGGGAGGTGGGTATGAGAATGGGTTAAGTAGGTGATGGGGATGTTGTATGGAATTATTCAATCACTATGTTGTACCCCTGAAACTAATACTATGCTCTATGTTAACTAACTGGAATTTAAATAAAAACAGAAAAAGAAGGAAGGGTACCTGCTATCATTTTTATTATTAATGTCAGTATGGAAGGATTAGCCAACACAATTATTCAAAATTTTAGAAATCAAAATTAACACTGTTTGAAGATGGGAAAGTCAAAAGAATTAATAAAACTAATAAACTAATAGAAAACAAGGATATTAAATACAATAGCCTTTTAGAAAATAAGCATATACATGTAGTTTCCTGTAGTTAAATCACATTGAATTTATAACAGAATTAAATATTTCATTTATCATAGCACAAATTGTTATAAATACTCAAGAACTCAAGGAGCATTGTTCCCATACCTTTTTCCCGAGGAAACTACTAGGAAACAGTCTTTAGACAACAGAAGTTACTGGAGACATCACCTTAAGAATAGTGCTGACCACTAATTACAGGTACCTTATAAAACGAAGACAAAATATAGGTTAAAGTAGAGAGAATTAGTGCAATTGCCATATATTCTGACACTGTGGATGCAGTATAATGATTGAAAATGAGAGATAACGGCAATAGCATATGCAAAAAAATTGAAGTGTTTTTAGCAATTATAATTGGTCTTAGTACCATGGTATCAATACTGTTGTGTTTGTAATGTGGGGATAGGGTGCATGAATAATGATAAGATGTTTTAATTCTGTCCTCCTGTGTTCTTGAGAATGAAGATTTTCTTTATTTTTTTTATTTTTTTTAATTTTTTTTTAAAGATTTTATTTATTTATTTGAGACAGAGAGAATGAGAGAGAGGAGGGTCAGAGGGAGAAGCAGACTCCCTGCCGAGCAGGGAGCCCGATGCGGGACTCGATCCCGGGACTCCAGGATCATGACCTGAGCCGAAGGCAGTCGCTTAACCAACTGAGCCACCCAGGCGCCCGAGAATGAAGATTTTCAATGTGGAACAAAAATATGATATGGAAAAGATTTAAAAACCTTGCACTCCTAAATTTGCATTGGAAATATTAGTATGAACTCTCAAGTTTCATATCTACTTTTCACAACTATGTTGAAAATTCTTAGAAACAATGACCAATTCAGTGGCAGTGGCATTCCTAGGACCCAGATTTTGGTTTTGATATACCATTTCCTATTTTCAGAAGCTTGAGTTTCTTGGAGAAATGACTGATTCTTGTCCTGGGGCAGGGGATGCGGAAGATGAGACTAGAACATCAGGACAAATCAGAGCAAAAAGGATATCAAAATCTAGTAGGGTTATGTCAAAAGAACTCAGTGGCCAACGTAATGGAACTGAACATTGGCCAAAGCTGAGACAGTTGGAGCTTCACTGAGGACAAGATTTGTAATGGATTGAAACCCATCAAATATACTTAAATCCATGGATTTATAAAGACATTTAAAAATAAAACCAGTTGGTCACATTGTGAGGATAAGAGGTAGCCAGTTTATTACCTTGCAAGTCTAACGTGCATCTTGCTTTTTCTGTGTAAGCAACAGAACGTTATCTGAGAATTACAGTTACTACAGTTAAATTAGTGAATAAATAAACCGATCGAATTAGAACATCACCACTTTTTCCCTCAATGAATTAATGGATGTAGGCATTGAACACTCACTGCTGATAACATTAAAAAAAAAAAAAAAAAGAGCAAAAGCCACAAAATATTTACGTCCTGATGAAAAATTCGGTTCCAACTATGGTCTTGCCAAATGGATCAAATCTGATTTTGATCAAGCCCCTGAATTCAGCTGATGATTATCAGGAATGCAGAGAACAGAACAACCTGTTTAAGCACAACATCAATAGGCAATATGTAATACTCAGACTGTGGAAAACACTACAATCCAAACAACCCAGGTTTTGCAACAGATAAACTGTAATGGAAAAGAGGGATAGAATAAACAAGACTAAAATCTGAAAACACACAAACCAAGCACTAACCAGCCTACTCGCCAATACCAGCAGCATTCAAACAAAGGAGAGGATTTATGACCAGCTTGCTATGCAGCCTGATGTTTCCAAGTGTCTGCAAAGCTTAGCTTGGTGCCCTTCCATGCATGTAGCTTCTCATTCCCTCTCTCCTTTGAATCTCTATAAGGAGAGAGGTTGGTAAATCTGAACCTGTTAAATGATCCATAAGTACCCACAACTTGTAAGAGTGGCATTAGGACAGATAAGGACTTTGGCCTATGATGGAGTAGAGGAAGTTTTCCAAGGAAAGAAAACCCTTTCTGAAGATCCACATGCCATTGAAGACGTGAGAAAACCAGTAAGAGTACACAGTATGATGAGAAAATGGAACAGGAACAAACTGTATTTCTTTTCTTTCCCTTGCTTTTCTAAATATCAGGAACGTAGGGAAGAGGAAGATTAAAGAGAAATCAAATAGTTCAAGATCTGCTAAGTGAGTCAGGCCACCCAGAGAGCCCACATGGCATGTCTTTCCCCATCTTTGAAGACCAAAAGCTGGGGCCAGCTTCCAGCTCTCACTCATTCCTTCATTTTCCACATGGTATGTGGAAATGATTCGAGTGGTGCCATTGAGCTTGGCCAGAAGGAGAACCAAGTGGACTCTGTGATGGAAGTAAAAAGCCTTCAGGGTTTGAAGCTGAATTCAGAGATGAACCGGATGCCTGAGAATAGCATCTTCCGGGAGTAAATCCATCTCCAACAGAGAAGTCAAAAGAGCCAAGGTCCACCACCCAAAGAATGGCATGTCCCATGTCTCCAGAAGAGTACAAACCAACCCTCCTCAAATCCAGGGGCTGAGGACAACTTAGTATTTAAATCCCGTTCCTTAGCAAAAACAAGGCAAACAGTGTTGAGAAGCATTAGTTCGTGCTGTATCAGTAAAAGTAAAATGTCTGCGGAGGGCCACGCATAGCAAGCATGGTCAAAATGGAACAGGAAACCAAGGATCTGTGAAAATACAGGAGGCTGTAAACGTGCCAAGGAAACTGCCCTAGGATGCTGGAAAAGACTGTGCGTGTGCTGTGCATTTCACAAATATCGGTAACGTTGTTTCTGGTAATTTTGGAAGATAGAAAATGTCCCTAATAAGTTGTTGCCCTGCAACAGAGACCTCTTCGTGCAGATTGCTGCATGTGTCATTGGGTCCCTCCTAGCTGCATGTTTAAGGCACTGCAATAAGACGAATGGATGCAGAAAAGTTAAAATCCTGGGGAAAAGATCAAATCCAGCACACCAGAAAGATAAGACCTCAGGGTAAAGATCAAAGCAAGAGTGTTGTGGGGAGGCCCTACGTTAAGGCTTCTGAAAGGGTTAAGAAGGAGTAGAAGCTCTCAGCTGGGCACAAAAACTGCCAGCCTCAGAGCACTGTCCTAGCAAAACCTTACCTAGCACAGGAGTAGCGACTCCGTCTAGGACGGCCTCTGTCTCGTGGTTGTAGGTTTGTATCTAAGAGGCCAGTCACTCCATCTCTTTGGTTCACGTGTCTTGAGAGCAAGAGGGGCTGCATCCAAGTAAACCCATCTGCACCTGGAGATGATTTAGGAGACCTCGTCTTTTAATTTAAGCCTGATCCTGATGCTGGAATGAGAGGAGGCTTTGGCATCGTGGAAGAGAAGTGAATATTTGGAAACCAGATATTGGAGGCTGGTTACAAGTCTCCAAACCAAGTCCCACTGAAGCACATCTTGTACGCATGCCCTTGTGCAGCCCCCCTCCTCCTTGAATTTGGGCTGTCTCCCTGACCCTAGTGGTCACGTGATGCTCTGCGCCTCCATGCCTGAGTCTCAGGTGGGTGTGGAAGATTTGCTGTTGTGATTTCGCAATCCCTGAGCCACCATGTAGGAAGTCCAGCTTCCCTGCTGACAACAGTGAGACCTTGAGACTCAGGAAGAGGCTCTGAGACCATGTGGGAATCCCAGATGTCTGGACATCCCAGCAGAGATCAGCCTTCTAAGGATCCCTGACAAGCTGCCAGAAATATGACTAAACCATTTTATATGTTCCAGTCCAGTCAAGCTCTTTCAGATAGCTGTGGCTTTTCAGCCAATATCACGTTGAGGAAAAACTGCTAGTTGAGCCCAACTGACTCACACAATCATGACAGATAATAAGATCATTGTTTTAATAGAATACGGAGTGTTAGGATAGATTGTAAATAGCAGTGAAAGAGCAATACTTACTTACGTTGACTATAATCACAACCAGATTACATCACATTAACTGCAGCACCACCGTATCTGTTCGTAAGTAGCTTTGCAGATGCTGTTCCCTCTGTGAACTACTTTCTTCTTTGGGCAGGAAAAGCCTACTTATCAGTAGTGTGTTGAAGGCTAACCTGGCTTCCCCTGGAGAGAAGGGACTTCCCTCTGTGCCTCCGTCATTCTCCAGGTCACCAGGTAGATAGGTAGGTAGGCAAATAGACAGACAGGTGACATAGGTGGATGGATAATCGATCTCATGAGATCGCAGTGATCTGCATATAGGTCTGCATGCTCACTCTTTCTTAAAGTCTTGGTATCCCCACTGCGTAACCCCGAACGGGCACTCAACACCTTTTGTTGACTGAATGAATAAACTTTGTTTTCGGACTTGTTTAGAACTTTTATGTGGATTTTGTAAAGAAGAAACATGAAAGCTACATTGTAGAATCACTCACTATCAAATACATGTTGCAAGTGTATTAACTATACCACCCATCCAACTTTTATATTTCATTATTGAAGTCAGTTAGTTTTAAACATCCCTTTTAGTTGTTTTTGGAAGGAAATTCTGGAATGTGAGAACCATAAATTTTCTTAACATCTTCTAAAGCCAAAGTGCTGACTGCTGATCTGTTCTCCTCTTCCTGTGCCCTGGCCAGCCACAATTTATTGCTTAAGAGATAACAAAGTTAAGCCTTATAACATTGAAATATTTCAGTAACAAATTGCAAGAAATAACAAAAAGGAGACACTAAACATCATCTGCTAGCCTCTGGTTCCTTTGCATTTGCAAAAATAAAAATCCGACATTCGGGGCGCCTGGCTGCCTCAGTCGGTAGAGCATATGACTCTTGACCTTGGGGTCAGGAGTTTGAGTCCCACGTTGCACATAGAGATTACTGAATTTTTAAAAAATCTAACATTTTCCATCTAAGCAGGGTCGTCATTTAAAAACAAACAAAAACAGGGGCGCCTGATTGGCTCAGTTGGTAGAACATGCAGTTCTTGATCTAGGGTCATGAGTTCAAGCCCCATGTTGGGCATGGAGCCTCCTAAAAACAATAAATACAGTGGAAAAATCATCATCCCCTTAAATAAATATGCTTAAATAGTTATATACTAATTATGCAGATTGTAGTTCTGTCTCAGTAAAATGTCATCAGCATATTGGGTCCTTCTATATTTATTGGATCCCCAGAAAAGAAGACTTTTATTCCCCAAGGAGGATTCAAAATATAAATCAGGCAAAAACACTGATCCGTTGACTCACAGGACCTCAGGATATATGAGCATTGGAAGGGAAGTTGGAAGTTTTCTAGATTAAATTCACAGCACCGTTTGGTGCTTCCTATTACATCCCTGTTACACGGACACCCAGCTGTGTTTGAACAGGTTCAGGAATGAGGACCTTCAAAGTCCTACAAAACTATCATTCTGATTTCTGGCTAAAAAATGAAGCTGTCTACAAAGATAGGAATAATTGGCCTTTGAAAAAGAGTATCTTACCTTACGGTTTTCAGGCACAAATACATCAGGAAATAAATTATGTGAAGTTCATGTAAATTCATGTAATTTTTTTTTAATTATTCAAAGTTCATAATGGCTATAACAAGAGGGTCAGTATTAATGCAACACCAGGAGTGGAATTTTCCTGGTATTTGGAAAAGTTCAAGAGACCATTCAAGCAGTGAAATGATTGATAACTTAGTAAATTCTTTGTTGATAAGTCAGCTGAAAAGCACACCACGAAAGCTGATCTAAAGGTGGAAAATAACAGAAGTGAATGTTACGGCAAAGATAAAAACTCACCATGCCGTTCGGTTACAAAGACAATGGATGTGGACTTCAAACTGTTGCATAAAGATACTCAGGGGCTTTTAGGGATAGAGAAAGGATTTCAGAGTGTTAAAACAAATACCTTAAGCATGTTCTCATCTGAAAACCTGAAAAGAGATGAAATCTTTACAGGTGTTTTTTCACTTAGCAAAAAAAAAAAAAAAAAATCCAAAACCTTATACATCTCTGTCCCCACCGTAAAATACACTTTTCTTAGCTCAGAGGCAGGGAGATACCATGTACTCAGGGAATATTTGCTGAAACAAAGAGTAGAAATGGGAATTTCCCTGAGTATAGGTAAAATGACGATGATATAATAAATAATTGAACTGAACTAAAGAAGTTGACCATAGTGATCATTTTACGTTTTTGGAAGTGATGGTCTTTGTTGGAATATTCTACATACAGTATATCAGTGTCCCTACGAAGGCAAATTGGGGGACAGATTTGGAATTAAGACTATGCTGTCACAGACTTTTTTTATCCCAGTTTAATGCTACCAAACCGTAATACCTCTTCAGTTTTCAAATATTATTGGAGACGCTGAAAAATCATACTGCGTTCTTCAAAGTGCTTATGTAAGACTTATATAAGTTATCATGTTATAAATTCATTTCTTGGACTCTTAGTTATTTCCTGTTATTTTAGTTTTCGGACAAGATGAAATCCAATCACTTAAAAAGCAATTTACAACTAGGCTACTGCACAAACCCCACATTCCAAAATTACTTTTCTTCTTGGCTCCTGTGGAAAGCTATGTCAAGCTCATTCTCTCATGTATGTCCAGAAGTATGGTCGGGATGTTAGGATTGTTTTTGACCACTCTGTAGAAGCTCCTGGTGTTAGCTGGGAGGTTGGGTGCCATTTAGAACACACTGTTTGTACACTAAGTAGAAGAAGAGAGCACTTAACCCTCACCCAAGACAGAAAAGAACACAGCTAATTCACAGTCTACGGATACCTAGAATCATATCAGATGTCTTTGAAGTGTCTCTATAAGTCCTGGTGGTGACAGATGGGAATATCAAAAGTATTCAGAGGAGAGTGAAGCTGCATATAGATCAGTTCAATGTATCACGTGGTGTCACTGCTTGGTTTGAGCATCCTGCACTTGATTTGCATACTTCATGAATATGCAACTTGAACATAGGCTATTGACTTCTTTTAAAGCGTTTGAATATGTAACTAGTGGCAAAATTAGAGGGTTCAAGATAGCAAAGAGGGTTTGAAAAAATTCATCCTGGATGATGGCACCCCATCCTCCATTTCATGCCTCACTTTTGGGAGCATCATTTGCTTGTGTTGTTAAATCAGGCAAGATATACCTACAAGAAGTTGAGTTTTCCATTTGAAGTTTTGATTTCCAGCCCGCAAACGAGAAACTGTCCAAATGCCCATGAATAGAAAAATACATTCTCTTACATTCATGGATCTATGCCATGCATAATTGTAGTGAACACCCTAAAGCGTGCGTAACATGAATGAATCTAATCAGTCTGATAATAAGCACAGAAGAATGTAAAGACCTGCCTTTTATGTGTCAATTAGACAGCAGGAATCATCTGACCCAATAAATTCTGAAGATGGGCTTATGTGGGTAAAATGAGAGTGGTGACCTTGAGTTGTGGGTGAGGTATTGGACGTGGAGCGGACATGGGTGTGGGGGAGAGAGGCAAGCAAGGTGCAGTGATCTCTCCAGCACTGTGATCATTGTGAACCTCTCGGCCAGCCGCACCTGCACGTCCCTCTCACCACAGAGACCGGTCCACCAGCATGAAGCACAGGGAGCCCCATGTCTTCTGTGTGTTCCCCGGGAGCCTAAGAGCATCATAGGCAGTCCCCTCAGAAGGAAGCTATGACATCAATACAGAGGATTTGGATGAAAATGTAGTCCTAAGGGTCACCTGTTTAACCTGCTGTGTCTATCACAGACTTGTCTACCGTGCCAGGACCTCTTAGAAATCTGTACAGGGGTATGTCATCGACCCATAGCTGTTTGCAGGTTCAGTGTTTCAGATCGTCTCAACTCACCATGGCAAAACGGTTCCCTGACTATTATGTATAGTGCCAGGCCAATGACTTTGCTTCTTGTTTTGCATTTTCTTCCTAGGATGTATACATGTGTGGAATATGACCACTGATGGTGAGCAAAGAGATGATCTGCAAACCCACCCTTTTTCGGGTAAGGAAACTTACATACAGAGAGCCTGCATCAGCAATCCCGAAACGCAGGGTTGTTTATCGAGGAAGGCAGCTCACAGTACGGCGTCACAATACGCCAGAGGTGTATTAATGCCCTTATGTTTTGTTTTGTTTTTTTCCGATATAAAGCTGCAGGCTTAATGGGCCTGTTTTGTTAATCACATCCAAATTAGACTCTGTAAAGATTTTCATTAAGTTCAAGTTGCACCCAACTTGCAATAATATTTTTCAGTGTCAAAAGCTATACAAAATTTAAATTTAAAAACATCAGAATTCTAACCTGCTTAAAACACAAAAATTTTTTAATTTTTAAATGTTGTCTTGGAGTTATGTTTTCTGTGTTAGAAATTATTTTCTTCATAAGGTGTTTTAGTCTGCTTTCTCATTTAACACTTTATCAGCATCGTTTTCCATAATCCCAAATGTGCTCCAGAAATATAAATTGTTAAGTTAATCGTTGTCTTTTGATCAAAATACCAAAACCTTGTCTACTAATCTCTTTGGGCACTTCACAGTTTTTACTGCTATGTGTATTTCCCAGCACATAACTTCAGATTGGTTAAAACAGTTTCCCTTTGGTGAAGATTTGAGAAGGAGGTTATTGGGATTAATATTTTGAGAATGAACAAAAACATCGTGATAAAGACACAAGAACTGGTAGGTCAGGAGAGGCCTTTGGGCGAATTCCATCTCATACCTGTATAGTCGTAGGACCTCAGCAAGTACCGAGACTTTGGAACTTCAGTTTTCTTTTTTAATATTTTATTTATTTATTTGCGAGAGAGAGACTGAGAGAGAGAGAGAGAGCATGAGAGGGGGGAGGGTCAGAGGGAGAAGCAGACTCCCTGCCGAGCAGAGAGCCCGACGCGGGACTCGATCCCGGGACTCCAGGATCATGACCTGAGCCAAAGGCAGTCGCTTAACCGACTGAGCCACCCAGGCGCCCGGAACTTCAGTTTTCTTGTTAGGAAACGAGTGTAGACACACATATCTTTTTTTTTTTTTTTTAATTTTATTATGTTATGTTAGTCACCATATAATACATCATTGGTTTTTGATGTGGTGATCCTCAATCCATTGTTTCCGTATAACACCCAGTGCTCCATGCAGTACGTGCCCTCCTTAATACCCATCACCGGGCTAACCAGTCCCCCCTCCCCCCTCCCCTCTAAAACCCTGTTTGTTTCTCAGGTCCATAATCTCTTATGGTTCATCTCTCCCTCCAATTCCCCTCACCCCCATTTTTCCCTTCCTTCTCCTAGAGTCCTCCATGCTATTCCTTATGTTCCACAAATAACTGAAACCATATGATAATTGACTTTCTCTGCTTGACTTATTTCACTTAGCACAATCTCCTCCAGTCCCATCCATGTGGATGTAAAAGTTGGGTATTCATCCCTTCTGATGGCTGAGTAATATTCCATTGTATATATGGACCACATCTTCTTTATCCATTCATCTGTCGAAGGGCATCTCGGCTCTTTCCACAGTTTGGCTATTGGGGACATTGCTGCTATGAACATTGGGGTGCATATGGCTAGACACACATATCTAATAGGAATGTTGTTAAGATTGTTTACAAATAAAATATTCCATCCAGTGGTAAGATACGGCAAGTGCTCAATTCATGATGTTTAATATTTTCTTCATGGGTCTTGAAATCTCCTTCTCCAGAGTTTTATGGTAATTTCCTTTCCCACCGTCTACCTGGGGTACATCTCTTTTTAGCATATGTGGTTCATGTATTGGGCCTACGTTTATACCTTAACTTTGCTCTGATTTTCTAATTTTCTCTGGTTTTGTCCTTCTTAAATGAATCAAGTAGTTATTATGTTATAGAACAAAGTAATGGGTAAAGAGACTATCCATCCTATGAATTGATTAAAGCACCAGACAATATTGTAATGAATGTTTATCACACTTAAATGGCCCACGAGAATCCCCAGCTGATATACCATTTCTCTAAACATGTGAACATAGAATATTGGATCCTAGGCAATGAGAACCGCTGCCCACCCCCCACCCCCGCCAAAAAAGGCATTGAAAGCCCAGAGCATCTGAGGAGAGATTTCGGGATTCTCCCCTTGCATTTGAAGAGAGCTGGAGAGACCATAATGCTGGGGGGCATTGTAGTGACTGCATTCTGAGGTTTTGAAATCAACCGTGGCTGTTTGAAGAGCCGTGGCCCAGGTTTGTGAACCCGTCTCAGGAGTTAAAGAACAGTAGATGATGCTGATGTAGTACATGGGGCTATATGCTCTTTGAACTTAGAGCCACCATTCCTGGTGATTTCTTAAATGCCTTTTTTAGGGCAGATTTAGGTTTATAACAAAATGGGGAGGGAGGTACAGAGCTCTCTCGTATGGTTTCTGCTCCCTCATATGTGGACGGCCTTCCCAGTTACCAACATCTTTTACCAGAACGGCACATGTTTTACTAAAGATGTACCTACATTGTCCCAACATCTGATGACGTGTATCCACCATGATAACGTCACACAGAGTAGATTCACTGCCCTGGAAAGCCTCTGTCCTCTGTCTGTCCATCTCCTCCACGTCCTAACCTCATGCTTTTGAAAAAACAAATTTTTTTCATTAAAAGTCCCACATGATAATGAAAAAGAGAGAAAGAGCAGAATCGGAAAATCATCCGTGCTCATCATGCTCCTCATGGTCATCATCCATGCCCTTGACACTGGGGTACCACTTTTTCCTCTCTTTTATATGCATAGCTCTGAACACATGGGCTCATGTTTTTACATGATGTGCTCACGGCCATGCCTGCTTCTCAGAGCAGTCTCAGAATGGCTTCCACATTAGCCGCCAGTGACTCAGATAATGTCTGTGTGCAGAAAATATAACGGTAAGCATTGTAATTAGTTTTCTTTGTGGTTGTTACTCTTGATTAATTTTCTTGTGGGAATGTAAGGAAAAATATGTTTATATATTTAGAGATGCATCCAGAGTGCAGGGACACACATAAATAGGTACTGATTTTACTTTTAAAAGTGTAATTTGTAATCCTTTTCATGGTCCACTGAAACTGTTTTGTATTTTAATATATCAAATGCAATGTGCCCTTTTCACGGAGTCATTCTGTTCTGAAAACATACAGACTTTAGTACTTTGTAGTAATATAAAGCAGAAAACTCAAGTCAGCAATCAAATGAATAATTACATATCCTCCATTCTCCTTAAATGTATAAAAGTACACAACTGTTTATGGTGTTAACTTGCAGTAAGAAAAAAAATATTCTGCCTCAAGATGCTCATGAAAACAGTAATTTTTCTTTTTTCGGCAATGCCTTTTGGGTGGATACATACTTCTGTCATCCTTTAAAAGAATTAAATACAAATTGGAAACTAAGTGAAGGGAAATAAAATGCCACAGAAACTGCAAAGGAAGATTTATAACTTGAATATTATGAACAATGTTGCCAAACCTTATGATCTCTATATCCATCACTCTTTCTTTGCACAGTGCGTAACGGTGGATCCCAGACAGCTAAGATTAATAGAATTAAGATTGGTAAATTTCCAAAGAATCAACTCTGGAAAACCTCAGATAAGATCATTTGACCAGGATGCATTACCATTAGATCTTTAGAGCTATTTGGATGTTTGAAAACCCAGATAATCTGAAACTATGCCAATGATGAGAGAGAGAGGGAAAGTCACCCAATGAAATAAGCAACATATACTGGAACTTCTATAGAACGCAGCAGTATAAAGGTAATTTTACATGGAGAACAGTGTTCTAAAATCCAGAAAATAATAAAGTCTTTGAAGGAGATACAGACTAAATTGGGGGAAAAAAATTGGGTTGAACCATGTTTTTACAAGGTCTTCTGTTTGGAAGTCAACTTCACTGATTTGCGGTGCTCGCTGAACTGTATTGATTAAAGAGAATGGCCGATTGATTGGAAAACGAGTTCAAAACGGATTCAGTTTCATGAGTTTTTAACCGAATGAGATATTTTTAAACCATTATAATACAGTTCAGTTTTAACAACATTAATTTGTATGCCTCATTTCAGCTTTACTGTTAGATCCAAGCTTACAATTTGTAAATAGGCCCAATAGGCTATTACGTGATAACGAGTCAATTGTAAAGATAGATTTTAGAGATGGATTTAGTAATATCTATGACGTTTATGGAGCATGGGGCATGTTAAAGGCAAGACATTGAATGTTGGGGCCAGCCTTCGGCTGGAAGACGGAAGAAGGGATAGGTCAATACTAGTGTTCTAGGTATGATGGTTCACGGCCAGCAAATCTTTATGTTCGTTGGACAAGATATCATGTGGGTACGGTCTCAGTAGCTTTGTTGCTCAAAGTCATTTTTTTCCCCCTCTGTCCTGTTGCACAGTAAGGCCAACAAGAGACTTGTTTGTAAAAATGCTAGTGTAGGTTCTAACTCCGTGGGGACAGGGTAGGAAGCTTGTGGGAAATGCCTCTCTGTTTTTTAGGGCTCATTTTTTCAAGTTGATTTAATGTGCATCCAGAGCTGAAACTGCTGGCTTGAGTCGTGAGTAGGATGAGAGTCCATCCTTGTTTCTCTCTCTTTCGTTTCTCTTCAATGAGCAAGAGCGGTTTGAGCTATAAGGTTGAAATAAACTTTGCAGCACGTTTTAGAAATATCCTTGCGCATTGCAGCGTAGTGTCCGAATGCACTCACAGATGAGCATTTTCCCTGAGGAGCGACCCACGTTATAGTCTGGAGAAGATGTTTCCGGCTCCCCCACTTTAAATTAATAAAAGGGTCTGTGGAATTGCAGAAGGCCCAGGATTGGCTTGAACTCAGCATGTCAACTGGTTGATTTTTGTTTCTTATGAAATTTTGGTGATATTAAGAAGCCATCCTTCTTTGTAACAGCCCAGGAATGTATAAATACTCAGAAGCCGAAAACAGTTTAATAATATGTCTGAACACAAATACGGAAAAGGGGCATCTTGTCTCTGTTGCCTTCAGCTAGTTCTCATGAGCGTGCCCAGTGATGCTGAAAGTCAAGTAACAGTAACATGAAGAAACGGAATGAGAAGGAAGCTGTGAATCGACCCCTTGCAGGGTATCCCGGAATGACAGACACCCAAAACCTACAGCACAGGAACCCCGGACCCGGGTGGTCCTAGTCCTCATTTAGGGAGACGCCCTCTACAAGCAGCCCTATAAGTGTATTTATTCAGCCATTTATTAATCCAAGTACATATTTGCAGATGTGAGAAAGAAAAAAACAAATGAAAACCTTTCCTTGGACCATAATATGTGTTTTTTTTCTTCTGATATTAAATCAGTACATTTTTGTGGGTTCCTGAAAATACTTTGAGCACCACGGGCAGCATGCCCACCCTTAGCTGAGTCGTTCCTCCTGCCGTGGCCTCCTCCTGCCAGAGGACACTGCTTTCTTGGGGTCCTCGTGCAACGTGCCCAGCGTCACTCACGACAGGGTGCTGGGTGTTAGCCTCTTGGATGGATGCCTTTCTCATCTTCAGTCGTCCCCTTCAGGTTTGAAACGTACTCATCCTGACGTGTCCTTCTCATTTGGCGGTAGGCCCTCTTCGGGATGGTCTCACGCTCTTTATGCCTCATGAGAATAAGCATATGCTTTCTAAAGCATGTACTCAGTTACGTATCATTTGTAGTCATGTTACAACTTTTATGGAATCCATTCCATTTTTCTTTTAGTTTCTTCATCATTGTTGTTGTTGTTTTTTCTTAAAGATTCATGAATTTTTAGTCCTCATTTGAGATACTTGCTTCCAGGATGGCTTCTCAGATGTTGCTTGTTTGCTTACTTGCTTCTTCCATCCTTCCTTCCTTCCTTCTCTTCCTTCCCTCCCTCCCCTCTGTCCCTCCCTCCTTCTTCCTTCCTCCCTCCTCTCCCTCCCTCCCTCCTTCCATCCATCCTTCCTTCCTTCCTTCCCTCCCTTCCTTCTTTCCTCCTTCCCTCCCTTCCATTCTTCTCTCCTGGGTTAGTTCAACCATTTCTTGAAACCCAGACATTCTCTTTTTTATATTTTCCTGAAATATATCTTCCAGTTATGTCATCAAGGAGACTGTGTAGGACATAAATTTTATGAAGCCTGACTATGTTTATGCTTTCCTTCTTCAGGCTTGATTAATAGTTTGACCGGGTTCATAACATTTTTTCCTAAGAACTCTGACATAGTGTCCTTGATGTTATATAACCACACTCACACGTGTAATGTCTAAAGCCAGTCTTAATCTCATTAATTTGTAGATAAATCTATGCTGATTAGATATTCTGCTCTCCATGAGGTTTAGCTAGTTCTTGGCATTCTGAAATTTCACAAGGATGTGAGTTCTCATTCATTCGTACCACCTTTGACCTAAAACCATGCATTTCTGACTTTATATTTTTAAAAATAATTTATTCCCTTTTGTTTTCTCTTTTTATAAGCTGTGCTGGTATGATCCAAGCTCTTGATTGAACACCTAAATCACTTATATCTCAAACTGTATGTATTTATCTTTTAGCTGTATGTTATAAGAGTTTCCTTACTTTGTCTTCCATCCTTCCAATGAAATATTTCCATTCTTATATTTTTAATTTGCAAGTATTCTTTCTGGCTTTCTCATGATCTCCTTTTCATATAAATGTAATTTTTGTTAATGAATGCAAAATGATTTGAATGCTGTTGAGGGCTAGGTCAGAGAGAGAGAGAGACAGAGTGTGTGTGTGTGTGTGTGTGCGTGTGCGTGACATTCTCTTCCCTAAATCATCTCTTCCCTTTGAGATCAGTTTTATATTTAATGTACAGGGGTTTTTGTTTTTTTGTTTTTTACCTTACCTTCTGCCTAACTTCTTACTGACTTATGACTTGGGGTTTTCAGAAGGTGGGGTTGATTGTACAAAGTGGTGGGAGTTTCTTCTCCTGCGGTTTTGTAATATTCCATTTTCCCATTACTTTTCCCCAGTGAATGTGAAATCCATCCAGGTATTCAGTCCAGATGAGCAGTTTGTGGACTTGCAAGGTTTTGTTGGATGGAGCTTTTTAGGGTTGGATTTCATATCACAAGGTTCCTGAATGATAGAATAAAGATACTCTTTACCCTGGGATATCAGAACTCAGTCTGGTTATTCATTTTCTCCAGGCACTCTTTCAGCTTAGAAAGACAGGAGCCCTGTGGTGTTTGTTTTGTGCAGGCTTGAGGAAGGCAGCTTGACAAACTGCCTAGGAAATCTCCCTCCTAGTCAGTCTTCATTACCCAGCTCCTGCTCCCGTCCTCTGGCCTCTACTTCTTGCTTTCTGAGTCTGATTATCCTTACATAACCAAACACATGTTCTGGGTTGCTCTGCTCAGTTCCTTAGATGAAGACTCCTTCCAGAAACCTGTTGGAATCTGTTGTTCAGAGCTGACCTTCTTCTACTTTTCTTACCAATTATGTATTCCTTCTTGGTGGCTGTTGTTCTTCTTACACGGGCATCTGGGAGGGAGGGAAGACTTCTAATTGTTCTCCACCCACAATGTGGAACCAGAAGATACCAAGAGTTTATTTGTGCATCACTAAACTTACAGAACCATAATTCTATGACCACACTCCCAAACGTGTAGTGCAGTTTGATGATTCAGACCTGAGATACGCAGAACACAATTTGCACAATAAGCCCACATTCCATGAACTTTTTCTTCTCCCATGAAGTGAAGGGATTGGATATAACATCTGTAACATTCCTTCCGTACTAATGTTCCTTATCCTGCCACTGTAACATAGTATAAGGAAACATTTAAAACACTAAATAAAATATGCCCTTTTTGAAATTTGATTCACAAACAAAAACACACAGTTACTAATGGTAGCCTTTTCCTATGAAAGGTTTCCATTTTATATGACCTTTACACTAATCACTTATAACTTGACCTTATTTTACTGGAAATAAGTTTCATAAATAAAAATAGAGCCTTCTGGAAGCACAGAATATAAAGTATGGATTTGAACAAAAATATTTTGATTTTCTAAATATAAATGCACATCTCGAACACCTACTTTTTCAGGAGTTTTATTTTAAATCTCAGTTGTTTTGTTTTCCCTTTTGCCTGGAATGATGGAAGTTGAGAGTCTGCTAATGAACTTAAGGCCGCAGAATTACGTATTCTCTATCTTTGAATAAAAGCAAAGGAAGTGCCTTCCAGGTAAGGACTCTTAGATTTTGGAGTTTGTATCCATCCTGTACTCGTCAGATTTATTTTACATCTGACCCCTACTGTTTGCCTAAATTAGATTGGAAATTAAGGAGCAAAGGGTGCCTGGAGCAAAGGAACAGCACATTTTTAGAAGTTTGAGCAAAACAGCAGAGGGAGCTTCAGCTGGGCATTGTGACCTAGGACTCATTAAAGCAGACTGGGAATCACTAATAGAAATAGGCCTAATCTGCAAAAGAACAATGAAGACTTCATGTGTGAGCTATGTGCCACGTAAAAGCAAGGTGTTTTATATTCCCTTTCATCTCACTACTAGGAAGTACCCACGCTTAGTGTGTGGTGTGTTTATGCCACTTGAGTCTAATCTTCCTTTACTCTTTTTCTTCGTTCCTTTCTTTGAAAAGACAACGAATGAACAAAGAACAACCACAACAACAAAAACTCCGATCATTTGGCACATGATGCCCTGTAATCTGGCATTCTTTTAAACTTAGGTGCGTATCGTATGTGTATTTTGAGGAGACTCTCACATCCTCGGAATCTGTGTGCACAGATTCATCGTTTTGGGTTCTCTGAACAACCTAAGGCAACGAACCAAGTGCTCGAAGGAATACGAGGATAGATACCATATAGATTTTGCCCTTTACGAGCTCAGAAGGGCTACAAGACATGCTAGATCGTGAGGCCTAGACTTCCAAGGGCCACATTCTCGTGCCATGGAAACTAGATGTGGAAAAGACCCTCGTACTGCATAAGAGGCCTTCATGCGCTAGGCCACATCTGAACTCCGTGCAAAGAACGGGCACCATCTTGGCGTGTGTTCCAGCTGTATACTTGTGCAAAGGCACAACTTAGAACGTGCTGGAAGAGCAAATGTATCTGTTTGGACTGAGCCAACGGGGCATGATGTGAAGACAAGGGAAGTAAAGGCGGAAAGGTAGACAGCAGACAGGTCTTGGAGAATTTGAGTCCCCTCAGGGGGGATTTATAGTTAATAAAGTATGTAATAATGATTCATGAATAGCTTTTAATTATCAACATAGCGTGGTCACAGCTGTGTTTCTGGAAGGTGAGTCTAGCGGTGGATGGTATGAGGGAGCTCAGAGCAGAGACTGCAGGTGAAGTGTGGGGGGAGGGGCAGCTTACAGAAGTTTAAATAAAGCCCAGACTGAAAGTCAGAAAAGGATGCATTTGAGAAACGTGTAGATGGTGGAGGCAGTATGACTTCTAACTATAAGCGAAAAGCTAGAAAATTAATCCCCAGGTGGACACTTGCTCTCAAAACAACAGATCCTTAGTTTTAATAGAAGACGCTGGTATTAGTTTTCTATCACAATGCAACTCATTACCACAAATCTGGAAGACTTTAAACACCACCTGTTTATTAGCTCACAGTTCTGTAGGTCAGAAATCCAGCAAGATGTTGCTGGATTCTCTGCTGAAGGTCTTAGAAAGCTGAAGTCACGGGGCCATGCAAGGGTAGGCTCTGATCTTCAGGGTCTGGAGGAGACTTGGTCTCCAGGGTCATTCACATGTGTGAAGAATCCAGCTCCTTGTAGGAGGGAGGTCCTTGCTTTATGGCTGGATGTTGGGCAAGGACCACTCTCAGCTGTCCCCACATGTGGCCCGCTCTGTCTTGAAAGCCAGCCACAATGCATTGATGCCCTCTCATGCTTGAATATCGGTGACTTCCTCTTCTGCTGAGAAAATGCCCTGCTTATAAAGGACTCCTGTGACAGGACTAGATATCTACTGGGATAACCTCCCTTTTACTTAACCTCAAAATCGAATGATCAGTAACCTTACTTCCATCTTTCAGAAATCCTTTTGCCTTGCATGGCTTATGAACTGGTACATTTGTGGTCCTGGGCATCCGAGCAGGGACTCTCGCGGTTGGGCCATCTCTCAGCTCCGCCCGCCACAGCATCTCTCAAGGAATTACTCTCCCGCGGGAGCACTATACATCCGTGCCACTTTCTCCTTCACACCAGCTGTGTCGTTGGTTGCCTTTTACATTTTCATTCCAGAAACAAAAGCAAAGGGAATGCACAGGTGAGGAGATAAAGAGCTGCAGTAAGGCAAAAGTGGTATCCTAAAATAGTGCTTTCTTTGAAAAGTGTGGGATAAGCACATATGCTGTGAGTTGGCACAGAGTGGAGCTTGTCAGGGGCTGAGAAGATACTCAGACGTGAAGGAATCTGTCACCACTCAGCTCATGCCAACGACAGCGTCAGACCACGTCAGCCGTGAGGCTAGGAACTGGCTTGCAGTAATGTGATAAAAATAGAGACTTCTAAATGGAGAAGATTCCAAAACTGGCCAGACCTACAACCTGAGAATTACAAGTGCTTATTTTATGGCTGTGGGATAAATAAAAAAGGCAGTCATTTGAAATCTATGACAGTTGCAAGTGTGAAATTCTAACGATTTGGGTGCATGTGGCTGTTCTAGAGTCTTCTGTCTCCGAGAGGTGGATGGAAGCTCATAGCCTTTACCGCCATCTGTATGTGTGCGGACTGGGCTGCAGAGTCCCTGCATTTCACTGAACCTGCATTTTGTCTTTTCGTCTCTTGCTGCTCACATTGAGAAATTACCGAAGTGAATTCTGTGATGGGGACTCAACTTGGCTCCATATTTAGGAAAGCAAAAGGAGTAGAGAGTCAGAAAAGGGATTGATATTGAATGGAAATAGAATTTCTCATGGGACTTGTTCTTTCCGATTTTTCTTTAATGCTATCGTACCTGGGTGTTATGCACAAACAATGAATCACGGATCACTACATCAAAAACTAATGATGTGATGTATGGTGATTAACATAACAATAAAAATTAAAATAAAATAAAATAAAAAAGCAAAGTTTATAACAACCCCCCCCCAAAATACTATCGTACCACATTGTGATGGTGACTCGTGATACTGAAGACAATGCTATAAAGACCCTTGTCTGACAAGACAGCTGTGAGACTCCCCAGTGACGTCAAGACAGATTGGAAAGCAAACATTCTTTGCTTATAATTTGCTTTTATTCTCTTCCCCACCTTTCTCTCTCCACATATTCTGCTGTCTCTTTTTTAAAAAACTCTTTATCATTTAATTGTTTAGATTTTCTAGGTGTTTAAAAACCCTCATAGAATCATCAGGCTTTGTCACATTTATGTGAAATCTCTTATAGTTTTTCTTCTGATGAACATGGTTATATTTCTTTTCAACATATTCCTTCTGCGGCTCAGCAGCCTCTGGCTTTTATGACCACTGATTATCATAATTTTAGAAGTACTGCTTCTATACAACTAGCATGTTTCAAATCAGCCCACGGTGTTAAAAATTCCAGTTCTGATATTAATAATAGACCTCTTTGTAACTATAGAACTATTATTTATGTTTTTAAACTTAGCTTACTGGAAACTATGTATAAAGACTGAGAGACTAAAAGTCATGTGAACGTGAAAGACACTTTTGTGAAGTATGAATTTTTTTTTACATGGGAGACAAATTTCACAGATATATACAATGGAGTTAAGTGTTTTTTTAAAATAAGATGCAGTTTCATGGTCAACTCTCTTTAATATGGGAATGTGGTACAGTTAGTAGAATTATGTCACATTTTAAATTCAAATCACATTGTGCTTGTCTCAGATCTTCTTTTAGGCATTAGATATGTAATTGAGTTAGTGAACAAGTAAGTTATTTAAATACAGATATTTTATAACGTCTAAGTAATTCAAAGATGATAGCATGAAGTGGCATTTGTTAGATACTGTAAACATAGTACTATACAACATTTCTTAGTTGTTGTGAGTTTGGATTTGGAATAAGATCACAGTATTAAAGTTGAAGCATTTCCCATTTCTGTGTTTCACATTTTGTTCTTGGCCCAAGGGAAAATCACTTTGGAATGTAGTCAGTGTTTTACTTGTGGGAATGGGAAAGTTGTGTGTAGGCTTATTTGCCTACATTTTCCCAAAGGAAACTTTAAAACCTTAAATGTAGCCTCTAGCTAGTGGTCGTCTTAGTTTTCTAGAACTAAAGCATGGATAAATTGTGAACCCGAGAAGCCTATCTTCATGCCCAGAGAGAAGCTGGCTCAGAGCTTTGGAATGCCCTGGAATGCATGCCTGGATGCCTCTGGTTGGTAGAAAGAACAGACAAGTGAGAACGGAGAGGGGAAATTCCAGTCCATGAAGCATGGAATGACAAATCAACAGTCAAAAACCATTTCAGAAGTGATTTTACCCTAGATGAAAATTAAATCTCCTCCTTCTCCACATGTCTTAGACCAGCAAAGTCCCATGCACCAGCTCCCAATGCCAGAGACCATTTCTTTTTTCTTAAAGTGAGGAGGAATGTGTCTTGGTAGAGATGAGGTCTCAGTTATGCTTTTCCTGTGGCTGAGAGGGGTCCATAGTAGGTGACCTCAGAACACAGAGGATAAGCAGTATTTGGAAGCGGGAGATGTGAGCGAGTGTGGCCATCTTGGTGATGATCAGCACCATAGGAGACTGGACAGAGCCCAGGATTTGTTTATGTCCTGAAAACATGACCACAGCTAAGACATAAACAGGGAGATCGAGGCATATTCACACACTTGCAACCAAACAGCTCTGCTGTGTACCTAGGAAAACAGGACCTTAGAAATTCTTGGGCACAGTCACCCTTCCACACACACATGTCAATTATAGTGAGTCGTAGGACACCATATTTGTGATTTGGAAATCACTTTCACTCTCCGTGATTGCAGATTACTGACATGTTTGCATTTTGGCCTCTCAGTTTGGTCTTAATATTTTCAAAGCTTCACCCTCAGGAGTGAACCATTGGGTATGACGAATGTCTCATAAAAGATATTTCAGGTTCTTAGAATTATTGGCGTGCATTGTGAGAGAGGTAGCAGTATCTTTAGATAAGAAGTGTTTAAAGTCCTTGAAAAATACTTTATCACCTGAATATTTGGTAGTGTACAAGTCAATTATGGCATCACTGTGTATGGGTTTAAAATTAAGCTGAGGAGGCACCTGGGTGGCTCAGTTGGTCAAGCATCTGACTATTGATCGAAGTTCAGATCTTGATCTTGGGGTCGTGAGTTCAAGGCCCACATTGGGCTCCGTGCTGGGCATGGAGCCTACTTTTAAAAATAGATAGATAGATAGATAGATAGATAGATAGATAGATAGATAGATAGATAGATAGATAGATA
>NW_023270649.1:5207761-5254484 GCF_011800145.1 Mirounga leonina
ATAGATAGATAGATAGATAGATAGATAGATAGATAGATAGATAGATAAAATTAAGCTGAAGACAAACCAAGCACATGTTGGCTCCCCTCCCAGTTCCTGGATGTGCATCTGGGCTTGTCCATTCCCTGAAGAACTCTGACCTAAGCAGTGCATGTTCTATGCTCATTTTTCCATTTTATTTCTTCATGTATGTGATCCCACGATTAAGAGTCCTCTTTACCTATTAGAAGTCCCTTAATAATCTGTCGATCCCCTCACTGTTGTTTCAAAACCGCTATTGTATTTTTTTCACAGAATTAACTGTTTCATCATTTGTCTTTGTTGTTTTGGCAGGAGGGTGTGTTGACGAGTGTGCCTATCAAATTTACACAAGCTCTGAACAGACTACTGTAGCTTTTCTGAAACTTTATGTTTGTAGTGAGGCATCTCAGTATGTTGCCCAATGTATTAGGTGTGTATTACTGTGTGGAAAAGTACCGCCAAACATCATGGTGTTTAAAACAACACTCATCGGTGCGCCTGGGTGGCTCAGTAGGTTAAGTGCCTGCCTCTTGATTTCGGCTCAGGTCATCATCTCAGGGTCATGAGATCGAGCCTCAAGTCAGACTTTGGCCTCCACGCTCAGCAGGGAATCTGCTTAAGATTGTCTCTCCCTCTACCCCTCCCTCTCTACCCGCCCCCCGACCTCCGCCCCGCCAAATAAATAAATATATCTTTAAAAAAATTTTTAAAGACCCCAACACTCAGGTATGATTCACGTTGTTTGGGACGGGTTTACCTGGTCCTTGGCTTTGGGGTTTCTGACAGGCTGCCATCAGCATGTCTGTGAGGGCTGTAATCTCAAGGCTTGAGTGCCAAGAGTTGAGTCTAAGCACAAGTGGTTGTCGGCAGGCTTCAACTCGTCACCAGTTGTCAGGCTGCGAGCTTCGGTTCTTGGCTGGATGATGGCTGAATGCTGCCCTGGTTCCTTGCTGTGCAGGCCTCTCCAACATGGCGTCTTGCTTTATCGAAGTCTGCAGTCCTAGAACGTAGTACGGCACGTGTGCTGGGAAGGTGGAAGTCACAGTTGCTGAGTAGCCTTGTTGGGAAGGTGGAAGAAGGGGATGATACCGAGGCGTAGATACCAGTGCTGAGAATCATGGGCGCGGTCTTTCCCGTTGGCTCACCACCCTTGTATTACGTCCTCTCACGTTGCGTGTCACAGTTTTACAGTAGACCTCTCTTTCCTAAAGCAGGTTGGTCATAACACAATAAATGCCATCCCCCCAAAAAGGAAGAGCTCAGTTCTCCATATTCCAGGAATTAGGACGTCTCTCCCCCTTTAGGGATCCCCTGGTCCCACACGACTCAGAGTGTATGCTGTGTATCCCCTGGGAGCTCATGAAGATGCGGGTTCTCAGGTTTCACCCCAACATGAAAATCAGCATTTTAGCCAGTTGCAGAGGTGACTTGTGAGCACATTGAAGTTTGAAGCAGGTGCTTCTCACCCTGGCTGCACAATGGACTCACACTGGACTCACCCTACAAGTTTTAAGAGATTTGCACTTCAGTAGCCTAAGGCATGGCCTGGGCAGTTTCCTCACAGGCTTCTAAGGAATAGTTACATAGCTAGGACAGACAAGTGTTAGTGTATTCCAGCGTGCACTGTAACAATCAGTGATAGAAAGGAAAATGCCAAACAATTGTGCATATATAATTTCTCATTTGTTTTTACGTAAAATGAAGTTATTTAAAAAAATTTTTTTTGTCATAGGTAACAGTTGAAGATGCCTTACGCCAATCTGGTATAATTTTAGTGCTTAATCTTGATCACAAATGAATGAAGACAAACATTTCCTGAAATTCTTAATGATTTGCCCGTTAATTAAAGGTTTTAAAATCTGAAGTGACATTACTGACCACTTTGGGAAGGCATGGTTTCAATTTTTATTGTGGATATTACTTAGTAATTGCAGAGAAGCATCAAGTTGCATACTGGTTCCATTCCTTAAGAGTTGTAAATTGGGGGGCGCCTGAGTGGCTCAGTCGGTTGGGCATCTGCCTTCGGCTCAGGTCATGATCTCTGGGTCCTGGGATCGAGCCCCGCGTCGGGCTCCCTGCTCAGTGGGGAGCCTGCTTCTCCCTCTCTCACTCCCCCTGCTTGTGTTCCCTCTCTCTCTGTGTCTCTCTGTCGAATGAATAAATAAAATCTTTAAAAAAAAAAAAAAGAGTTGTAAATTGGTTTGTAGTTGCCCAAGGGACATTTAAATACAAGTCTGAAAATTCAGTGTGAGGGAGTGGATCTGCCATCAGTTGATATATAATTGTGATGTTATAGATATTAATATTCAATTAGAAGAGTATCCTAACACCTACTCTGTAGCAGTCACTCTCCTTAAGGGTTTAAAATAAAGAAAAACATGTATAAGAAATACGTCCCTTCATACGGAACCTACAGTCACTTTGGAGAAATAGGTATGACCTTTCTCATTGACCTCTATGTGTAACTGAACACTGAGAAAAAGTTACACAGCATCATGTATAACAGAAGCTACTCGTGGCTGGGGAAAACTGTCCTGAAGCTTTAATGTTTAACTGAGGCCATGGAGAATAAGTAGACACCTCCCTGATGACGTGGGTGTGGCAAGGAGGAGTAAGAAGGAAGAGTTACTGCATTGTTGGCTTTTTGGAGTAGAAAGGGGCTGGGATAAGAAGGATCTATGACCAATGAGAATGGAGGGAGAAGAGGATGGGCAGACCAGAAATGGCCTTCTGGCCACTGGAGGAAGTTTGGACTCTTTGTAAGAGTAATGACAAGTTAAACAAAAGGCCAAGAGGCAAACACCAAGAAAGCAATGAGTAAGGCATCATCTCCATCTTGGAAAACCTCAGATATAGGGGCAGAAAAATCATAAATTTAAACCTCTAAAGGGATGGGATGGATACTCCAGGGGACATTTTTGGAAGGATATGAGCACTAATATGTGCACCCCTATGTTTCTTTCAGAATTAGTTACAATAGCCAAGATACGGACGCAACCCAGTGTCCATCCACTGATGGATGGATAAAGAAGAGTGGTGTATATTTAATGGAATATTACTCAGCCATAAAAAAAGAATGACATCTTGCCATTTGCAATGACATGGATGTACCTACAGGGTATTATGCTCAGTGAAAAGATAGAGAAAGACAAATACTATATGATTTCAGTTATATGTGGAATCCAAAAAACAAACCAAATGAACAAACAAGAAGCAGAAACAGACCCGTAAATACAAAGAACAAACTGATGACGGCCAGACAGGGGGGTGCGCAGGGTGAGCAAAGTGAGTGAGCAGGAGTGACAGCTACAGACTTCCAGTTATAGAATGAATGAGTCACGGGCATCGAGGAACAGCTTAGGGAATAGAGTCCGTGGTACCGTCATGCTGTGGGATGGTGACAGATGGTAGTTATACTTGTGAGGAGCACAGCTTCACATATCGAGTTGTCAGCTCACTCTGTTGTGCACCTGAAACTAATAGACCATTTTGTGTCCACTGTCCTTCCACTGAAAAAAAAAAAAAAAAAAAAGGTCACAATGACAAAGTTATCACCAAATGCCTCAAGGGCAGTTGGACTGCAGTGAGCCGCCAGAAAAACTCACTGCCTTTTTTCTAGAATCAGTAAGGAAGTGAGACCCAGCTTACAGTGTAATGCTTATGAATCTCAACCTGATTTTCACCATGACTTTAAAGTTAGTGTTTCCCCTGTTTTATATTTTAGTTTTGTTTACTTTTTCCACTCCTAAAATTTTCTTTTGATTTTGAAAATAAAACAAATGGTGATATCCAAAAGGGAGCCATTTCTCAAGACATGATGCATTCAACAGACAGACTGGGGAGGACTGACAGCCGTGTCCATAAGGAGGCATTTCTTGCATTCACGGACAGACTGGGGAGGAAGGCATTTCTTTGCACATTTTCCTCATCATTTCCAGATATCTTGGACTGAATAATTCAGTTAGAACACAGTAGTCATACATGACCCTCGTCACAACTGGTCACAATAAGTATTTGCGCCCTAGTTAGTGTATGAATCTACAAGTCTCCTTGTGGAAAGAGGCTGTCTGTTATTTCTGGGTCCTTATGCCAAATTCCTGGGCACAGAGCAGCCTCTCTGCAAACACTTGTCAATCAAATTAGGCTTCAGCCATGGGAACACAGAAATAAAACTCAGTCCAAGTCACTGGAGACTCCTTGGAAACCTGAGAAAGAACATCAAAATCCTAGCACAACCAGTGACTAAAAGAGTGGCCCAGAACGGTCCTGCTCAAATTGTACAGAACTTTAAGGAAGTCTCAGATGTATTGTTCATTGACAGAACACCCTGGGAAAAATATGTATGCAGCTTTTAATCTTTAGCTAAAGGAATATTTCCTGATTGCTTCCTTCTTAGGTCAGGTTGGCCCAGTATAGCCAAGGAAATGACCAGGAATAAAATCAAACTTGGACTTGTACACTTTTTAAATTTAAGAAACAGAATTCATATCAGTATTTATTATTAAGTTAGTCTACGATTTCCATATGATAAATATTACTTGAAATTGGAATTATTCGTATTTAAGTATTTATCTTAATATCTTTATATTTTTTTTCTTTCAAGGCCATGCATGCAAGTGTCATTGTTTTACTGATTAAAAGGAGATAGTGTGTCTTTTTAAATCTGTTAGGAAGAGAAAAAAAACCTGTTAAATTTAAAATCCTTAGTAATATTTGCTTGGTCTTAAATTCTAGAATGAATATATAGCTTTTATTTATGAAAGGAGAAAAGGCCAAGAGTATTTGTCTAACATTATCCTTGTCTGTCTTGAATATATGATGGAAATGATGTATTAGAATATAAAGAGGATAGGGGTGCCTGGGTGGCTCAGTCAGTTAAGCGTCTGCCTTCAGCTCAGGTCATGATCTTGGAGTCCTGGGATTGAGTCCCTCACTGGGCTCTCTGCTCAGCAGGGAGTCTGCTTCTCTCTCTCCCTCTGTGCTCTCTCTCTTGCTCTCATGCTCTCTCTCAAATAAATAAAATCTTATTTAAAAAAAAGAATATAAAGAGGACAGAGTGTGAATAGATGGATAGTTTAAAAATTATGCAAGGAAAACCTGAGAATAAAGAACGGAAATACCACCAGCCACCCACATTACAAGCTTATAGAGGGCTATTTGAAAATGCAGATTCCCAGACATAACCCTGGATATTCTGATTTAGAGAGTCTGAGGTAAAGCGTAACAATCTGTATTTTTTTATTTAAATTCCAGTTAGTTAACATACAGTGTAATATTAGTTTCAGGTGTACAATATAGCGATTCAGCACTTCATCCAGCACCCAGTGCTCATCACAACAAATGCTCTCCCTAATCCCCATCCCCTGTTTCCCCCATCCCCCCACCACCTCCGCTCAGGTGACCATCAGTGTGTTCTCCACAGTTAAGAGTTTGTTTCTTGGTTTCTCTCTCTTCCTATCTCTCCTCTTTCCATATGCTCATTTGTTTTGTTTCTTAAATTCCACATAAGTGAAATCGTATGATATTCCTAACAATCTATATTTTAAGAAAAAACACATTCCTACTCTCATGAGACTTTGGAGTGCTGACAAAATTAGGTGCCACTAATATAATTCCAAATTCCCCTTTTACAAATGAGGAGAATGAAGCCATTCAGAGACCATGCATTGTTCACTCTTGTTGATGCTATTTGTCACAAAATACAAAGGCAGGTCTCAGAAACCTAGTGTTTTTAGTAGTTGCTGCAGAGCAGACAGCTGTTGTGCTCTGAGCCTAACATCATACGAGTGCTGAAAAGGATATACGGCTTAGATATCTCCCTCTCCCCTTGGAACCTTCTGCTTCACAGTGCATGAAACACGCATGTACACAAAAACTTGTAATTATATAATTAAGTATGAAATAAGGGCAAGCTGCCGTGGGACGTGAGGAGGAGGACCGTTTTGACTGGGATGGGAATCAGATGAGTCTTAAGAGAAAAGATGCATTAATATGAGTCTTGAAGCAGAAGGAAGATTGTCCAGAATGGGAAAATGGGAAAGGGAACATCGGAACGTGGACAGAGCAAAGGATCATGAAAGTTCCCCTGTGCTCAGGAAAGTAGGAATCTTAGCATATGGCACCAGGACCCGAGATGTACGAACAAAAACTGTTGGATGAGGTGTGCTTGAACAATTAGGTCACAGCGATTAAGAACAGAGGTTGAAAGGCAAATGCCAACCTATTAGGGGTCAGGGAGGTAGCAAAGCAGGGAGCTGGTGAAGTAGACAATGAGATCGGGGATTGTGGGGACCCTGGTATGTGGGAGACTGCATGGCCCAGCCAAAGCTAATTGAAAGCTAAATCATACTTTATAATGCCCTGATGGCCAAAGTGAGCAGACCTCTGGGGCAGATGTAGTCACCCCACCCCCACCCCCCAGCCCCCAGCCCCACCACACATGCCACTTTCTCCTTCTGAAAGCCCAGTTCAGGACTAGAGCTCATCTCCATTCTCTAGTCTCTTCCCAGGCAGTGTCCCCCATGCTTCAGGCTTCAACTGCTATTTAAATGTGGTTGTCCCCCCTGTGCTTTCTCCTTTCCTCCTGTGTCCCTCACATCTCTATTTGGGTATCTCAGCGGCACCTGGAACTTGAACATGACTGAATGAACCAGTACTTGACCTCAACGAAATCCCTATCTGTCCCCCTTGCTCCTGGTCACCTTGCATCTATCTTCTAGTCCTGCCAGTTTTACCCTTTAAATACCTCTCACGCCCACATACTACACCATGTCCACGAGTGTATGGAAAATTGCCATCAGCTCTTTCCTGGGAGGAGCTTACTCTGGACGTCACTGATCAGTCCTTTTCAGTACACAGCAGAGGTGATTATGCCGCACCTTTCTCCCTTGTCGGCTGGAAAACTCCAAATTCTTCCACGTTGCACATACACAGTTAGAGGGCCTGGCTCCAAGTTACCTCTCCAGGCTCACTGGGTACTGATGTTCTGGTCTTTCTCTCTGGGCAAGAGCAACACGGATTTGCTTCAGTTTCTGGAGCACATCCTGCTTCCTCTGCCTAAACCCCGTTGTACATAAACACTGTTCCTGCCCCTGAAATCTTCTTCCCTCCCTTCTGCTCCTTCTCCAAGACTAGTGGTTTATGCCTTCATGAGATCTTTGTTCTAAGGTCAGGTTCCATAAAGTACTTCCTGAACTCATAGATTCAGCCATGAGGCTACACGTTTTTTTGTCAACACTGTTTAGTTTCCTTTATGCTACTTAACACAGTCCATAACCTTTTGAAATTTTATTATTATTTTCCTTAGCGTTTGTCCTGATTATTATTAACCCATGCTTCTAGGAATTGTGTTTATAGGCAGAGATGTTATCTGAAGGAGTTAATGAATAAGCAAATTAGTCTGTTGGGAGATATTAAATATCAAGCTAAAGAGGAAAGTTTGTAAAAAAAAAAAAAAAGAGGAAAGTTTGTATTTTATTCTGGAGTTAAAGTGTGTGTGTGTTTCGTTTTGTTTGTTTTTTAACAAGGTAGATCATGGTATGATGTTAACCCTATTTAGGAAGAGATACTAACTTTCGGTGATAGTCCTGTGGAGGATATAGAGCAGAGGGTGGTGGGTGTTGAGAAAGCGTAAAGGATCTGATATAAGACGGAACCACAGCAAGGGCTGAGGGGACAGAAGACGGGTACAGATTTCACTGAGTGGTGAGGTTCAGTTGCCAGGACTTGATGGGTGGAGAATATCTTCATGGGGAGAGGAAAAAGGTGAAATATGAGTCAAAATGACTCTCCAGTTTCTAGGCTGGATATATAGAAAAGCAGGTGGCACCATAACCCAATTTAGGAAAGTCATAAGTAACCCCAAGACTGCTAATTCCAATTTTCCGTCATGATCATAGCTAAAGAGATGGACCCTGCTATAGCTCATGAACATCATCAGTTGCTTCTCAATTAAAGAATACTCCAAAGTGGTCAAAACCAATACATCATTAGCTTGTAACAAATCGTATTAGTACATCGTACAAGAATAAGAGGAACGGCTTCATATAAAGCAGACTACGTGGAGGTTTGTAATGTGGAGCTATTTTCTTCCTTATGTGCATTTTTATATTTGTGAAGTGATAGGCACAATCTTTAGGCACAGTTTTCCATCTTCAAATACCTTCAGATATTTTCTGTTTTCATTTTTTTGTTATTATTTATTTATTTATTTTCTGTTTTCCCATCTGTGTGAACCAACCAGATAGATGTAGTAGACTTCATCTTAGAGCTTAAATTACATCACTTACTTTAAGGGAGTCTTAGGGTATCTGTGCATGATTTTCTTTTTAGGATACTGGGTAAGCTTGACACATTTTGGTTTTGCAGATGTGACGCTTTTAGGCATTAAGAATACAGAACTGGATGGGGCACCTGGGTGGCTCAGTCAGTTGAGCGTCCGACTCTTGGTTTTGGCTCAGGTCATGATCTCAGGGTTGTGAGATCAAGCCCTGAGTCAAGCTCTACACTCAGTGCAGAGTCTGCTTGAGATTCTCCCTCTTCCTCTGCCCCTCCCCTGCTCTATCCCTCTCTCTTTCTCTCTAAAAATAATGAATAAATTAAAAAAAAAAAAGAATACAGACCTAGAGAATTTTATTAATACAGTTAACTACTATATAACTAGAAAAGCGAGCAAGGACAGGCAGCCGACATAAACAATGAGATGTCAGAATGGGTTGTCAGTGTTCATTCGTCCCAAGTCTACACCTTTGCTGTCCAGGGTGGTAGCCACTAGCTGCCTGGGACTGTGTTTGCATTATTCAAGATTAAATAAAATTTAAAAATCAGTTCTTCAGTGGCACTAGCCACCTTTCAAAATGTGATTCCATTTTGGAAAGTGCGGTTATAAAATATTTCCTTCACTGTAGAAATTTCTGTGGAACAGCCCCTGGAAGGGCTCTTCACTGTCCTACTCTATCAGCCAGTATGTTTGGAACCAATATTATTAAAAGGAGCAATTAATTTCTTCCTGTCGAGTCAACTTCCTCAACGGAGGAATTCTTCTAAGGACACTTTGCTTTTCCCCTTGATTTAATCATGTGAACTGGACTACACTGTATTGTTGCTACAGTGTGTATGCATACCAGTGGAATAAATGATCTGTTTCCCAGGACTCAGAGTTCTGTTGAGTTCCTCTAAGAGGCAGGGCAGCTGACAATGAGAACGTCAGCATTGCCCTCTGAGTGGCTTTTCCACTGTCAATGTCAATGTGTTTGAAAGGTTCTTTCCAAGGTGCATTGCACTGTGTTTTAAATAACCAGTGTTCACGTGTCCCTGTGATTTCAGGGGTTGAACAGAAGGAAAGGAAAGGATGGATAAATAAATCTTACTAGTTCCCAAAGGGCACTGTGTTTGCAGTTACTTTTCTTACTGGTTTCAACTCGTTTATTCAATTAGGTTTACTGGGCTTACCTCACCCTCAAACAATTAGGGGTAACTTACAGAAACATTGACAATGGCCCAGGGAAAATAAATGTAAAGGAAAGTGAGGTTAGGATAATAAGCTCACGCATGAGCTAAATGCTTGCTGTGGCGGAAGCCAGACTGTTGAATTCTGTTTCTAGAGGCAGGGACCAGGGGTGACCCAGGAATCACAGATAGCTCGAGTGTCCTTCAAGCACTTCTCCACGAATATGACAGTTCACAGTCTGGCTTTGAGGATAACTGGGCAGCACAAATATGACGTGAGCTACTGCTAAGAAAGTAGTTTGCACTGTTGTATATTCACGATGAAAAGCCAGTCTCTGTGACTTCCCTCTGACACAGAGGGCCAACTAGGCACATTCTTAAGAAAATCAATGAGCCTAATGACAAAAACACAGTTTTAAGTAGATGTCCATCGTCCATCGTCCATCGTCCATCGGCAGCCCACCAGAGAGCCCATTGAAGAATCATCTTCAAGCAGTATTCATATGAAGAAACTGTCCATTGTAATGGAATGACTTTATAATTGATTTTCCAATTACCCGCATTCATATGATAAACTCACTTCTCCTTTTTCCCAGTGACATACCTATACCTACCTGTGTAAATAATTGTTTTTCCTATAGTGAAGAATTGTCCCTAATAGTGTATTCTGAAACAGCTGAAATGAAAGGTGCAGCTTATGGCAAGGGATCAGAGCACAGTTAGCCACCCACTTGGGTTTTGACCTACCCTTGACCTTGTTAGCAGTGTTGTAAGTGACCTCGTCCGGGTAGCAGACAGGAGATGTCGCAGGGCGCTGTTACCTGATCTCCTCCTAGAACTTATCTCTCAATCTCTCAATGTCATTTACATACCAGTCTGGGCTCCTCTTTCAAACAAAGCAGTCGTTTTGATAATTTGGGTCAAATTTTATTTTTTCTGTTAACTAGGTAATTACCTTCTTCTCTGTTATAACTAGGCAGCCAAGTGTAGACGCTCAGCTCTACAACTAATAGGTTGCAGACAGCCTACTTGAAGGCCTCCCCTTTCTGTCTAGAGATCATCAGCATTAGTGTAAGCGAAAGACTGCCAGGAGGTAAATTAAAAACAGGAACTCATTTTCTGTTTTGCAAAATCTAAAATGACAAGGGGGGGGCGGCCCATGAAGTTACATTTACATTAAAATACGACTTTGTCTTCCTCACAAGATTACGTGTAACTTACTAGCTTAAGCTGTAAAACCACATGATTTAAAACTTCAAGCATATAACTTCCTAACATGTAAATTAAAACGGGGGATTTCTTCTCAAGAAAGGGGACCGTTGCATGCGATATATATATCAGCAAATTGGCCGGTAAGTGTAACAAAAGGTCCTACATCATTTTAACATCCAGGAATGTTGCTTTAAAGGGCATCCAAGATAAAACAACTGACTCAGAAAGAAATACACCACATGTTGGAGTTACAAAATGTCATTTCAGGGTTCAAGAGTGAGTTGTAAGTATGATTTTTCCAGCTATAGTGATGTTTTCCCAGGGACAATGATATTTAAAAAGGAAATTGTAGTTTAATCCACCAGCACTATCTTTCTTCCACTTTGTTAGAAATAGTTGTTTCTACTGAAGGCAAATTGTCCAGTTTGGGACTAACTTCTTTATCAGTGTTGGGCACACATAACTGACCTTTGTCAGTCATTTGAGAACCTGAAGTCGTAATTTATGTTTCTAAGATACTGGGTGAAACCAGGGACTTTGTAAATGCAATTACAAATCCCTAAAATTAGAAAAAAGTTAAACCAGAAACTTACATTTTTCTAACCTGTAAGGTATGGTTTACAAGCTAATCATAATAAATTTTATATGTATAAATAACACACTTTATTCTGTAGTGCAAACAGCTGTCACTAAATTCCAGTCAGAAGGCTTTTGTAAGTTTTTTAATTTATGCCACTTTATCTGAGATCTCTCGGTATGGATTTCACCAAAATCACGTTAATCGTATGACTTGAAATAATTTTCACTTCCATTTTGTACCACATCAAGAGCTGGTGTTTATGTCTGCTCTGGAGCTGATTGCTTCATGTCTTTGAGCAAGTAACTTTTGGCCTTGGTTTTGTCTGAAAAACGAGCTGCTTGAGCTAAAGGGTCTCTTAAAGTCCTTCAGCTTTTAAAATTTCTACGATTCTAAATAATAGATGGAATTCAGTGCTTAAAACGGTTACCATTAGGACTTAATAAAATTGACAGTAATTTCTCCATTTATTAAGTGCGAAACACTACACTCAAGTAAACCTTTCAGAACTCCAGTGGGGCAGAGAGAAACACCCCCAAATGCATCCAGGACAAAGTGGATCATAAAACTGTTATTTCTGTCAGAGTGTCCCACAGGCAGTGATGTACAGGCAGAGGAAAGGGAAAAGGTGGATTGCTTTTCGGAAGAGGTACAAATCGGTGGGGCCCAGGTGTTGAGAGGCTTTGAATGTTGACTTAAGGAGTTTCAATCCCAGCCCATCCCCACGACTTTGCAAGAACCATATCATGGTTAGCACGATGGGATACAATGCAGAGCCCATTGCTTGAGGAAGAGGATCTCAGTAGGATTGTTTAGACTGAATTGGGGCAGGGAATGATTGGGATGGGTCTGATGGAGATGTGGAGGCAGATTGGAGTCAGAGGGGAAGTCTGCCCAGGCTCTGTTTTGTTGACCTCTTCCCAGTGACCCTACTCTCCTTCTCTGGGATGACTTTTTTTCCCCTTCTACTTCTTTGGCTCTTCCATCTCAATTTTCTTTTCGAGATGTATTTCCTTACAAACTCCTATAGATCGTGCTTTCACCAGCGTGGTGTTCTCAGGTACATTATTACTCTAAAGACTGACAAATATTCCATATTTTCCCAGTAATGGAAGCTTTCTCCCAAAACCCCACAGTTCCCAGTAGCACATAGATACCACTGATTGGATAACTCCCAGATTTCTAGCTCTGTCATGAAACTCTCTAACTTACTCATCCTTATAACCGAAACTGTTAGACTTCTCCTCTCGTTTTTCCAAGAGTCCCTTGACTTAAAGATTCTCAAAGTTCAGTTCATTATTTCCTTCAAATCTGCACCTTCTGTCTTTCCCCTTACATTTAATAAATTGATGTTTAATCACATTCTAAGTCCTAAAGATTCTATCTGCTTATTATTTCTCTAAGCCACCTCTGCATTGCACCAGCTGCCAGTTTTTAAATTTTGATTATTGTAACACACTCCAAATTATGCCTTTCTATATCTTTCAAGTATTCCCACACAAAATCATACTCCAGACAACTACTGGAGTGAGCAGCAAAAAGAAATCTGTTACATAAATCCCTTTGTTCAGTTCTTTCAGTGGTTCCTTATTAACTTTAAGATAAAATCCTACTTCTTTAACATAGTTGGAAAAGAACCTTTATAATCCAGTCCCTGACAACCTGTCAATTTCCACCTATCCCACTCTGCCCTCCGTAGCTGGGTGTTTGATCATTCTTCTTTTTTTTTTTTTTTTAAGATTCATCTATTCATTTTAGAGCAAGAAAGAGACAGAGAGAAAGCATGCATGCACGGAGGAGGGCCGAGGGAGAGGGAGAGAGAACCCTTAACAGACTCCATGTGAGCACAGAGCCAGTGCGGGGCTCAGTCTCACGACCCTGAGATCATGACGTGAGCTGAAACCAAGAGTCGGACACCTATCTGACGGCGCCACCCAGGGGCCCCTCTGGTCATTCTTGATGACCTGCAGTTTCCCTCTCTACCTGTCTATGCTCATCCTCAAATCTCTTCTTCAATCTTACCTCCCTCGATAGCTTTCCTAGGTATACGGACATCTGTACTCGCACCACTATTGCCCTATGCGTGTCCCCTCCGAGCATGGACACTGGTGTTTATAATTGTGTATTTCCTTGCATTTACCTCTTCTTTTCTCTTATACCCAAAAGTTCTTCTCAGTGCAGAATGCATACTAATACCGAGCACCTCCTTGGTGCTTAATACTTGTGGATAAGCACGTAAATAAGGAATAGCCCAGAGAGTAGTAGGTAGTAAATCCCGGACAAATGCTGTTAGGGAGGATGGGGAGCAAGATGGGAGCATTGAGGCAGAGTCACAATGGCTCCTTAGACCTCAAAAGAGAGCATCACAGGAATGGAAACTTGCATGTCTTCAGGGCTAGAGGGTATTTAACGGTGCTCATAATCAAGGCACGCTCCAGGAAGAGGAGTACGTGTGAACAGATAAATTCGAACTCTCTCCTCAGTAGAATGCATTGTAGCCATCTGGGGCAAGGGCCATGGGGATGTCCAGGAGGCAGTTGGGAAAGAGAAGTCTGAAAGGAAAATCCGAGACTGAGGGGAGGAAGTCACTGGCCTGGAGATACAGGCGTAGCCACAGAGGTGGATGATACTGCCAGGAGTTTGGAGAGAAAGACGATGACTGATTATAAATCTTGAATCAGTGTCAACATTAAGGGGCAGTTGGGGGTGGAAGAGAGAGGATCCAGCTGGAAAGATTTATGAAGTGAATCATAGAGAAAGACAGAAGGCAGGGAAATCGGAGAAAAACAGAAATCAAGGAGAAGTGTAGTCTATGGTTTCAAATGCTGCAAAACTGATCAGGTTAGCATTTTAAGGAAATAAAAAAAAAAAAAAAGATTATCTTGTGAAGCAAACTCCAAAGACAGTTTCAGCTTTACAGTAGAGGAGGACTCTACTGCAGGAAGCCAAGAGTATTAAAAACAGGAAAGCAGAGATGTCACTGATGTTGGAATGTTATTTCACAATATTATTATTTTCCTGAAAGGGAAGAAGAACGGGTGAAAAAAATCTAAGAAAAGAAAAGGAATTGAAGTAGAGTTCTTTCAATGCAGAAAAGTTGAGCATATCTTCAGATCTGGGGGAAGTTAGCAATGGAAAAGTGTAGACCAAGGATGAAGGAGGGAAGTCAAATTGTAGAGGAACAAAAGTCCAAAGAAGACTTGAAGGGCCATGAGCTGAGGGAAGGAGGGAGGTGTTGTGTTGATATGCAGAAGGGTTGTCAATTTTGTTGAGGTATGAAAGAAGAGTTGAAACAACAGAGGGCACTTTGGTGTGCAAACGGTAAGAGCGAGTGATATAACATGATATTAAAACACAAAATTCAAAGTATGAGAAATCCATCTCTTATGAGTGAGGGATCTGTGCAAGAAAGAATGGTCTCAGGCATAAAAATAGAATTAATTTTGTACACAAACCTGAACATCAATGAACTAGCACTGCATATTGATTCATTTATTCAGTGATAGAAAAATTGTTCATTACTATGCCATGAAATAAGATCTAAAACAAGTCTAAAACAGCAAAACAACAAACTCACTTGAAGTTTTAGTCTTGTGATACAGAAATACGCTGGCAAAAAATTTCTTCAGGGACATTATTAATTTATTCCACTTGATAAGGTAAGAGCAAGCAACAGTAGGGGGAAATTGGCACAATTTCTGTAATAAACTGTTCAAACAGTATTGCATTTTTGGAAAAAGAACTGGATAAGGTGATTTTACTTTGATGTTAAGAATGTGTCATATTGTTAGGCATTGAGTCAACTGGTAACAACATATTTTGATTCATTGTTGCTAATCTGCAGGGATAATCATGAGTTAGGACAGTAATGAGATTCAACCTCTCATTAGGAAGGAAATCAATAATGTCCGACACCGTGTAAACCTAACATGGACAAGCAATTAATAACAACACAGCCTAGCGCACTGTCAGATAGAAAAGTCCTCACTGCACCAGCATTCTGAAGAGGAATAACCAAAATGCATCAAAGTATGGAGTTTACCGTTTGAAAAATGCAACTTTACAGCCTTGCAACATACATCAGTGAAGCATATTTTTGTTTAGAGATCAGAGGACAGTAAGTAAGGTGCTTACTGATTCTAGGCAGGAAGCTACTGATTTCCACTGGAAAAGTATTTAAAACACATGGAGTAATTGTATTCATATAAAATATTCCTTTATAGTAACAGCATTTCTAAAATTGTATTTGTGGGTTTATATTATAGATTGAAATGGTAGACGTGTTCATGCTTTCTCTCATGAACAATGAGACATGCAGTTTACTTTCCCAAATTATCAAATCAAATCAGAGGATCCCCCCAATTTAGAAATCCACATTATATTAAAGGCATCATAATTCAATATTTGCATTACATAGATTAAGAAACTGAGTCCAATTGAAATAAAGGCACCAATGTGATAATCCAACAAACAAGATGAAAATAGACTCCTTTCCATGATCCTGTCTCTAGTTTTGAAGTATAGTAGGTTATTGGTGCTTGTAATGCAGTGTATTCATTCATTCTTAAATTCACTGAAGCATTGTTTTTATATTTTCTTCTCTGTGTAACCATGATGTTAGGTTCATATTATATCATGGGTTGGTAGAAATGTGTTTCAATATTACCTTGCGTATTTTAAATCAGATGGATAAAATCCCCTTATTAAAATCTGCCTCATTAAATTTTGTAGGAAAGGAACAGTCACTAATACTTATGAGCACTTACTGTGTGCCTTTTAATCCTAACCTGTAAATTATGCAATTAAATATTATGTCCCAATTTTATATATCAGAAGACCAAGTCTCAAAGAAGATCACTTATTTATCCAAGTTTCTAGTCAGGAAAAGATGAATCTAAGATTAAAAATCAGGACTATCTGGGGCACCTGGGTGGCACAGTTGGTTGAGCATCTGACTCTTGATTTCAGCTCAGGTTATGATCTCAGGATTATGAGATCGAGCCCCACGTCAGGCTCCGCACTCAGCGCAGAGTCTGCTGGAGTTTCTCTCACGCTCTCCCTCTGCCCCTTCCCCTGCACTCGCTCTTTCTCTCTCTCTCTCTCTCTAAAATAAATAAATCAATCTTTTTAAAAAATCAAGACTATCTGATTGCATAGTCAATCTTTCCACTGTACTCTTTCATTTATTAAATTTTAGCTGTCTTGAAAGATATTAAGCATATGATTTTAGGATAGGTCAGATACAGTGGAAGTGAAGATAATCATTAACTCCAGGCTTTATTAAGGTAAACTTGTAGGGTAAGTCCCATAAAATAACCTGTAAAAGAATATGAATAACATACAAGGAAAGATCAGGAGGCAAGACAAACAGAAGTGGGGGAGAGAAAGAGAAGTCATAAACCGTTAATATGGTTTTAGGCCCAAGCTAGTGTGGTTGAGGTCAATTATCAGAGTAATACATGCATCTAAACAAAGGAATGAAAAGCACTGGAAATAATAATTATGCAAGTAAATGTGTGATATTTTTATTATTTAAAGATCTTTATAATATAGTTGACTGTTTTACCGAAGTTAATAAGAATGAATTAGGAGGTTTTAACCCCTATAAAAGTAAAATGCACAACAACAACAGCATGAATTCCAGGACAGGAAATGGTAGTAAACTATTTTAAGGTTTTTATACAAAATGTGAAGAGGCATAATAGTGTTGAAGGTAGACTATAATAAGTTAATGATTCATAGTATGAATCTTGCAGCAACCCCTCAGATAAAAAACATTTATAGCTAATACCCTAAAAAGGGGATAAAAATGGAGTCATAAAAACAAGCCAATATAAAGAAGCTAAAGAGGAAAAGGGCACAAAGAATAGGCAAATAGACAACAAGTAGCACAATGGACCCTTAAACCTCAGCATATCAGTTATCACGTTAAATATAAATGGTTACTGGGTTGAAGGTATTTGTCAAAATTCTCTGAACATGGCACTTGAGATAAGTGAATTTTATTGTTCATAATGCGTGATTCAGTCTACGAAAATGGTACCACAAGAGAAAAAAAAAACCAAAACAAGTCACAGTTGAGAAGAAATATTTGCAATATGTATTGCCAACAAAAGAATTTTTCTTCAAAATGAATAAATAACGTCTACACATCAATAAGGAACATTCAAACAAGCCAAGGGAAAAATAGGAAAATACGTGAGAAAGCATTTCACGGAAGACGAAACAAAGTTGCCAACAAAAATAAGAAAAGATGTTCATTTTCATTATTAATGGGGGGAATGCATATTAAAGCTATGCTGAAATACTGATTGGCTAAAATATAAACATCTGATAAGTATGAGAGGACATGGAAGGATGAGACACTATTGTTGGGGGACATAAATTAATAATCACGTTTTGGAAAAAGATGTTGAGTTACCTAATAAATTGGAACAGCATATAAGGTGCAATAAATTTCATTTTACTCCTTAAATAATTACTGTATAGGTGTACTAATTAATTATCTTCTTCAATCACTCTCTTTTTATCTAAATACATCTTCTACACACATCTTCCTCTCTCTGGCTTTGATAATGTCACTTTCCTACTCCAAAAAATCACATTGCCTGCAGAATTAATCCAAACTCCTTAACCTCATTCTGGCCCCTCACATTCTTCCATTCTCACCTCCCAAGACTGGCCTCACACATGCTCGGTTTGGATTGCTTTCTGTGCCTCCTGCGTACGCCATGATTACTTACCTGGAATACTTGGAGTATGCCCCTCTGCCCACACCCCAAAATCATTCTGTTCAAATGCCAGCCATCCTTCGAGATACAGACTAAACACTCTTTCATGTTTGTCTCAACCTTGCCTTCGAGATCAGACTTTCTGGCTCCCATGATCAGGTGAACTATGTCCTTAAAATCTCTCTCTCTTTCTCTGTCTCTCCGTGTATATACACACATTCTGTGGATTCTGTATCTCTGGCAGACTGACTGATTTATTATGAGTCAGTCATGTTTTTCCTGTGCTTCTCTTGGACCACATCATGTTTTCTAAACCCATTCTTGTTCTTGCCTCGCCTCGGCCCATCATTATCTCTTAGTCTGACACTAGAGATCAAATCAGTGTCCCTTCTTAATAGGATGCTCCTGAGACTCCCTCACCGAGGTGTATCTTTCTGATGCGTACTGTCTTAGTACCATGCATCTGCCGCTGCAGGGTATACATCAGAATTGCAGCTTCATAATCTGCTAGGGTGGTTTGATGAAGATCTGTTTCCCCCAGTATATTGTGGGGACCATGGAGGCATGATCCGTGTCTGATTTTAGGATAGTACCTGCCATGTTATGGGAGCTGTTTATCTTTATAAATTGTGTGTGTATGTGCATGCTTGCACATGGCTGTACAGCATAGTAATGAACCCTTTTTGTCATATATTTTAATTTCTTTATTCGACATTACTCTTTTGAGTTCAGTATTCATATGTGGTTTCTCTCTCCATCCCCAGTAATTAAGGTCTTTCCACACAGTGTCTTTAAAGTAGGATTGGTAGGGCGCCTGGGTGGCTCAGTCGGTTAAGCGACTGCCTTCGGCTCAGGTCATGATCCTGGAGTCCCCGGATCGAGTCCCGCATCGGGCTCCCTGCTCAGCAGGGGGTCTGCTTCTCCCTCTGACCCTCTTCCCTCTTGTGCTGTCTCTCACTCTCTCTAATAAATAAAATCTTTAAAAAAAAAAAAAAAAGCTTTAAAGTAGGATTGGTAAAGGGCCATAATCATTATAAAGAAGCTATTATGTGCTATGTACTATCCCAAGGATAGGTTTTCAATGAATGCGTAGATGAAACCGTGGATTAATTACTCTCTTTGATTTAAAATTAAGTTCTGAGGTTGAGAATGACATCACATTATCTGTAGAGATGACTGAATAATTTATGAAAGGCAGTTAAAATGGGGAATGAGTATGGTTGGCAGCCTTTAATCACTTCAACAGTTTGAGAGTTTAAGGATATTTTATACATGCCCACGCAATCCTAACACATGGAGGAAGAGTAGCCTTTCAAGAAGGAAATGTCGCTCAACAGGGATGATTATGTTAGGAATTAGGCCAGATGAGAACTGGACAACGCCCTTTAGATTCAGTGAAGGAGAGACCGGTGAGCTCAGGAAGACCTGCACCGGCCCGAGATGGGGCCTGCAGTGAGACCGCAGTAAGTGGTGAGGGTTGGGGACGCATGTCTGAGCCGTACGCCTGAGTGGCCTGGGGTGACGCACAGGTGTGTATGTTAGTCTGAAGAACACTTTGTGCGGTTTTGCAGGTGCTGTGATTGTAAAACAGCCACAGAGAGTTTCATGTGCCTGTGTATGTGGCAGTGGGCAGACGTAGGTTCTGGCTGATGTACCCCCTTGTGCTCCTGCCAGTAATAAGATCAGTCGTCGGAAATGTGCCGGAGGAAAGATCTTGAGGCTGAAACTGGAAAATCCATAATCTTTCATAACATAATCTTGGGACACTTGCACAAATGTGAAGAAATATTTGGAAAGGCCACAAATAAGTTTTGCTATTTGCTGTTTTGAGTTTAATATTTTGTTTGCTCAAAATAGCCAGTCTGCAAGATAAGCCAGCCTTCTTGGTGAATTAAGTAAGGTATATGCCACTAAGGAGACACCGATATTTAAAGCATGGCTCACAATGTCTACACAGTATACACAGGGGAATTTATGAGAAGAGGACCAAAAGCACATGGGCCTTGGAAATCTTATGAAATCTCTCTATAAATGTAAGAGATGATCTCAGAACACCACTGTCATGAAGAAATTGAGTGGATGAGCAGTTAACCCAGCTAGAAAGAACTTGTCAGTAGAATCTGTATAATAGATTAGCTCATATCACAACCTAAAACTGAATGATGGAACATTTCAGTGTTCACCACTTAAACAACTGCGGATGAAAATTGTGAGAAAGGGGCGCCTGGGTGGCTCAGTCGTTAAGCGTCTGCCTTCGGCTCAGGTCGTGATCCCAGGGTCCTGGGATCGAGCCCCACATCGGGCTCCCTGCACCGCGGGGAAGCCTGCTTCTCCCTCTCCTACTCCCCCTGCTTGTGTTCCCTCTCTCGCTATGTCTCTCTCTGTCAAATAAATAAATAAAATCTTTAAAAAAAAAAAAGAAAAAAAATTGTGAGAAAATCATAATCAAGAAGACTATATTTTTGCAATTGTTTACTGTTTTACTTCATGAAAAATTCCATAGCTCTTATTTTTGCCTATAAACATATACCAAATTCAATTCAAATAATTTTAAACATTTGTAAAGCTGCCTATTTCCATTGTTCCGCTCATGATACATTGTCAAAGTATCATTTTCCTCGGGAAGCCAGTACTTAAATTTTTTAAAAGGCAGACATTGTTATGGAGATAATGAACATGATACCAAATGAGAAGAGCCAGATTTGATTTTCTTACACAGTTTTTATAATTTTCACTTCCTATCTAACTTATCCACAAGTGTTCTTGAGTAAGAGATTGTATAAACTTCTGTTTCCTGGAAAATGTACTTTAAGCCCTACCATGGATAAAATATTGCTGATAACAAAAATAATCGAGACATTTATCATAAAATGAAGGTGTTTTTGAAGGTGTTAAAAATTGTGTACAGGTAGTTGCATTCTGCTATCTGGGGTTATATAATAACTTTGGTGTCAGATCCGTTTTTAGAAGATTAAAAGTTGGAAGCATTTAAAAGTGATCCATAGTAGTTCTCCCTTCAGGTTGTGTTAAGTGGATGTAAGAAAGAGCAAAGAGCTGTCATACCTACTTGGATTCTGATTGTTAAAACTCCTGGCTTAAATCAGGAAATGTCCTTTGTAAATCATTCCAGTTAAGTACAAATTCAAACCACTCCATAAAGTGTCTAAAGGAAAAGAAAAAGAATTTCACTTTTTCTTTTAACTTTTACCCCAAGATATGATTTTATTATTCAATCCCTCCAATCCAACTACCAGTGAAGTTTCCTAATAGAATGAGTAAAGGAAAGTTCAACACTAATACCATCAGAATGTTTATAAATATTTCATAAAAGTATTCAATTTTAGAATTCATCACACATTCAAACATTTCATTTTAAAATACATTTTTGTTGTGATATTATATAGCATTGGGCTTGTTTCTATGAATTGAAGAAGAAAATTGGGTGGTTTGTCCTCATAGAAAATATTATCAAATACATGAAAAGGAATACAAGACAAGAAAGTAAAATTTAAAATGATTCAAATGTAACATAGGTGGTATCTAATATGTATAATATGTATCATATGCCATGGAATAGATACAGGCTTACATATGACATTATAATGGAATATACATCCATAGTATCATGTGCAGTGTGATATATATATAATATTACATATGATTATATATTTTTCAGTTCAGACCAAAAATTGAACGGTGCAGAAATAATGGGGAAAAAATATACCTGTTCTCCCAAGTGGCAATGGAATTTTGAAAAAGCGTATTTCAAATTAGGCCTGCAGAAACTCTATAATGATTGAGATCAACAGTGAGCTCACACCTTGTGATTATTGGGTGCCCAGGAAGGAAAGCCACAATGGTGGGAGTTCACAGAGAGATTTCTTATAGATTGTACAACCTTTTTTTTTTTTTTTAAAGATTTTATTTCTTTATTTGACACAGAGAGAGAGAGAGCACAAGCAGGGGGAGCGGCAGGCAGAGGGAGAGGGAGAAGCAGGCTCCCCACAGAGCAGGGAGCCCGATGCGGGGCTCAATCCCAGGACCCCGGGATCATGACCTGAGCTGAAGGCAGTCACTTCACCGACTGAGCCTCCCAGGCGTCCGTTCGTACAACCTTTAGATATCCAATATAGAACAGATGGGATGTTTAGAGAACTAAAAAAAAAAAAACAGCTCACATAAATATGAATGGAACTAGAGATTATTAGGCAAGAAAATAAACATTTGAATACTAAAAAAAAGATCTCCTCTAAATTGAACTATGATTCCTGAAATTGAGGGAAGCTCAGGTGACAGGTTGTATAGCAGACTTGACACAAGCTAAGAGAAAACTAGGGCCCTGGAAAAGGTAATGCATTAATGAATGGATAGAGAAGATGTGGTGTATATATACAATGGAATATTATGCAGCCATCAAAAGGAGTGAGATCTTGCCATTTGCAATGACGTGGATGGAACTGGAGGGTGTTATGCTGAGCAAAATAAGTCAAACAGAGAAAGACATGTATCATATGACCTCACTGATATGAGGAATTCTTAGTCTCAGGAAACAAACTGAGAGTTGCTGGAGTGGGGAGGGGTGGGAGGGATGGGGTGGCTGGTTGATGGACATTGGGGAGGGTATGTGCCATGGTGAGCGCTGTGAATTGTGTAAGACTGATGAATCACAGACCTGTACCTCTGAAACAAATAATACAATATATGTTAAAAAAAAAAAAAAAGATAGTAGGAAGGGGGAAATGAAGGGGGGGAATCGGAGGGGGAGACAAACCATGAGAGACTATGGAGTCCGAGAAACAAACTGAGGGTCTTAGAGGGGAGGGGGTGGGGGGATGGGTTAGCCTGGTGATGGGTATTGAGGAGGGCACGCTCTGCATGGAGCACTGGGTGTTATATGCAAACAATGAATCATGGAACACTATATCCAAAAAAAAAAATTAATTAAAAAAAAAAGGGTAATGCATTAGTCAGGATTCTCCAGAGAAACAGAACCAACAGGAGATTGATAATGAATGGGAAGAGATGTATTATAAGGAACTGGCCCATATGGTTATGAGGCTGCGTGCAAACTGGATGGGCCATGTGCAAACTGGAGACCCAGGAGAGATGATGGGTGTTTCCAAACCCAGAGGCCTGAGAGCCAGGGGCACTGATGTTTGAGGCCAGGAGATGAAAAGTCTCTGGGTGAACAGACAGCAAATCTGTTCTTCCACCTGTTTATTGTATGGACGCTCTCAGTGGATGAATGATGCCCACCCACTCTGGAGAAGGTGGATCTTCTTTATGATTCAAATGCTAATCTCTTCTGGAAACACCCTCCCAGACACACCCAGAATCAATGTTTTACCAGCTCTCTGGAAGTCCCTTAGCCAGTCAAAATGACACATAAAATTAACCATCACAGTTATTTAGGAAAATTCCCCCAGAATGCATCGCAGGGAGAAAAGGAAATGGGGGGCGGGGAAGCCCACTAGCTAGATATTCTGTAAGATGGTCAAGGAATATAACTTTTTAAAAGACATTATGCTAATAAGATTTACATCTTATATAGACAAAATCCTCAAAAAAAAAAAAAACCCACAGGTTATTAAAATTGAAGGAAAAAGAAGAAACTCAGAATATCCTATCTGTAAAATAAATGGAATTTAAAACAAATTTCATAAAAAATCATCGAGGCCCAATTTCACTTAAGCAGTTGAAAAATCTCACTAGTGAATGAACAAACAATTAGCAATACCAATCATAGACACCTTCTTTCAGGAAATAATGAAAGAAGGATTCCTTCCTAGCTTACTTTATGAAACCAATTGGTCCTTGATACCGAAACTTGGCAAGGACTTTGCAGGAAAAAACAGCATTATAGATCAATATCTCTCATTAATGTGGATATAAACATCCCGATAAAACAACAGTAAATTGAATTCCGGGATGATCTAAAAAGGTTGTACCATGAGCAGCTGGGATTTCTCCCAGGAATGCAAGATTGGTTATAGCATTTGGAAATCAGTCAGTACAATTCACCTCATGAAAAAAATGAAAGCGAAAATTCTCAGTAGATGCAGAAAAAGCAGTAGAAAAAAAGTGAACACTTGTTTATCATATAAATTCTCAGAAGACTAGGAACAGAAGATAACTACTGATCTGATGGATATGTTTTTTACAAAGCTACCCTCATATATAATGTTATTATATTTAAGTATTGAATATTTTACTCTTAATTTAGGGAAGAAGATAAGGCTGTCTGCTTTGATTATTGCTGCCTAATATTTTACATTTTACTGAAGATAGGAGCCAGTGACTAGGGGAAAAAAAAAAAAACACAAGGTGAAATTTATGGAAGGAAGAAGTAAAACTGTCTTAACTATTATTACTCCCACACATATCATTGTGCCCATAAAATCCTGTGACATATATATATATGTATAGTCTAAAATATTAAATGAATTTATTAAGGTCACAGAATACAATATCATTATAAAAATATAAAACATCAGTTGCTTACCCCTAGAGCAGCCACAAACTGTTGGAAAATGGTTTAAAAACAGTATTTATAGGGGCAGCTCGGTGGCTTAGTTGGTTAAGCATCTGACTCTTTATCTCAGTTCAGGTCTTGATCTTGATCTTGATCTTGATCGAGATCTTGGTCTCAGGGTCGTGTGTTCAAGCTCCACACACAAAAAATAAAAATAAATAAAAGAACGGTATAAAGAACATTATTTACAACAACATCAACAAATTTAAATATCAAAGAAAGATCCAATTTAATGGAAGATGGCAGGATTTCCACACTAAAGATTATAAAACACTTTAGGAATTAGTGAAGACTGAAATACATTGAGAGATGTGAGAATACTCAGGTTACACCATGCTATTTTTCTCCCTGGTGACATATAGATTCCATGCAATCCCAATAAAAATTCCAACATTTTTTCATGGAAACAAACAAGCAGATGATCAAATTTATACTGAAGTACAAAGGAACTACATGCATCAAGATAATGATGAAGATGAGGAATAAAGTTGAGGTACTTTGTCTGACTTCAGCACTTAATTACTGACGTTACAATAACCGTGTCGTATCAGCATAAAGATCAGCGATAAGCCGAGGAAATGGTCCAGTCCAGGAATAGATCTAGTCACGTATGATCAAAGGTGTCGCCCAATTCAACAGAACCTGGAAAGTCTCTCCAGCAAATTGTGCTGTAGAAATTGGATGCCGACAAGGGAAGAAAGTCAACTCTGACTCTAATTCATAATAATTAATGTGAGTTAGAACAAAGACTGAGAAGCAGGGACTGAAACTAGAAACTTTCTGTAAGACATAGGAGTATATGTTTTTAACCGGAGCATGCGTGATCATTTCTTTGCCAAAATGCAAATTGTACTGCTTATTAAAATAATAATAAATCGGACTATATTCAGAACAAAAAATGCCAAGTCAACAAAGGCAGTTAAAAAAGTAAAAGTAAAACATCTTCATACTGTGAGAAAATACTTGGAATTCATATGTTTAACAAAATCGTTTCAATCTTTGTAATAAACTACAAATCAATTAAGACAAACAGCTTATTTTTAGAGGGGCTAATTTTTAAAAATGGGTAAAAGTTTTAAATCAGGCAATTCGTATTAGAAGATATCAAACACTCCAATAACATATGAAACGGTGCTAAACATCGCCCATCAGTCATAAATTAAAACCACAGTAAGATACCAGAACATACTCAGCCGATAACTAAAAATTAAAAAAAAAAACAAACCTGACAGTGTGAAGTGTTGGCAAAGAGAAAGTGGAACTCTTGTATGTTGCTGGTGGGAGTATAACATGATACAGCTCGGACAATTACTTGACAGTCTCTGCTATGAATAAATATTTGCTCACTACGTAATCTGGCTGTTCTGCTCCTATGTATATATGCAGAATGCCTTCCTCCACAGAAAGGGTGGATGAGAACACAGAGAGAAACCTCCTCTGATTCAGAAATAAAATCAACTCGAGCAGCCATCACCTGAGAATGAAAAACTGCCATACATTCATACGGCAGAACAGTGCTTAGAAACCAAGAGGAAGCAAGCGCGAGCGACCCGCGGGACGCCAGGGATGATGCTGACGGTCATGCTCTGGAAAAGAACGCAGATGCAGCTGAGCACATGGCGTGGGGTAAACCCCCACAGCACGTTCTACCGCAGGCACAAGAAACTTCCGGAGTCGCAGCTCAGACTGGGGGTGGCCTCAGAGAGCGGAGTACTGGCTGGCTGGGCGCATGAGAGGGCCTCTGTGATAATGGAAGTGTTCTCTCTGGCTTGATCTGGCTGACAGTTCCTGCAGGTCTTTCTCCCTAAGGAGTTATGACCATCACACCCAAGATTTGCGCGTTCCACTGCTTGTAAATGGTGCCTCACTAAAAATGCACACATTTAAAAAACGATAAAATGAGATGGAAAGGGGAAAAGCAGATATATCGGCGATCATTGTAAATGTGAATAGAGTGCAGTGTCCAATCCAGAGGCAAGGCACTCGGCTGAGGTTAAGGCACGAAATCCAACAGCAGTGCTCCTTGCATCCAAAAATCACATCTCACACGAGGCAGTGAAGAAGGGTGAGCAAGACAGGTCTGGGCCAGCTTATGGGAGGCAAGCATAAAGCAAGAATGCCATGCCAACAGCAGGTGAAGCAAAACCACACTCACAACATGCTAAAGACCAAGGAAATACATTGATGGAATAAAAAACAACTCATTATCAAATGTGATTCAGTAAGCAGTCAATTCCCTGGAAAAGCTCTGGAACAATAAAAAGCACAAGGTCTATAAGGAACTCTCCCAAACAACGGCAGGTCCAATGTTAATAAAAAGATAATCCCTGTGGTATAGCTTTCCATATAACTTGTCCTGGGGGGAGAAAATTAAAATGTCAGAAAGCCGCTCATGTAAATAGAGCAATCTCATTTAAATCAGAGCAGTGTGTTGATTGACTCAGAGTTCTTTGCTGCTACAGAGCTTTCATGACCCAGCCTCTGGAAGCCCCTCAGGTGTACCCTACGAAATTGTTTTCCCGTCCTTCCCGCGGCAGATGGAATTGCCTGAGCAAGGCACTCCGAGGATGTGCGTGTCTTTTTGTACGCAACAGAGTAAGAAATAGAATATGCAATAAGGAAAGACAGTGTGTGCCGTAATCTTGCCGTGGGAGGAATCTTCTGGCTCACAGAGCATGCGTTCTTGCTGTGTAATGGCTCTTCTGGAGAACAGAGGAACTTTGGCTCCTCGGTGTTAGAAGAAGGCTACCCGCTTAGGAGGACAAGCAGTCTTCTCATCTTTCCCGTGGAGATCATGTAATGTGTAGACAAGCTCTGAGTGAACCATTCCTTCCGGGCGGCCTGGATCGTTCCAGTAGCGGATGCTCACCTGCAGAAGCAATCTTTGGAAGCAGCCAGGTCCCAGGTCCTAATCCCTTCACACAAGAAGTGTCTGTAGAAACACTCTTGGTAGGCGCACACCTCCATTTCAGAACTTTAAGGTCCTTCCAAGAAGGGAGGGCATTCCTAGTTTTGGTAGGTCCTTAAACCTCCCCATTCCTGAAGTATTTCAGGTGAAGAAGGATGAGGCATAGCAGAAAGGTTTGACCTCTCAGAGCCTTCCCTTTGCGTGCCCGGAATACCAAGCACGCGTCAGTTTGATGTCTGCAAACGGGTTTCTGGAATGCAGTCTACTTGCTGTGATGAGTACTCACAAAGTAATGTGAGGACTTACCGTGCAGATGAGTACTTTCCTTCAGCAGGTGGGGACACACGTATTGTAACCATGTTGTTATGGCTCTAAACAATCTTGAAAACTTTTTTGTTTTTTTTATTTTTTTTTTAAAGATTTTATTTATTTTTATTTGAGAGAGAGCAAATGAGAGAGAGGGAGTACATGAGAGGGGGAAGGGTCAGAGGGAGAAGCAGACTCCCCGCCGAGCAGGGAGCCCGATGCGGGACTCGATCCCGGGACTCCAGGATCATGACCTGAGCTGAAGGCAGTCGCTTAACCAATTGAGCCACCCAGGCGCCCCAAAAAACTTTTTTGTTTTTTTTAGTTGGTATCAGAACCACTTTAGGAATCCCATGCAAGGAAAGATTAACTGATCGTCATGGGAAAGATATGCCCCAGAGACTGTTGAAATACTTGCACAGACAATATGTCAGACGGGAGAAATACTATGATTTTCTGTGTTCTACAAATGAAGAAATGAATCCTGAGACTTTAAGTTGTGAAAGAGTCAAACTGAAATATTTCAGTTTCTCCTTTTCTGTTAACAAAATTAGTATCACCAAATACAATCACTGTATTTACATATCCATCTTGATACAAGATTAGCTAAAGCTCTTTTGTAGCTCTAGGCATACCTTGAAAGATTAAGAATTTCATAGTTGTGATAGTCAAAAGACTATGTCCCATAAATTGCAGGAATAATATTTCAGTGTAATTACATTTTTGATAACCAAGTATAATCTATTCAAAAATTAATTACTGCTTAATGCTTTATGAAATTATGCTTTATGAAAGCATAAAATGAGTGAAGATAAAGTCCGAAAGCTCTTTCTAGGGATTCTGGATGATTTGGAGGGAGTATTCCTTCTTACCTAAAAAATTCACCTCCGTTACTGTTTATATCTTTAATAATTTAAAGAAATCATTGTCGCAGTTTTATGGGAATTTCAAGTGGGTGAATTTAAAAATGATCAGGAAAGGGACGCCTGGGTGGCTCAGTCGGTTAAGCGTCTGCCTTCAGCTCAGGTCATGATCTCAGGGTCCTGGGATCGAACCCCACGTGGGGCTCTCTGCTCAGCGGGGAGTCTCTCCCTCTGCCTGCCCCTCCCTCTGCTCGTGCTCTCTCTCTCTCTCTCTGACAAATAAATAAAATCTTTAAAAAATAAAAATGACCAGGAAATACCTACAAGAAATCTGGCCATTTCCTTTTGGAATAGCCTTTTTTGGTCGCTGGTGGGGGAGGGAAGCCTCTTTTGGAACGCACTTACTGGTCATTCAAAGGTCTCCTGGCATTGGACACGGTATTTACTTGACGCAGAAGTCAACGACAGGCAATGAATGTGGCCCCTGGCTTGCACATCCTAGGGGAAAACTGAAATCATTCAGCCTCCTGGGAATGTCCAGTAGAGATTGTAGGAAGGAGTTCTTGCTAAGATGCTAACATCCGACTCTCAGGAACTGATGCTTTCCTAATGCTAAAATTACCTTGGCTCTGCAGTCCTGTGAGAAACAATCTCTTTAATCATGAGATAATGAATCACGTTTTTGTGTGATGAAAATGATATCCACCTTGTCCGCTGACAGTACCAGCCACTTATAATAGAAACCCCCATTTGCCCTGCGTACTGAACGTCCCTTGTCTGAACATGGGGTTCAACCGGTATTTCAGGCGCTCCCAGAAGTTACGATTTCTTTTACCTTCAGGGCCACGATGGGTTGGTTTGGACCAGGTTACAGATCCTAAGTGATAAAGCTGGACTTGACTTCCTGCTTTTGTGGCACCAAAGTTGGAGGGTTTTCACTCTTTACGAAGAGATTTTGGCCATCACTTCATACCAGGGGGAAAATCAATGATAAAGGAGAGATTCGGGAATGTGGTGGTAGTGCTGGGAGGGACCCTGATTGGGGATAGGTGTGCTAGGTTTCACATCATGAATGCCTTCATCAGTTTTTCAGTTTTCCTGGGTTCCTCAGGTTTCTGTCTACAAAAACACCTGTTTTCCCCGTCTTCCACCCAGTGCAGTAGGGGGCAATGGGTCCCTCTTACCCTTCTCATTCCTTAGTAGGATCCAAGACACAGAACCTGGTCTCCTCCCATTAATAATTCCATCAGAAGCAGAGCTGCCTCCCTGTCTCATAGCATTCAGAAGTCTTACCGGTCCCCTAAAGAATACTCCTTGTGTTTCAAAAGGTATCATATTTCATAGGTTAAAACAACTTTTAAACTCCCAAAAGGTGAGGGAAAAATAAACCCAGAAAAGTACAGAATAAAAAGAAGATTTTCGCAACGACGTGGATGGAACTGGAGGGTATTATGTTGAGTGAAATAAGTCAAACAGAGAAAGACATGTATCATATGACCTCACTGATATGAGGAATTCTTAATCGCAGGAATCAAACTGAGGGTTGCTGGAGTGGGCGGTGGGGTGGGAGGGATGGGGTGACTGGGTGATAGACACTGGGGAGGGTATGTGCTCTGGTAAGCGCTGTGAATTGTGCAAGACTGTTGAATCTTAGATCTGTACCTCTGAAAGAAATAATGCAATATATGTTAAGGAAAAAAAAAAAAGAAGAAGAAGAAGGTAGCGGGAGGGGAAGAATGAAGTGGGGAAATCGGAGGGGTAGACGAACCATGAGAGATGACAGACTCTGAAAAACAAACTGAGGGTTCTAGAGGGGAAGGGGTGGGAGGATGGGTTAGCCTGGTGGTGGGTATTGAGAAGGGCACGTTCTGCATGGAGCACTGGGTGTTATGCACAAACAACGAATCATGGAACACTACATCTAAAACTAATGATGTAATGTATGGGGGTTAACAGAATAAAAAAACAAACAAACAAACAAAAAAAAGAGTTTTGTTACACATGGGCATTAACTTTTCTCACATACCTTTTCTGCATCCATTAAGATGATCATATGCTTTTTCTCCTTTATTCTGTTAATATGACAAAGTGCATTGATTGATTTTTCTATTGTGAATCCAAACTTGTATTTTTCAAACAAATCCCATACAATCATGCTGTACTTATATACTGATGGATTACATTTCCTAATATTTTGTTACGGACTTTTACATCCATATTCATGATGGAAATGTGTGAATTATTTCTTGTAATGTCAAGTAAAGTTTTGGTATCAGGGTTAAAAAAGAAAAAAAAGATTTTCTGCAGAAAAATCCTTTCCAGATAATTAGGACTGTTTATTTTCCTCTGGGAAAAGTACATTTTAGTTTAAAAATCAATTTTTAAAAATGTTGTTGGTTCTGTGATGTGAAGGAGTTGGAAAGGTTGCTTCCCACTTTAAGCTTCTATCATTCTACAATAATTGCACTGAAGATTTAGAATCCTAAATGAATGTGGATGCACTATAATGTTCTTTTTCCTCATCAAATGTCTGCTCTGGAAATCTTTACTTTCATAGTATTTTTCCTAATTGTGTTGTCTTCTGAAGAAGTTTTAATACCAGCAAATACCATTCAAATCATTAACATAATTCCCAAAATAGTAAAATTGAAAGTCTTATTTGTGATGACAGAGAGAGAGGGGAGGTGATGAGTCACAAAAAGAAAAAAGGTTTCAATTTTCTTGAAAGGACACCATATGGAATGATATATTCAATCTAATTTTGTATTAGTTTTCTCCTTCAATTCCAAATTTGCAGTGCTTGTGAGACATGATTATTTTATGTTCCATTTTAAGTTATACTTAATTTCAGAGAGTCTCAAGGTTAAATCAAAGCCATATTATGCTGTTTTCTCTTTTATTACTTATGGTATTCCATAAGAAATACGAAGATAGGAGGTTCCTTGTTTTATGTACATTCAAGAAAAATGGACATGGAAAAATATATTTTACAGCTCCTTCAAAGAGGTTAAAGGAAAGTCATGAATATTCAAAAATAAATTTTATTTCTGGATCAGTGAATATGAGAACATTTGTTCACATTTTTAAATTATCCCACCTAGTGCTACTTTCCATTTGTAAAAGGATTTTTTTTTAAATCATACTGATGAGAGAAGATAAGTTTCTTCTGACCTCTTTGTGCTGAGGACAGTAATACACTTGACCCTTAAAGAATGCAGGGGTTGGGGGCGCCTGGGTGGCTCAGTCGTTAAGCATCTGCCTTCTGCTCAGGTCATGATCCCAGGATCCTGGGATCGAGCCCCGCATCGGGCTCCCTACTCGGCGGGAAGCCTGCTTCTCCCTCTCCCACTCCCCCTGCTTGCGTTCCTACTGTCACTCTATCTCTGTCAAAAAAATAAATAAAATCTTAAAAAAAAAAAAAGAATGCAGGGGTTGGGGTTCTGACTCCCTATGAGGGTGAAAATTATGTATAACTTTTGACTCTCCAAAAGCTTTCCTAATAGCCTAATGTTGATGGGAACCTAACCCATAACATAAACAGTAGATTATTACATTTTCAATTATATGTGTATTACATACTGCATTCTTACAATAAAGTAAGCTGAAGACAGTATGATTCAGAAAATCATAAGGTAGAGAAAATACATTTACAGTACTGTATGGTATTTATCAAAAACCAAACCCACCTCCTGGTGGTGGGTATTTAGGAGGGCACATTCTGCATGGAGCACTGGGTGTTGTGCACAAACAATGAATCATGGAACACTTCATCTAAAACTAATGATGTAATGTAAGGGGATTAACATAAGAATAAAAAAATTAAAAACAAACAAACAAACAAACAAACAAACCCACCTCTAAGTGCAGTTCAAGCCCATTGTTGTTCAGGGGTCAACTTTATTGACCCACTGGCTTGTGGCTTTGAAAAATAACACACCAGTGCTCAAAAATGACAGCATTTTGAATTATCAGGTAACCTAACCCCAACAAAAATCTGTGATTTTATTGTGGACAATTTGCATAACAACGGAAGGTTCATAATCTTGACTCTAGAAATACTAGGTATTCCAAAATAAGTCAACAGTCTCATTTTTGCATGACAATTTTCTTTTTTTTTTTTTTTTTAAGATTTTATTTATTTATTCATGAGAGACAGAGAGAGAGAGAGGCAGAGGCAGAGGGAGAAGCAGGCTCCCAAGGAGCAGGGAGCCCGATGCGGGACTCGATCCCAGGACGCTGGGATCATGACCTGAGCCGAAGGCAGACGCTTAACCATCTGAGCCACCCAGGCGCCCTGCATGACAATTTTCTTGACCTGAAAATTTAGTAAGACTTTAAACACACACCCTACAAAAGGGGAATCTTATTAATTTTTAACATGCTTTCATTTATTTTCCAAAGAAAGGGAAAACATACACTTTGTGATAATCTGTTTCCTCCAGCAGGAAATACAAACTGATGTGTGGTATGCCAATTTATATGGCAAAGCGAAGTGTGTGTATGTCATTTTTGGGTGTGTGTGTATTATATATATTTTTGATACTGGGGTTATGAGTTTGAAGTGCCTGCAAAACTCTTCCAAAACAACCAAATAATAATATTGCTTGATTTCATGGTTCATGCATCTGCTTTATGTCCGTACAGAAACCGGCACATGGCTATTATTAGTAGCTTTATTTATAATTGCCAAAATTTGGAAGCAACTGAGCTGTCCCTTGGTAGGTGAATGGATAAACTGATCCATTCAGAAAATGGAATGTTATTTAGCACTGAGAGGAAATGAGCTATCGAGCCATGAAAACATAGGGAGAAAACTTCAGTGCATATTATAAGTGAAAAGGCCCACGTAAAAAGGCTGCATACTATATGATTCCAGCTCTGCCTTCTGTAAAAGACAGAACCGTGGAGACAGAGAAGAGATCAGTAGTAGCCAGGCATTGTGGGGAGGGAGACACGACTAGGCAGAGCAGAGGATTGTTAGGGCAGCGAAGCCATTCCGTGTGATACCGTCACGGTGGGTACATGTCCTTCTGCACTGGTCCGAACCCATAGAATGTGCACCACCAGGAGCACATCGTAATGTAAACTATGGACTTTGGGGATGATGATGTGTTCATGAAGGTACATCATGAAGGCACTTTGGTGGGGGGTATTGCTATGGGGAGAGGCTATGCATTGGGGCAGGGACGTATGGGAATTCCCTGTTCCTTATGTTCGTTTTGTCGTGAACCTAAAACTGCTCTAAAAAATAAAGTCTATTAAATATAGAAATATAAGTATCTTTCCAAAGTGACTTCTCTCTAGTAAGCACATCAGGGCATGAAGACAGCATTGGTGCTTGGTAGTTGCTCATTGTAATACACACTAAAAGAAGAACGATTTTGCATCAGATACACTCATCTGACCTCAGAATGACTCTGATTGCCTGCCTGGTGTAGCCAAAGCACACAATCCACTTTAGAAATTATCTGTTATTGAGTACTTGGATGTAAAATTTTATAGATGATGTTCCTTCGTACAAATCCACAGTCCATCCCTTCACTTCCCAGTAGTGAGTGAGCTTTTGTAAAAGCTGTTCTGTGTCCTGTTATATAACTGTTCACTCATTCATCTGTCTCTCCATCCATCCATCCTCCATCCATCCATCCATCCATCCATGCATCCATCCATCCATCCATCCATCCATCCACTCGGGAAAAGCTGACTTGTACACTGTGTCTCTCTATTTTTTTTTAAGATTTTACTTATTTATTTGACAGAGAGAGACATAGCGAGAGAGGGAACACAAGCAGGGGGAGTGGGAGAGGGAGAAGCAGGCTTCCCGTGGAGTAGGGAGCCCGATGTGGGACTCGATCCCAGGACCCTGGGATCACGACCTGAGCCAAAGGCAGACGCTTAACGACTGAGCTACCCAGGCGCCCCTACGTTTCTCTATCTTTGATGAAGAATGCAAAAATGAAAATGAGGTACCGCTTGCCTTAAGAAATGTTTGTTCTGGGCACCTGGGTGGCTCAGATGGTTAAGCGTCTGCCTTCGGCTCAGGTCATGATCCCAGGGTCCTGGGATCGAGTCCCACATCGGGCTCCCGGCTCAACGGGGAGCCTGCTTCTCCCTCTGACCCTCTTCCCTCTCATGCTGTTTCTCTCTCGCTCGCTCTCTAAAAAATAAATAAAATCTTTAAAAAATAAAAAAATAAAGAAATGTTTGTTCTATAGGAGATCTATCATGTTCAAGTAAATAGTCATTTTTCTGTTGTGTGATACCGTATCTGACCAGAAGTAGACCCTCAGTGGTTTAGTAATTCATATCAATAGTAAGTAAACACTAGTGCTATAGACATTTAAGAAGAGTTCTATATGTTATATGCTTTCTTCTTGGCTGTTCAGTGGTTCATGCATGCCATGCATTCTCAATAGGAGTATCATCACTAAAGGGGTAGAAATCTGTTCTTGTGGGTGAAAAAAAATCACACTCTTTTATGTATAAAATACAGGTATATGTACAATACATAAATAAATATACAGAATATCTGAGGAATTAAAATTTCATTGGGAATGGCAAGTAGAGAAAAGAATGCCTAACAAGGATCCTTAGGAAAGTGATAATGAAAAAAAGGTTTAAGAAACAGCAGTTTCTCTACCTAGAGTCAAATGGCTCAATCAAATGATCTACGTGAATCAGCAAGGGGGGACCACTGTGATTCTTCCAGATACCGTTGTCTTCAGTGATTTTCTTTGGCTGCTTAATAGAATAAACAATTGAGTACTACACTGGTTTGGATGATTAATAATGTTCTAATGAGTTTAATCCTCCTCAAAATGTCATTGACTTGCCTCAAAGACAAGATCAGTGGAAGGAAATTCAGACACTGTACAACCACAGGACAGAAAGAGGAGAGAGTTTTTATGGCTTCGTTCACGTGATCATTCCATGACCCGTTTTAAGATCATACCTGTAGTTTTACTCAGTTACTTCAGTGCTCGGCCTGTACCTTATTAATCCTGTTATTTGGAAGCACCCAACTTTCAAATCAAGATGCTCCATTACACATTAAAGGAAAAAATTCTTTGTTACAACCGTTGTTCTTAAACAACATGTTCTATTTAAAGTTTGACATACTTGAATGAATTACATACTTACTTGTTGACGTTGTTCTTTAAGTGCATGGACTGTACTTTATTAAAAGTCTCCATGTTCCCATTTTAGTATTTTTCCATTTCCCTCACATACAGCTCACTCGATAAGTTTTAGTTGGGTTGACTATGCGTAACCACTTAGCCACGGCTACATCTAACCTTATTAGCTCCATGCTTGGAATAAAATTATTTATTTGCATGTAACTAATTCTGTCTTTAGTCAAATCCATCCTGAGATTGATATATAATTTAAGACCTTGCAGGAATTGGGTGTCTTTAATAGGTACCATCATTTAAATTAGACTGAGTTGACTGGACACACTTTCTGTGGGTGGGCTCAGCTTCCATCTAGGACTGTCATAAATGAGTTAGGCCTGCAGCTCCAGATCTTACTGCCATCCTGCAGCAACAGTCTGGATCTCACAGAGCTTGACCTGATACCAAATAATTTATGTGAGATTAAGGAAAATGTATCCATATCTTTACTCTATAATTTATGTGAGATTAAAGAAAACATACCCATATCTTTTTGAAAACTTTATAGATTAGATACATTTGTTCCATTTGGAATATATTCATAGTATCTTCGCAGGAAGCCAAGGGACAATTTAGTTTTAGTCCTCATTTGACAGTTGAGGGAACTATGATCTAAGAATGTTTTAAACAGTACTATAGGAGTGGGTGCCTGGGTGGCTCAGTCGGTTAAGCGTCTGCCTTCGGCTCAGGTCATGATCCCAGAGTCCTGGGATCAAACCCCGCACTGGGCTCCCTGCTCCGCGGGGAGCCTGCTTCTCCCTCTCCCACCCCCCCTGCTTGTGTTCCTGCTCTCGCTATCTCTCTCTCTGTCAAATAAATAAATAAAATCTTAAAAAAAAAAAAACAGTACTATAGGAGATAACATTCGGGAGGAAATATATATGAATAGGCAGAGCACAGGAGTTTTAGAAAAGTGATACTATTCTGCATGGAACTGTACTTTCTTTTTCATTTTTTATTACTTTTTTAAATTCCAGTATAATTAACATGCAGTGTCATATTAGTTTAAGCTATACAATGTAGTGACTCAGCAACTCTATACATGACTCAGTGCTCATCACAGTAAGTATAATCTTAATCTCTTTCACTCATTCCCCCACCCACCTCCTGACCGGTATTACCAGTTTGTTCTCTATAGTTAACAGCCTGTTTTTAAGTTTCTTTTTTTGTTAGTTTGTGTTGTTTCTTAAATTCCACATGAGTGAAATCAGATGATATTTATCTTTATCTGATTGATTTATTTCATTTAGCATTATATTCTCTAGATCCATCCATGTTATTGCAAATGGCAAGATTTCATTCTTTTTTATGGCTGAGTAATATTCCAGTGTATGTAATACCCAGTGGTGTGATGGCTGGATCATAGCATAGTTCTATTTTTAACTTTTTGAGGAACCTCCATACTGTTTTCCAGAGTGGCTGCACCAGTTTGCATTCCCACCAACAGTGCAAGAGGGTTTCTTTTTCTCCGCATCGTCGCCAACACTTCTTGTTTCTTTATCTTAGCCATTCTGATAGGTGTGAGGTAATGCCTCGTGGTTTTGATTTGCATTTCCCTGATGATGAGTGATGCTGAACTCCTTTTCATGTGTCTGTTGGCCATCTTTATATTTTCTTTGAAGAAATATCTGTTCATTCTCTTACCCATTTTTAATTGAATTACGTGGGGGTTTTTGTGTGTTCAGTTGTGTGAGTTCTTTCTATATTTTGGGTACTAACCGTTTATGAGATATGCCATTTGTAAATATCTTCTCCCATTCCATAGGTTATCTTTTAATTCTATTGATTATTTCCTTTGCTGTGCAGAAGGTTTTTATTTTGATGGAGTCCCAGGAGTTTATTTTTGCTTTTGTTTACCTTGCCTCAGGATACATAGCTAGAAAAATGTTGCTACAACCAAGGTCAGAGAAATTACTACCTGTGCTCTCTTGTAGGATTTTTACTGTTTCAGGTCTCACGTTTATTTTGTGTATGTGTAAGAAAGTGGTACAGTTTCATTCTTTTGCATGTAGCTGTCCAGTTTTCCCAACACCATTTGTTGGAGGGACTTTTTTTCATTACATATCTGCGCCTCCTTTGTCGTATATGAATTGACCTTATAATTGTGGGCTAATTTCTGGACACTCTAATTTGTTCTGTTGATCTGTGTATCTACTTTTCTGCTAATACCATACTGTTTTTGATTACTATAGCTTTGTAGTATATTTTGATATCTTGGATTATGATACCTCCAGTTTTGTTTTTGTTTTTCAAGATGGCTTTGGCTATTCAGGGTTTGCATTAAATCCGTAGTTTGCTTTGGGTAGTATGGATATTTTAATAATATTTGCTCTTCCAGTCCATCCATTTGTGCATCTTAAAGGTCTTTCATCAGTGTTTTATAGTTTTTAGAGTAGAGGTCTTTCACCTGCTTGGTTATTAGCTTTATTCTTAGGTATTTTATTATTTTTGGTGTAATTGTAAATGGGATTGTTTTCTTCATTTCTCTTTCTGCTACTTCGTTATTAGTGTATAGAAATGGAAAAAAAATTCTGTATATGGATTTTGTATCCTGCAACATTATGAATTCATTTGTCAATTCTGGTAGTTTTTTTGATGGAGTCTTTAGGACTTTCTATATGGAATATCCTGTAATCTGCAAATAGTGAAAGTTTTACTTCTTCCTTACCAATTTGGATATCTTTTATGTATTTTTCTTGTCTGATTCCTGTGGCTAGGACTTAAGTTCTGTGCTGAATAAAAGTGGTGAGAGTAGACATCCTTGTCTTGTTCCTGATCTTAGGGGACAAGCCCAGTTTTTAACCACTGAGTATGATGTTAGCTGTCAGTTTTTCATATATGGTCTTTAATATGTGTGTTCTCTCTAAACCAACTTTGTTGAGGTTTTTTGTCATGAACAGATGTTGCACTTGGTGAAATGCTTTTTCCAAAATCTATTGAAATGATTATATGTTTTGTATCCTTTCTCTTGTTTATGTGGTGTATCACACTGATTAATTTGCGAATATTGAGCCACCCTTTCAATGACAAGACTAAATCCCCCTTGATTGTGGTGAATGATTTTTTAAATTATGTTGCATTCAGTTTGCTAATAATTATGTTAAGGATTTCTGTATCTATGTTCATCACAGATATTGACCTGCAGGTCTCTTTTTTTGTAATGCCTTTGTCTGGTTTTGGTATCATGGTCATGCTGGCCTCATAGAATGAATTTGGAAGCTTTACTTCCTCTTCTATTCTTTGGAATAGTTTGAGAAGAATAGGTATTAACTCTTCTTTAAGTATTTGGTAGAATTTACGTGTGGTCCTAGAGTTTTGTTTGTTGGGAGCTTTTAATTTCCTTGCTCGTAATTGGTCTGTTCAAATTTTCTCTTTCTTCCTGATTCGGTTTTGGTAGGTTATATGTTTCTAGGAATTTTTCCATTTCTTTTAGGTTGTCCAATTTGTTGGCATGTAATTTTTCATAATATTCTCTTGTAATCCTTTGTATTTCTGTGGTGTTGTTATTTCTCTTTCATTTCTGAATTTGTTTATTCGAGATTTCTCTCTTTCTCTCTCATGGGTTTGGTAGAAATTTATCAATTTTGTTTCTCTTTTCAAAGAACCAGCTCCTGGTTCCTTTGATCTGTTCTATTGGGTTTGGTTTGTTTGTTTGTTTTTAGTTTCTATTTCATTTATTTTTGCTCTGATCTTTTTTATTTCCTTCCTTCTACTGGTTTTGGGTGTTGCTTGTTTGTCTTTTTCTAGCTCCTTTAGGTGTAAGCTTGGGTTGTTCATTTGAAATTTTTCTTCCTTCTTGAAGTAGGCTTGTATTGCTATAAACTTCCCTCTTAGCACAGTTTTGCTGCATCCTGAAGATTTTGGCCATTGTGGGGTTTTCATTTTCATTTGTCTTCATATAATTTTTTTAATTTCATCTTTGATTTCTTTGTTGACCCATTCATTGTTTAGTAGTGTATTATTTAACCTCCATATATTTGTGCTCTTTCCAGATTTTTCCTTGTGGTTGATTTCTAGTATCATAGGGTTGTGGTTGGAAGAGATTCATGGTATGACTTCTGAATTTTTTGAGGCTTGTTTTATGGCCTCACATTAGGTTTACATATAACATTTATATAGCAGTCTCTATTAAGTTGATGGCCACTTAAATTTGTGCCCATCCTAAAAGCACTAAATTTTTACTCTCCTCCCTCCCACATTATAGGCATATGGTGTAAAACCTTACATCCTTTATTTTGTGAATCCCTTGACTGGTTGTTTTTTGTTTGTTTATTTTTGGTTTTTTTAGATATACTTGATTTTACTGCTTCTGTGATTCCTTCTTTTCTTATTCCTGTTTATGGTCTTTCCTTTCCACTCAGAGAATCCCCTTTAACATTTCTTATAAGACTGGTTTTGTGGTGATGAATTCCTTTAACTTATGTTTGTCTGGGAAACTCTCTCTCCTTCTGTTTTGAATGATAGCTTTGCTGGGTAGAGAATTCTTGGCTGTAGGTTTTTTCCTTTCAGGACTTGGGAATATATCATGCCAATTTCTTCTGGCCTGCAAAGTTTCTTCTGAAAAATCAGCTAATAGCCTTATGGGTTTCCTTATATGTAACTCTTTTCTCTTGGTGCTTTTAAAATTCTCTCTTTGTCACTACTTTTTGCCATTTTATTTACTGTGTATCTTGGTGTGGACCTCCCAGGGGTTGACTTCGTTGGGGGCTCTCTGTGCCTCCTGGATCTGGATTTCCATTTCCTTCCCCAGATTAGGGAAGTTTTCAACTGTTATTTCTTTAAATAAATTCTCTGCACCCTTTTCTCTCTCTTCTCTTTCTGGGATTCCTATAATGCAAATGTTATTAGGCTTGATGGTGTCACTGAGTTCCCTAAGTCTATTTTCATTTTTTATAATTCTTATTTATTTCTCTGGTTGAGTTTAATTGCTTTCCATTACTCTGTCCTCTAGGTCACTGATTCATTCTTCTGCTTTCTCAAGTCTACTATTCATTCCCTCTATTGTATTTTTAATTTCTATTATTGATTTCTTCATCTCTGATTCATTATTACTTATATTTTCTACTTCTTTGTTGAGGGTCCTACTGAGATCCTCCACTCTTTTCTCAAGTCCAGTGAGTATCTTTATGACCATTATTTCAAATTCTTCATCAGGTATATTGCTTATCTCTGTTTCCTTTAGCTCTCTTGCTGTGATTTTGTCCTGTTCTTTCATTTGGGACATTTCCTTCTATAAGTCCTCATTTTGTCTAACTTTGTGTGTCTTTTCTGTGTATTAGGAAAGTCAGATGGGTCTCCTGCTCTTAAAAGTAGTGGCCTTATGAGGAAGTTCCTGTAGTGCCCTTGCTGTTCAGTGCCCCCCGTCACCAGAGTCTGGCACTTCAGGGATGTCTCCTAGGTATCTTGTATGTACCCTACTATTGTCATTGATCTGTGTTTGCCTTCAGTCCAGTCTTCTGCAATGGCTGTCTCAGCCTGTTATGGGCAGGTTTTGATCCCTGTGTTGTCCCCTGAGAAGCTCGCCTTGGTGGGCAGGTCAAGCAGTCAGACCAGATGTCTGCCCTCGGTTCACTGTCATTGCTGCAGTAGGGCTGGTGTGTGTGGTTATCTTACCCTCTCCCCAGAGCAGGAGTCACTTTGGAGTGGTGCTGGCCCCTTTTGTGGCTACTTGCACAATGCCAATATTTTGGTGCTACTTCTGAGAACTCCTGGTCTGCTGTGGGAGGGACCTGGAGCTGCTTTGGATGGATTTCTGCTGAGGATAGGCTAGATGGGGCAGGTCCACAGGAGACCCTCGTGGTGGGACATGCTGTTAGCAAGCGAGGTGGAGAGTGTTTGTGCTGGTTCCTGCTGGTATTGGTGTACATAGGCTGGTGGGCAGGAGGAGGGAAATGGTTGAAGATCCCTGCTCCTCCAGCCACAAGCCCTGAGATGAGTAAATAAATCTCCCTCCAGTATACCCCAGGCAATTTTCAAAGTCCTGCTTCTGTGCTGTATCTCAGGAGGGTTGTTTGTTATGCTGTCTCTTTAAGGGTGGGGACTCAATTTCCTGTGCCCTCCAGCTCTCCACAATGGAGCCCTCTGTTTTTTAAGTTCTAGGTGTTAAGCCCCACTGATTGTAAAAACTTGCAATGTTAATCCCCTCTGATTTTCAAAGCCAGTTGTTAAGGGGGGATTGTTTTCCCAGCAGGTCCTCTGTGCCTGGAGTGCCTGTGTGGCTTCTGCTCCTCTCCCTCTCTCCTTTCTCTGTGCTTCTGGAGTCCCTCCCTCCTGTGGTTGCCGTTTGGCTTGGTTCCAGACCATGTTTCCACCATTCCTACCATTCTCAGTGTGGTTTCTCGTCTAGGATAAGCTTTGGAGAGTCTGCGGTGCCAGTCTTTGGGTCATTCTCTGGGTTATTTACACTGATGTGGGTGTCATCTAGATGTGTCCGTGGGATGAGGTATGCTTAGGATCCTCCTACTCCACCGTCTTCCCCAGATGTTTCTTTATTGTACTTTAATGGTGGATACGTGTCATTATACATTTGTCAGAGCCCAAGTAATGCACAACACCAAGAGTGAACCCTAATGAAGCCTATGGACTCTGGGTGATGATGATGTGTCAGTGAAAGGTTATCGATTGTAAGCTATTGATTGTACAAATGTAGCACTCTGGTTGGAGGGTGTTGATAAAGAGCGTTGTGGGTGTGTGGGGGCTGGACGTATATGAGAATTCTGTGTGCCTGTTGCTGAGTTTTGCCGTGAATTTAATACAGCTCTAAAAACTGAAGCCTGTTTTTTAAAAAGGAAGAATCTCTATTATGATTCATAGTCCTTTGCCATCATTAGCTTCTATTAAAATATAATTAACTGATTCAGTCTCTTTGGGTCCTTTTAAATACAGCTGGAGGGGGGTGCCTGGGTGGCTCAGTTGCTTAAGTTTCTGCCTTTGGCTCAGGTCATGATCCCAGGGTCCTGGGATCGAGTCTGCTTCTCCCTCTTCCCTGCTGCTCCCCTTGCTCATTCTCAGGCTCTTTCTCATGCTACATCTCTCTGTAAATAAATAAATAAAATGTTTAATAAATAAATACATACATACACACATACATACATATGTACATACAGCTGGAAGGGTTGGTTATTAGTGTGACTGTTAATATGCTTCTTAACTTGTCTGCCTCTAGTTTCACATCCATATATTGGGAAGCTAGCTTGAAGAGGTATGACATAGAGGTAGTAAATAATACACATAAAGTCATTTTAAATGCCTATGGGAGGCATTATTGAATAAATGGTAGTAGTTTTACTTAATGACCTTTTGAATTAAATGTTCAATTGCAGGATACCCACTGCTAACTTTCCTATCATCATCACAATTCCTCTTATAAAGTATTTAATATCTAACATTTTTATTCTAATGCATACTGATGTTTTAAAATAATATTACTTGGGCGCCTGGGTGGCTCAGATGGTTAAGCGACTGCCTTCGGCTCAGGTCATGATCCTGGAGTCCCGGGATCGAGTCCCGCATCGGGCTCCCTGCTCGGCGGGGAGTCTGCTTCTCCTCCCTCTGACCCTCCTCCCTCGCCTGCTCTGTGTCTCTCATTCTCTCTCTCTCTCAAATAAATAAATAAAATCTTAAAAAAAAAATAAAAAATAAAAATAAAAATAAAATAAAATAATATTACTTGACATCTAATATTGCGGCTGCAACATTTCATTTAATTTTTTAACATGACATTATCACTCCCCGCAGAATGAAAAATATTACACTAAATGTCATACCTTCACCTTATGGTGTGTCTGTGTGTTTAATCATGAACTGTGTGTCTGGCTTTCTTTTTAATGCTAGTGATAACAGCATGGTGGCACATAAACAATGCCTTCTTATACTATTTGTTGGGGGCAGAGTGAGGAAGATATGCTGTAATCACCTTAGAACCTGGAGTGCTTTCCTACTTTACTGCTGTTCCCCTGATCTCTTCTTCCCTAGGAGGGGATCCTTGGAACTCAGGCGAACATTACCCCCTTCATTACAGAGTGTTACAAATGATCTCAGATGTGCTGTGTCCCTGCTTTTCCCCGTCAGCCCACAAAGTAGTGCTGCACCAGGCCAGGATGAATCTGAACGAGTAGGCAGGAAGAAATCATCTGATGAATGTTATCTACAGAATTATAAACTGCAAATGAGGAATTTTTTCCACATGCCTCTTCCACCAAAACGGCATAAAGGAAGAGACGATCCAAGGTGTGCGATGGAAGAGAACTTAGAAGCCAGGGGTGGGGATTGCGTCCCTTTCCCCCAAGCAGGGAACCACCGTGCACTGTCAATGGTACTCCTTTGCCCGAAGAAGAGACTCGTGGACTTTGTAGAACTGCCTAAAACCTGGGATTCATGAATTCACACGTCTCTCCTGGCGGTCTCTGGAACACAGTGGACCTGTAGCCAGGAGATGAGACCTGGGGAGGAACGGTCAGGGGCATGCAGCCCTGCTGGCTTTGATGATGGAGGAAGGGGGTCCATGAACCAAGGACGCAGCCTCTGGAAGCTGCCAACGCAAGGACACGATCCTCCCCTGGAGCCTCCAGAGGGAACACAGCCCTGCTCACACCTCGCCTTCAGCCCCTGAGGCCTGTGTTGGCCTTCTGACCTTCAGGACTGTGCGATAAAATGGGGGGGTGGGGTGGGGATTGCCTCTACATTTGTGGTAATTAGTTACAGCTGTGATAGAAAATGAACACGTCTCACTCATTAGTTCAAAACACATTTTTGAGTGTTGGATAAACGACACATGGTACCTACCCTTTTAATTATGTGACGGAAATGCTGTGGGATACAGAAAGTCCTGTGTCCTCAATTTGGACAGTGGGAAAAGACGGGACAGAGGAAGAGTATTTCTCACTCAGACCATCAGGAAGTTGCCAGGAGGAGAAGAAAAGAATGAAGTTGTTCCTTTCCTCTTCTGATGCCCCCGCAGCACAGACTCAGCCATCGGTAAGTGCTGTATAATCAGGATTAGGTTAGTGTAGCACATACCGAGGCACCCACGAGTACTCTCTCTAGCCGTCTCAGCAGCCGTGTGCACAACCTCGCTCTCCGTGCACAGCTTCCGACCTCACGGACCTGCGTCTCCTGCGTCTCCCCACCCGCGGGCCTTCTGCGGCTGCTGGAAGCATCCCTGGCCCACGGACGTGCTGGGGAGGGCAGCCCTGCTCAGCCGAGCTCTGACTCTGGCGGTGGATTAATGGTGGATAAATTGTCCTTGTCCTCCGCTCACGGAAGACGGTGCTGACGTGGGTCTCTTGGCCTTGCAGAAGCACCCACCAACGCAACGATTATTCGCAATTCTGAGTGTTTAGCCCTGGTGTGGCAGCTGTGAAACCGAAGACCTTATTCCTTGGTATCCCTTTGATGCCTGCAAAACATACTGCAGAAGTAAACAAATAAAACCCCACTAGATACTATGTAGGAAGTCACAGTGTGCCAGTGGATTGGGTCCTGTAGAAATCCTTTGCATGTTCCCTAAACACAGAAACACTTCTGTCCCTGAAAGTAGCACCTGAGGGAAGTCAGTCCACCGAGGCATTTCAGCCAACGCCCCACAGGGCCAGCCAACCCATTTCAGGAAATGTCAAACTAAATGCCGAGATCCTGTTGATTGATTGAATGATCCAGAAACCATAATTAAGGCTTTACTTTTATAACCTATTGGTTACAAGCAGAAAACGCAATGGTTATATGGGCTCTGAAAATAAATTTCAACAATACTTATAGAACCCCCAAACTAAAGTCATTTTCCATATTTCTTTGCTACAAGGCAGAAGTATTTAATTGTCTCTTACAAGACAATTGCCTATCCCTCAAATTCTTATAGATTTACAGACAAGAGTTTCCAACAACAACACTGTAATTTGTTTTTGAATTTCAGTGAAGAGCAGATGTTCAGATTTCATGATAAATGCACATAAATATACAAGCTAATTTTATACCATGCCAGTCTTTTGAAATGCAGATGAAATAATACCATTCCTCTTGTTCTTACAGATTTTATCCCTTCTACACGTTTTTCATGATCTCTTGACTAATGTGTACAGTACATGACATCACTTGGAGACAGAACCTTACTAAGAACTGAAACCTAATTCTATTTTTTTGTTTCCCTTATATTTTATGTTTATTTTTTTTTATTTTAAATCCAGTTTAGTTAACATACAGTATTATATCCGTTTCAGATGTATAGTATAGTGATTTAACAACTCTGTACATTACTCAGGGCTTATCACAAGTGCCCTCCTTCATCCCCATCACCTCATCCCTGTTTCCGCCCCCCACCTCCTCTCTGGTGACCTTCAGTGCGTTTTCTGTAGTTAAGAGTCTGTTTCTTGGTTTGTCTCTCTCTCTTTAATTTGTTCATTTGTCTTGTTTCTTAACAGTCCACATATGAGTGGCCTCATATGGTATTTGTCTTTCTCTGACTGATTTCGCTGAGCACCTAATAATAAATTTTGAACTTTGGAACAGTATGAGGAATCTTCCTGTCTTCTGGTAGTATCGAAGCGGTGTCAGTCCCCCTGGTTGTTCGTGGAGCCTGGTATAAACATTATGTTTCCATTTCTGTTGGAATACTAAATTTAAAAAACAGACCAGTGATTTTAATGCATCTTTTCATTGTCTTAAAAATGACATGATACACCTGTTACCCATGTCAGAAAATGGCATAGATTATCCCTGATGAGATGACTATATTTATGATGGAGATCAGTTATACTGTGAACATCTGTATCCGTTTTAATGACCAGAAAAGCATATATTTCACCTTAGTTTTCTTAGTGCTGATGGTCATGGCTTAGCACTAATAGCACAAGAAATCTTCCCCAAATGCCCCTGACCTTTGCCCTCTGCAAGTGGAGTGGAGGATCTCCTTCCTGGACTGTGTTTGGGGGAGGGAATCCAGACTGGACTGTGTTTGGGG
>NW_023270649.1:5254494-5255856 GCF_011800145.1 Mirounga leonina
TTTGGGGGAGGGAATCCAGACTGGACTGTGTTTGGGGGAGGGAATCCCCCAGGATGCTTGTCAAGAAATGCTCTTCAGCCTGTAGTCTTCCTGCCAAAGGTCGTGTGAGCAGAAACCCAGAAGTGTGCGTTTCCATGCCTCCTGTACCCAGCCCTCTGTGGGCAGCCACACATCTCTGACCTTACCTGGGAGCGCCACTGCCCACTGGGCTGAGCAGCTCCTTGTAGGGGGGACTCTCTCTTCCTGACAACATCTCCCTTCTACGGCACAGTGCTCATCTTAGGTATTCTGCCTCGGACCGTCTCAGCTTGTGCTCAGTAGGACCCCAGGGAGACCTCCGGGCATGCGTGCTAGTCCAGAAACGAAGCCAATTAACAGCACGGGACAGTCGGATGTCCATAGTGTCCTTCTTCGATTTTCCCTCCCTCCCTCCCTTCTCCTCCTCCTCCTCTCACTCTGTCTCCCTCTTTCTCTCTCTAGAGAATCTATGATATAATCTCTCATCTTATCTATCTTACCTATCCTCTACCAGCAGACATGATAGAGACACAGACTTCTAAAGGGTCATTTTAAAGGACTGTTTGTGTATTAAAGGCAATTTTATTGAGTGAGTAATAAGCAGATGATTTCTCATCAACGATTCTTCTTTTAGTTATTAAAGTTGGTTAAAGACCAAATGTTATGGACCAAATGTTTATCCCCCCCAAATTCATATGTTGAAACCTAACCCCCAATATAATGGCATTTGAGGGTGGGGTCTTTGGGAGGTGACCAGATCATAAGGGAGAAGCCCCCATGAATGAGGTTAATTGAGAGAGACCCCAGAGAGCTCTCTTGCCCTTCCACAATTGAGGACAGAGCAAGAAGAGGACCCAAACACAACCATGGTGGTATCCTTATCTCAGACCTCCAGCCTCCAGAACTGAGGGGAGGAAGTGCCTGTTGTCTATAAGCCTCCCTCCCAGCCTATGGCTTTCTCTTACAGCAGCTTGACCTGAGACACCAGATTTCTCTGTGTTTAAAGAAAGATGACATGCTAATTATAATTAGGAAATCTGAGTAAGTTCAGGAGCAGAAGGTAAATGACAGAACCTCTGTAAGAGAGAAGTTTGATTCCAGATGTAATAAACACCTGTTGTTTAAAGGAACGGTGACAAGAAGAGCGGAATGTCTGCCCACCTTACTCTGGAAGGCCGCTCACTGGCAATAGTGAGCTATGAACAATGCTCTTCTGGATTCCCTCCCCCAAACACAGTCCTGTCTGGATTCCCTCTTCCAAACACAATCCAATCTGGATTCCCTCCCCCAAACACAATCCAGTCTGGATTCCCTCCCCCAAACGCAGTCCAGTCTGGATTCCCT
>NW_023270649.1:5255866-5285386 GCF_011800145.1 Mirounga leonina
GATTCCCTCCCCCAAACGCAGTCCAGTCTGGATTCCCTCCCCCAAACACAGTCCAATCTTATTGTCATAACAATAGTGCTACAGCTTTCTTTGCTCCTTGTGTTTTCACCAATCAAATTTTAAATTTGATTTTTTTCTTCAGATGATGAGCTGCGTGCATATTATTACATCTAGTATAAACATGGAATATCAGCCAAGTCCAAGTCAAATTAGATCATCCTTGGCACCTCTTTATATGAAATGTTATGTCTATAAGCTCATCAAAGAATAACATCCAGTTCCATATGACGAGCATACGTTCCTGCCTTAATCATCTCTAGAGCTTTGTTACTTCCAGTTACCAGTGATGGGACAGGGAGCCGCGGTCCATGATGTCACGGACAAAAGCCCTAGCCAAAAATGATTTGTGAGAAAGACATATGGAGAAGACTTTAGATTTGGAACTAGTTCCAGACTATAAGCTATTTCTTCAGACCATGTAGTTAGCCTAGATGGGGTACCTTTGAAACAGAGTCTCTGGAGCCTGTCAGAAGGTCATAAGCAGCTGTGGGCAACATGGCATAATACTGTCTCTCAGTCGATGTGGACAAACACTAAGAAGGAAAAATGCTGGAGGCTGTCATGCTGGAGGCTGTCATAGTTGAAGTGGAAATGAGTTTTTGTGTTTATGTGTAAGTTATTTACTTGATAATAGAATACAATGCTGGATTCCCATATCAGGAGCCTGAACTCTTTCCGTATGCATGGGCACTAGGTAACTTCTCCATTTCAAGGGATCCTGCTGTGAATGTTCCCGTGGAGGAAGAACTCATTCTTTTCTGTGAAGCATCAGTCTGGTTTTCAGTAAACTTGCGTTTGTGTTCCTGTATTTAATCTCCTTAAGAAAGAACTACTTCCAACATTAATTTGACTTTAAAATGTAGCTCAAAACCATTTTCCTATTCGAAGAATCATGACTTTTAGTTTGCTAGATATCGCAAAGAAACAAACCTCTCTTTTGTCAAGAGGGAATCATTTTAAAGATGAGAGATTGGTGGGTTTTGGCCAGTTTTGAATGTAGTGGAGCTTGTAAATGGAAGTCCTTACCCTGGAGGTTTTCCCTCCCAACCCTGCCTGCAGACCTGCCATCAGGCCTGCGTTTTGAAAGTGTACGTGTGGGTTTGTCTGTCTGTGAACATGGTCTTATCTGTGAACATACAAAACAAGTACACTGTTATCGGCAGTGGTCTCGCAAACGCTCCGAACTTTTCAACACAGGGTGTAATGCTCGTGCGGGAATTAGATTTACGGCAATACTAAGATGTGTACCTGCCCAACGGAATGTATCACAATAGCTTGTAGGCTGGAACGAGTTCCAAATCTAAATGCCTGCTGGTCACTAATGTGGGTGTGCAGGGCCGGTTCATACGCTTGCTTTATTAAGAATCAAGAGAGTAAGAGGACTGGGAGTTGGCTAGCCAGCACAGAGTTTGTGTAGAGCAAAATCCCCCTCTGTCGTACTCATCAGAACAAGAGAAACTTGCAGCTCGTGAGTTAATTGTATCCTTGTATTCATAAAGATTCAGTCTCGTACTGGGCTCCGTAGAATATACACTTGATAGTTGTCTGACCTTGGGTATGTACGTTGCTGATTTTTTCTTTTTGTAATTCTGTAATTTTGAAATATCTTTAGGACTCTGCCTGAAGTTATTCTACATTTGATACTTCACTTGCTCGTCTGGGATTTAAATTCTGTAGGTTAATACAGAATTCAAAACTTCTCACTCTAAGACCTATCAGTAAATTAAAATCAGTTGTTTTTAAAATATAGGTATACATATAGAGATGCCCTCTCTCTGTCTCTGATCTATTGGTTTATCTATATGCACATATCTATCCACAAAGAAGGACTTAAACCCAAACAATGGGTCACGCATCTAAACAGTTTCAAATGACTTTATTACAAGCACAAGTGAATCCTATTATTCTCAGTAGAAATCCTGGTAAGACTTGGTTCAGTGGCATGAACTTCCACAGAACTTTGTCTCCAGGATCAGAGAATAGCCAAACCTCGCCTTGATACACTCCTACTGGAAGTCTTCTCTGCTGTCTGCGTATTCTCTCTTCTGTGCAACTCGGACTTGCCAAGGGACGGTAGAACAACACCTCTCCCCACTGCCTAAGCCTTTCCGGGACTTGCCATCATGTGCAGGGCGAATCCCAACCATGCTGGCATCATGTGAGAAGTCTGCAAAACCGAGAAGAGTCTGTTTAGCTGTTTTTTGTCTCTAGCAGAACCTCCCCCGTGTCCCCCTCTTCTTGCCATGTCTCCTATCACCTTCCCCCAAAGAAACCAAGAACGAGATGGAAATTTCAAACACGAGAAGACTCCTGAGACATGTTCATCAAATTGTTTCCTGTATCTGGGACCTTATTCCATTCTCTTCTTGGCAAGACCCTACCAAACCCAGCTCAAGGTCCAACCTGACCTTGTTGGAAGCACCTTTAAACCCAGTTAGTCACTGTCTGCTCAGTCCATAACATTTCATACGTTAAGGAGTGAATATTTGCCTCCTTACTTGGTAGCATTTCATAGCAGGGCAAGAATTTCAGTTAGACTCATACGATGTATCTATGTCTACAGTTCTATTGGTTTTGTGTCAAATAAACTGAATGATGAAATTGATTGGATCATCATGCTGCATGTGATACAAAAGAGAAGAGCAGTAAAAGTTAATATGGTATTGACCTCTTGAATGAAACTTTTCTCACCGTGAAGTAAAGCCCAATTATATCATAATCCGATTTCACAGAGCTGTCATATTTTAACTTAAATGAACCACTTTATATTGCATTGAATGAACTGTAACAGCGCAAAATGTTACATGACATACTGTAGGTTTCATTTCTTTTTTCCTAAAAAAAAAAAAAGCTATAAATATGTATCACTGGCAGGACTCGCTTATGGATTAATGGAGTAGGGCTTATCAGCAAACTGCCGTATGATTCGAGGGGCAGACAGAACAAGCTCCATAATATATACATTTTCCTTGTCAAATGAAATCCCACCCACATTTTTGAGTCTTCCTGAGTACATACTGGCCTTTCTGTTAAAATTCCAGTATGTGTGATGACCTTGTTAAACACAGAGCCAGAATCTGAACGTATAGGGGACATTCTGGCTCACTGAGACAAGGATTTTTTCACTTTTATCTTAAATCCTGAAGCATTTTTATAAACTGGCATATTGGGTAAAACCCTAATGGACAGACATATAAAAACAGAGATGGTCACATTGAATCAGAAGGGCCACTCATTGTCTTCACGTAGAGGACTGTATGGATGGTACCCCTTCTGGGTGATGTATAAAATGAACCTGCTCATGGACTTGACCCTCACGCCTTTGGGTGTTCATGGAGACAACTCTGTGCAACCCTGTGTCTCCATCACATACAAAAGGGAAAGCCAGACTCACTTCTTTATTTTACCCAAGGTGGGAGTAGGTGAATTATTTGAGGCAGGCATTCTCAAAAAATCTTCCTATATAGACATATACAGCAAGATTCAATACAATACACAAACAGATGTAAATATATTATCTCTTGTATCACAATCTCATGGGGTGTGGATTAGGAAAAAATGTTTCAAAAGTCTTCTTGGAAGGTCATAATGAAAAAACAAAAAGGTTCTTTGCTTGATACATAAAGCTTGATTGCATAGGAGGTAACGTGCAGTGAGAAAGGCAGCTGATTGGAGACATTGGCCTCGTGGAGACACCAGAGAGAAGAAATGCATGCGCTCATGGGTCTGCTGGAATAAATACAATGAGTGGATTGAATCCTCTAAACTGAGTGAGCAACACAGAGCAAACAGCTCTATTTGCCTTTGACATTTCCTGCAACATGGTTCGTCTTAGGGACCTTGTCTTTACCCTTAAATACACCTTGACCCTATCCTGTTGCTTTCCAGACACTTCCAGTTCTGAGAAAAAGTCTCATTTTTATAATCAAGTCTCCTTTTCTGTCATGAAAAAAGTCTCATCCAGTTTCACATTTGGAACCAATATTAGACTTCTCTTCCTCACCCAGTCTTTTTTTTTTTAATTTTATTATGTTATGTTAGTCACCATACAGTACATTATGGTTTTTGATGTGGTGATCCACGATCCACTGTTTTTGTATAACACCCAGTGCTCCATGCAGTACGTGCCCTCCTTAATACCCATCACCGGGCTAACCCATCCTCCCTCCTCCCTCCCCTCTAAAACCCTGTTTTTTTTCTCAGAGTCCATAGTCTCTCATGGTTCGTCTCCCCCTCCGATTCCCTCCCCCCATTTTTCCCTTCCTTCTCCTAATGTCCTCCATGCTATTCCTTATGTTCCACAAATAAGTGGAACCATATGATAATTGACCTTCTCTGCTTGACTTATTTCACTTAGCATAATCTCCTCCAGTCCCATCCATGTTGATGTAAAAGTTGGGTATTCATCCTTTCGGACGGCTGAGGAATATTCCATTGTATATATGGACCACATCTTCTTTATCCATTCATGTGTTGAAGGGCATCTCGGCTCTTTCCACAGTTTGGGTATTGCGGACATTGCCGCTATGAACATTGGGGTGCATATGGCCCTTCTTTTCAGTGCATCTGTGTCTTTGGGGTAAATACCCAGGGGTGCAATTGCTGGGTCATAGGGTAGCTCTGTTTTTAAATTTTTGAGGCACCTCCACACTGTTTTCCAAAGTGACTGTACCAACTTGCATTCCCACCAACAGTGTAAGAGGTTTCCCCTTTCTCCACGACCTCGCCAACATTTGTTGTTTCTTTCCCTGTCCATTTTTGCCATTCTAACTGGTGTAAGGTGGTATCTCAATGTGGTTTTGATTTGGATTTCCCTGATGGCTAATGATGATGAACATTTTTTCATGTGTCTGTTAGCCATTTGTATGTCTTCTTCAGAGAAGTGTCTTTTCATATCTTCTGCCCACTTTTTGACTTGATTCTTTATTTTTTGGGTGTTGAGTTTGAGAAGTTCTTTATAGATCTTGGATACCAGCCCTTTATCTGTAGTGTCATTTGCAAATGTCTTCTCCCATTCTGTCGGTTGCCTCTTTATTTTGTTGACTGTTTCCTTTGCTGTGCAGAAGCTTTTTATCTTGATGAAGTCCCAGAAGTTCATTTTTGCTTTTGTTTCACTAGCTTTTGGAGATGTATCTTGAAAGAAGTTGCTGTGGCCGATGTCAAAGAGGTTACTGCCTATGTTCTCCTCTAGGATTTTGATGGATTCCTGTCTCACATCGAGGTCTTTCATCCACTTTGAGTTTATCTTTGTGAGTGGTGTTAGAGAATGGTCGAGTTTCATTCTTCTGCATGTGGCTGTCCAATTTTCCCAGCACCATTTATTGAAGAGACTGTCTTTTTTCCATTGCATGTTTTTTCCTGCTTTGTCAAAGATTAGTTGACCATAGAGTTGAGGGTCCATATCTGGGTTCTCTATTCTGTTCCATTGGTCTGTATGTCTGTTTTTGTGCCAGTACCATGCTCTCTTGGTGATCACTCCCTCACCCAGTCTTTAGCACAGGAGCGTGCAGAAGAGAAAACTGTATGGTTTGACTCTGCTTTCTGCCTTCTTTTTCCACTTTGCCTCTTAATTTAGAGCAGGGGAGAAAAGAATTTAAAGAATGTGGAGATACTGGTTCACTGAACTAGGCTTGCTATTTCCGTGTTCTCTTATGTTGGCAGGTGGTCAGAGCTGACTTTGTGGCAGGTGTTTTTTGTTTGTTTTTTTAAAGACTATTTGAGAGAGAGAGAGAGACACACACACACACACACACACACACGGAGGGTGCATGAGTGGGGGCAGGGGCAGAGGGAGAGGGACAAGCAGACTCCCCGCCCAGTGAGGAGCCTGACGTGGGGCTTGATCCCAGGACTCCGAGACCATGAGCTAAGCCGAAGGCAGATACTTAACCCACTAAGTTACCCAGGCACCCGTGTGGCAGGTATTTGAGTGTGAAATGCTGATCTGCTCCAGAGTTGCCAATGGAAGTTCTTGGAGAGGGACCCATTGAGTCCTCAGCACTGCACAGCTGCCCTATTACGAACAAGCCTTGCTTCCCATTGACCTTTCACGCTCCTTTACCAAATGTTCCCCCCCATAGGCTCCTATCGCTGGAGCCGTCTGGGTTTGTACCAGTTGAGCATAAGAACTTCAAGACAGAACAAAGCCTGGTGCCCTTTCTCATTTTCCATGTAACCTAAGGAAAAGCGTATTCTTCTCACCAAGTTGAGGGATGTAGGCAACTCCACCCAGGCAGTCTGTCCTTGCTGTTGCTATCCAGAATTGCTCTGGCCTTCAGAATTTTCCAGTTCATCAGCAGGTACCCCTCCCTGTGTTCATGTAGACCCTCAAACTCTCAGCAACGTGAGCAAGGCTCCCAGTGGCTTTCAACACACATGGCCCTGCACACAGGGCAGGAAAAGAAGTCAAGTTCTACAAGTCAGCAGGCATGCAGCTGTGATGTAGCATGCCTGTCATCCATCAGTCTCCAGATTTTTTGGAATCACCTTCATATACCAGAAGCACTGTCCTCCCTACCTAGTGCCACAAGGTATTAGGGGGATAATAACCCGTTATAAGCAGACGTGCACTGGGGTAACCAAATTCCCTTGAATTTCCAGTGTTCCCTTTTTTATGGGCTAGAGGTGGGTGAGTGGGAGGTTGTCACAGGACTGCCATCTTTATTGTAAGTAATGAAGAAATGTGTCCCTCTTGTGACTGTGTCCTTCCTGACAACTGTGCTCAGCCCCATTCAGCTTCTGACACAATGACATTGGCCCATTGCCAAGGACTGTTTTTCATGTCAAGATTTGGGTGAAGGCATTTAACTACATTAACTGAAACATTTTTTCACTCTCATTTTTAGGCCAACTGACTCCACTATGAATTTTAAAAGACAGTTCTTAAAAGCCTTCCTTTTGCCACCTGGAAGCATTTAACTTCACAGAGCTAATAAATTCCAATTTAGTGTAATAAAATTCAGCTCTACCCCAACTAAGCAAATTTCTTTTTTAAATTGTTTAACGTATCAGGTGCATCTTTTTCAGTGGAAATAAAAATGCTCTGCTTGTCGTGCAGCAGACTACACGGCATAAAGACGGTCACGAGCTTCAGCACGCGCAGTCTCGGAGCTCTGGCTTTGTCCATTTTCCTTCTAGCTAGCGTCTCCTTAAGGAGCCGGCTCCTCTCGGCGACTCTATCCTCTCCTCGACGTTGGCTGCCTCTGCCTGTCCCCAGCCTCAGCTCTCCCAGGACTGTCAACAGAGCTCTCCTGAACAGGACCCGTCCCCTCAGAGCCACCGGAGACCTGCCGTTGGCACGACGGCCTTTAAACTTGCGCTCAGAGGATATTCACATTTACCGTATGGCTTCTTCCAGAAGCCACTGCGTTCCACAGGGGCAGAACCACCTCTGAGAGGTTGGTGCGGCGTGAGGCTCCAGTCCCAACACAAGGACATATGAGCCGGGAATTCTAGGCATATGATCAGGGAGGTGCTGGCAGAGAGCAACCCCCACACCCCATCACGGGATGGAATCTCAATCTTTGTTTGTGGTCGTCTGGCCCCAGGTGTACCATTTGGATTCTGTTTTCCCTTTATATCCTTAGCTGTCGTGTTGTGTTTTGTTTCTCAGTCTGACTCTCATTCTTGCAGCAGGGTGAAATTTTCTTCTGCACAGAGCATCAGTTGTTTCTTTTGAAAGAAAGAAGATGATGATGATGATGATGATGATTTTGGTGGCCTGAAAGTTCCAGAGGAAAAAATGGGTTGACGTTGGTTCATCGCTCAGATCTCCGTGCTGCAAGAGAAAAGGAGAGAGGAGTTCCCGACTGTAGCTACGTCCAGATAGGGTAGCTTCCCGTGGGGCTATGTCGCACATACAGTTCTCTGCGGTGGACCTGTTCCCCCTGCATGGCACGTGCTGGTTCTCTGAGACGTCAGTTCTCCTCTGCGGACATGGCCAGTTTTCAAAGATCCAGGAAGCGCGACCTTCTTTTGTTCTAATTTACAGACCGGCGGTGTGGAGGGCGTGTTGCAGAGTCGTGGTAAGCTCTGTGCATAATTACCTTACGGTGCATTATCCATTCCATTGTCCAGGTGGAGGAATCACGTGCTTCTTTGTCTCTTGATCTCTTCGTTGCAGCAACAGCTTACCCCATCAGAACTGTTTCATAAGCTCCTTCCGGTCAACACTGACCCTAAAACTTTATCCCAGGGAATCTGTTCTTGAATCAGCAGGATGCTTTTTTAGCGTGTAGAAAAGCTGACCTTTCCTAATGGAGATCTATATTCACAAAGGGAGCCTCTGAATCTCCTTGTGGAAGGTCTGCCGGAAGAAGATGAATCATAGAAAGATGATTTGCATGTGTTCCTTTTTCTCGATTATTTGTTTCATATTAAACTCTATGTGTTTGCTGTCCGGGAGTAAAGAAAGGCCACAAAAAAAGTGTAATTTTCAGGAGATAAAATTGTGACAGATGGGCAAAAGGAAAACAGACATTTTCTTTAGTGAAAAAGACATTTTGCTTGCAAGTAAAAAGTGATTCTCCTTTTTCTGATGGAAAGAAAAAAGAAACAACCAAAAAAAAAAAAAAAAAAAAAAAAAAGAGCCCGGACAGAAGAGCCCACCTGCCGTCACCCATCTCCGCCGTGGAGAATGCCTCCCAGGACGGAAGTGAGGCCCACACGGCAACCAGCTCTGTGAGCCTCACAACGGAAGAGACCACTTGGCGGGCCCTGAATATGGTCTCTTCAGAGTTCTCATAAATCAAACCAGATTTGCCCAAGATTGGGCATGGGAGAGGCCACACTCAAACAGACCTGCTCGAGAGTGTATTTTAGAGGACTGAATCACGGCAGCTTGAACATATTCTTCAGTGTAAACCTTGAATTTGACAGAACCTGCCTTACGTTGTTCTAATTAGCAACCTGCCAGGCTTGAGTGTTGATAGGATAAATGAGTCATCTACATTTCACTGAAGTTTTTCTTTTTTTAAATGAGTGGTTGGGGCACGTGTGTGTGTTTCGCTGTTATTTTGTTTTTATTTCTTCCGTGTTTCTGGCGGAGGATGTTGCCTCCTATTGCACATGGTTCCCATCAGCAGACCTCTGCTAATTCATGCTCTTCAGAGGGAACTATTTAAAGAGGTAAATTTCCATTTGAAGGAAAGGACTGTTCCACAAATCTTGGTCCTTAACCTAAAATGAATAGATGTAAACGGCTGCCAAGTCTTTTTTTTTTTTTTTTTCCCTTTTTCCGGGATTTTGGGATGAAGAGAGTTCTGTGCCCCCAGTCTTTGGAAAGTTTCACGGGCTGGGCACCTCCTGTCCGCGGCCAACAATGATGTTTTGTGTCTTCATCCCGGTTGAAGGGCCTGGCACAGAAACAGCAGAGCCTATTCATTCCTGGAGCGATTTTACATACGCGAGACCGAAGCCAAGATGCATGTCTTCTTCCCCCGACGTGCTCGTTCAACCACATTCTGGTAAGTGCAAACACTGAGATGAGAAGTGGGGTTCGGACACACGTTCCTGATCGGTAAGTCTGCCCCGGCTCACATAGCTCCCTCTTTGTTGCGGCTCCATCGTCCAAATGGACATTTCATAGAAGGACATTTGTTTTGTCCGACTGGACTGCCTCCAGTGGGGCCGAGATGGCGTCACCTGCCCCGGGGGTCCTGTTGGCTCCCCCCTGGGGCAGGGCCGTTGCCAGGCTTGACAGAATCCCTCACATTGACTCCCCGACTCCCCAGCCAGCAACCGCAGGCTGCCATCTCATTGGGAAGGGAACTCTAGACCTCTGTGTTTTCACCGGCCAGACCTTCTGAATCAAGCCTATGTCCCCAGCGCTGGCAGCTCCTCAGAGAGCTCTTTGAGAGTTTGAATGGAGGTTCTGGAGAAGGGTCCCTTTCATTTGCCGCGAAGATGAAGCTCACGCCAGTGCGTGTCCCCGAAGATGTACAGGTGGGACCGGAAACAGTGCACAGTGTGGGAGGTGGGACAGCAGATGCACCAGTAAGGGATGAACATCTGCATTTCCCGAGGCGAGAAGGGGCTTTGCGACGTGGGCCGGAGGTGTGCCAATGACCGGTCACCTTCGGGGTGGCCCTGCTGAGACACAGCCGCACAGGGGAAACGACAAAGAGCCCAAGCAGCTTAGGGTAGCCGTGCCCTTGAAGGATTTTGCACAGAGCTGTTGGTACAGGACCTGGTGACTCATCCTGGCTTCGGTTGCCCCATCGCGCAAAACATCAAAGTCATAGCCAATGCCTGACACGTATTTGGTGGGGGTTTTTCTTTCCAATTTATCCTCTGCTGATTTAGTAGTTTTTCTTTTCAACATTCCCTTGTTCCAACAACACAGTCACCTTTCTTCTACTTAAATTGTACTTGATATTCCATTATACCTTTACCTACTCTTGGGATCCCGCTTAAATAACGTTTCTTTGCAAAAATTATCAGGAAATGTAGTGTCTATCTATCCTGATGGCATAGTATATTAAACAAAATAGAAATTGGGAAATTCTCAGCTGGACCTTCATTTAGTAAATATTATGTAGCAAATAAGTACTTGATGGATGCAGAAGGACACTGACGAGTGACGTCTCTTGCTATGTTTGTTTTTCTCTGAAACAACCCCCACTGTGAAAGGTACAGAACCATGATTTACTGTCTTTTAAATTATCTGCATAAGGGATGGAAAATAACTGTCATTCGGAGAGCAGCTCTCGTGCTGTGGGCTGGGTTTAGTTCTGCCTCTTTGGGTCCGGCCTGCAATACCGTTGTATAGGATGCAAGTTCTCTCTACAGCCGGGGTCCTCCACTGGTCCCCAAACCCATGCACACTGCTGCTGTGTAGGGGTCAGTAAAGCTTTTCGTGGGAAGGGCCAGGGAGTAAATAGCTTGGGCTTTGTGAGCCATACAGTCTGCATTTCCGCTCCGCGGCTCTGCTGTCCTAGCAGGCGAGCGTGCGGGGACATGTACTGTGTGAAACGAAACATCGGGGTGCCTGTGGTCCAATAAACCTTTATTTACACAACTCGGTGGGGGGGGGGCATGCCATAGTTCTCTGTCCCCCGCATGACACCGTGATTTCTCTTTAAAAGAATACCCTTCTGTTTCTGCCGTCCGATCTGGGCACACCTCCCATGTCTGCAGCATGCTGCGCCGCGGACGAGGGCTCTGCTTCCTGCCATGCTCTTCCTCATCAATTCCAAAACGGAAAACCGGCTTCGCAAGTTTCTGCCGTCACCGTGCTTCGTGACAAGGTCGGTCTCGTTGTGTCAGACCTTCCCTGTCCTGTTCCAAAGTGCCTGTTAAACAAAACGGCATGGTGGTTTTACTGGAGGAAGAAGGCCTTCGGGTGTGATCCCTGGAGAGATCAGAGAGTGAGGACCCCAGGAAGGTGCGCGTTTACGGCAAACTCAGGGTGAGTGAGTCAGACCCGGAAATCAGAATCACGAGAAGTGGGTACCGTTGGAGCAAAGTTCTGAAAGGAAAAGAGACGGTTCGTGCCTGCAGGATTTGGGAAAGAGAAAAGAGGGTTGTTCCTGTGCGCAGTTATTATGCTGAGAGGCGCTCCCTACGCAGCCCCCTTTCATGTGAATAGACACACTTTTGTAAATTCACAGAATTCAGGGACGGACTTCAGTTAGCCACATTCCTGCTCACACGTTATGCATTTTGAGGTTTAAGCTTTTGCAACAAGATCGAGCTTCTCCGCTAGAGTAACGCGCGGGGGCTGATGGGGTTCACAGTGAGAATGTTCTCTCTGTCCTCTGGTCCGTCTGCTGCGGGGGCAGGAGGGCCTTCCGTCCACCTGAGGAGGCTTGATCCTGCAAATCCTACTCTGCAAATAGATCGGAAACCTCGAAGTCAGGAGGAAACCAAGCCCAGTCGCCCTTTCTGTGCAAACGTGCAGTGGCTTCGTAGGTTGCTTCATTTTCCTTCCATGGTCTCTCCTCGTTGGTATCAAGTAATGCTGCTCTTTCTTTCAGCTTATTCCTTTCAGCGTTTACATGCATCCGCTAAGAACCCAGTGTTCTCGGTACCACACAAGTCTTCCATTAAATTCCGCTAAGCAGCACTAATTTAGTGGTTAATGTTTTGTGAGTAGTTGGTAAGTGCTGGGTGAGGCCTTGAGTATGTTCGTGAAGTATCTCGCTTCATCTCGTGTGTGTAAACACAGGACGGGTACGGTAATGATCGTCGTGCACACGAGGGTAGCAGCTTGCTCAGGGTCCCTGATGGGAGTCACGGCTGTGAGTCGGAACAGCTTGACTTTGTGAGCCCAGAGCTGCAGAGGTGATGTCACACTCAAGAGGACTCTGCGTCTCTGTCACAGGACAGATGCAGGGAGTGGCAGAGAACAAGAGAAGCGATGGGTGTCTGTGCTTCTGGTCCCCCGGGTCGTCTCGGGAGCAGAGCGCGAGGAGGCCGAAGCCATGGTTGGATTTCTATGCGTCATGAGTCCCTGCACGGCGAACCGAACAGCTGAGAACACATGCGTCCTCTCCCAGTTGCCAGGGGTCGGAGCGTGGGTGTGACTTCGCCGGGTCCTGTGCTAGGATCTCACGGGGCTCCGGCCCAGGTGGCAGCTGGGGCTCTGGTGTCCTCGGGAAGCCAGGCTCGGGCAGGATCCGCGTGTCAGCTCCCTGACGGTGTTGCTCCAACCTAGCTCCTTGCAGTGGCGGCATCCAGCGCAGAACTGCAAAGCCGACACGTTAACCCGGAGGCTGCAGTTTCAGGAAGGAGCCACCACCGTTTGGCTGGGCAGCGAAGCAAGGAGGTTGGGATTCTTGTTTGAGACCTCCAAATTTGTGGTACTTTGTTGCTCCGCAGTGGAGAGGTAAATGTCACGGCAGTGTGCGTGGAACGAAAAAGCGCAGTTTGGTGTGAAAATAAGTGCTCGCTTCGGCAGCACATATACTAAAATTGGTGTGAAAATAAGCACGTGTATAGGGATAGGTATCATTATTACTTCCATAAACGTGAAACACACAAAGAACGAGACGTGTTCCATAAAAACACGTGAGCAGATCAGTCACCTAAAGCATGTTACTGTAGTGGCCGATGGCACAGGAAGGGGAGATGGGGTAGGGGTACGGATAAAAGGGAGCACGTCGTAAAGAACAGAGGGTCTTCCCACGGGCCAGTGTGAAAACACACCATGACCTGAGCACGTTTCATATAACGGACCCAGTCTTCTGCACCAGAGACTCAAGGGGGTAGGGACATATTTTAAACCATTAGTTAATGTATTTTTCTCAGAAGGTAGTTAAAGCCAAAGTAAGCAGACAAAGATACCGCCCCACCACCTCGTACATATGCTTGCGCTATGAACAGAATTGTGTTGGCGACCATAATCATCGTTATGTGGAATTTTGCCGACCCTAAACATTCACATTAAAAAAAAATACTAACAAGTTCACCTTCAGTTTAATCCCCACCCTAGCCGGTTAGCTCACTGCTTCTCATAGCTGGATGATTACTCTGTACCTTATTAACTGTACTCCTTTTTCCATGCTGATGCTATCCCGATTTCTCTGCCGTTCGCCTGGGCAGAAGAGGGCTCTGAGAAGCAAGTTTCCTTGTAAACGGAGAGTCTTGAACAGTGAATGTGTGTTGGCTAGCGATGAGAGGAGCTTCTCATCAGAAACTCCGGACTGGGAAACCGAGTTCTCTGACCAGGCTTGATTATCCTCACCTATTAAACTCATCACAGCTAGATTTGTTTGTGCATTTGTTACCTTTAATCAGGCTGCTCTCCTTGCATCGTGTTGGGAGAAACCAGGTGAAGCCAAAACACACATGCCAGGAATCTGAATTGGGTAATGACTGCATCCTTCCAGTAGACACCCTGGTTTCTCATTTTGAATGAGCATAGCCTTCCCAGCACCCTTTGCTCCCCGACGTTGAGTAGAGCGCCGTCTTGAGGTCATGACGTCACCAGGATCAGACGTCTGAGAAAATGAGTGAACAACTCGAGTCTCTCCTTTCCTGTCCACACAGGAGCTGAGAAGCAATGAATATATTTGAACCTTTCTAAATGCCTTTTGTGTGGAACTCTCAGGAAATAGCGTGGCCCCGTCTCCTCATGAATGATGTTTTGGAAACCCAGCTCTTGTTGGAACCCCTGGGTCTTCATAGTTGATGACCTTACCACAGTGACTCATTTACTAAGACTAGATGCAAATGAAATAAGACTTAGCCAGGGGCGCCTGGGTGGCTCAGTCGTTAAGCGTCTGCCTTCGGCTCAGGGCACGATCCCAGGGTCCTGGGATCGAGTCCCACATCGGGCTCCCTGCTCGGCAAGAAGCCTGCTTCTCCCTCTCCCACTCCCACTCCCCCTGCTTGTGTTCCTGCTCTCGCTATGTCTCTCTCTGTTAAATAAATAAAATCTTTAAAAAAAAAAAAAAGAAAAAAAAGAAATAAGACTTAGCCAGATTCATGTTTGGAAACTGTGGACCTGCAGATGCAACGGTAGATCTTACACACAACTTGTTTGTTAGCTTTAGGGTTTTGACGTGAGGTAGGGGAGGAAGCGCAGATAGAGAGTGCTACCTTCAATCGACAAAAATAACTTTAGCGATTAAAGATATTTTCATTATCAGTAAGCCAGACTTTTCCGTTGGTTTTTCAGATCTGATGTGAGTTCAAGGTGAGAGGAGGAAAAAAAAACAAAAAAAACCCAGATAATAGTCCAGTTTAACATCTCTTTTGATTCTCCGAGAAAATAGTAGGAATTGTGCTTGGCACACACAAAACAAAAAGTAATGTGAAAAACGAAAGGTTCTTTCTCCATATAATGTAGTCTTCAGTGGGATGGTTCATATGAAAACAAAGCCGAAGTGATGATTACTCCATGCACTATGTTTAAAGTGAAGAGGAAACATGTAGAGATACATATTCACAGAAATTTAATTAAGAAATGGTTTTGAGGGGTGCCTGGGTGGCTCAGTCGATTAAGCGTCTGCCTTCGGCTCAGGTCATGATCCCGGGGTTCTGGGATCGAGCCCCTCACGGGGCTCCCTGCTCAGCGGGAAGCCTGCTTCTCCCTTTCCCTTTGCCTCTCCCCCGGATTATGCTCTTGTTCTCTCTTTCTGAAATAAATAGGTAAAATCTTAAAAAAAAAAAAATAAAAGGGAATGATTTTGAGCCAAGCCTGAAATGTAACAAGTTGGCCAGGGGAAATGGGTTTTCAGATGGCAGGAGACATGGCTTCATCAGCCATGGGAATTTGTCTAGCGCTAGACGCTTGGTGGTAGCTCAGTTCGTGTGTGGCACAGAGCATAGGGGTGGGCACACGGCAAGCAAGAGGAGTACTTCGATAAGGCCAGCTCGTGAACGACAGGCTAAGCCATAGTAATCCATGTGCACTTGACCTTTTTTGGCAACCCGCGACCACTGGAGAATTGTAAAGCAGAGCATAGCCCAGTCGTCCTCGCCGACTAGCATGGCTGTTTTATGAGCAGTATGGAGGATGCACTGGAGAAAGAGGCGGGAGACCTGGCTGGCCTGCAGCACAGAAAAGAGACCGCCAAAAGGGCTCTGTGTGCGTGGACGTGAGAGCACGGAGAGCGACCGACAGCGTAAAATCCAAAAGTACGCCCCTCTGTACATGCTCAGGTCTAACTAGTAGGACCTGCCGACTGACTGGCTTTGGAGGGTAAGGAATGTGATCGGCACTAGAGTGAATTGCAAGTGTGTGATGCAGGCCAGAGCTGATGAGAAGACCAGAGTGTTGTCTCCTTCCCTGGTGATAGGTTCAAGTACAGATCTGGAAAGGACAGTGAAGCTCTAAATACACTTAGAAGGCAGGCATGTTGAGGAAGGAGGAGAGACATGTGTGGGCATATCCGTAAATTGTGCGGCAGGATGATGAGAGGAGCAGTCGGGGCCTCAGCTTGTCCAGGCTGGTGACGGGAGACAAAGCACACGCATATCCACAAAGCTGGCGCCGTCAGAGAGAAGGTCAAGGACGGGTACAGCGAACCCCCCGGGGCTGGGTGGGAACGCATTTGCCATCACCAACTCCCCAGGTACTCTGCGTATTCTACCGAGGTTACGTTATTCCAGCTTTCTGGGCAAACACTTAATTCTTTTGGTAGGAAAAAGACTTCTGATGCCGCCACCCATCTTTCCATAAGCTCTGCTCCTGATATGAAAAAAAAAAGACTTTGCTTTTCTTGACCCTCACTCCTTAAAACCCGCAAATGCTTGTTTGTTTCTCTGACGAGAGTCTCATGATTATAAATCAAAGGCGCTTTGGTCTTCAAACGGTTGCTTCTGCTATATTTAAAAATTCAGCCAGGTAGCCCACAGGATTCCGTATGTTCCGTGCTCTGTTTGACCGTGCGTGTTAAATTCTAAGCTGATGTGGCTTCATATGCACGAAAGGAAGGGGGCACCACTGATTCTTATTTTTTGCAAGTGATTCGTTCACAAATAGTTCTTGAGACCTGCCACCAGCCAGACTTTGGACGAGGCAGAAGGGACATGCGATGAACAAGGCAGTCTCGGTTTCTGCCCTCACAGACATCACTGTCTCTAGTTATCTTCTGTGGAATCCCAAGAATCACATGGACATGGTTTGGGTTTTCTCAACAGCAGAACCCACAGCAGGGATTATAGGATCAGTGACTTATTTGACAGGTGACCTCAGGCGAGTGGTGAAGACTTAAGAGTCACTTGACACTCACCTTCCCACCTGAGGTGGCCCCAGGTGACGCTCCGCCTTCTTGTTTCAGCTTGCTCCCTGTAAACAAGTGTGCTTTCTTCAGTGTGTGGGGCGCCAGGCTTTGGAATTTTGTACCTTATTTCAGTGATTTCGCTGTTTAAAATGAGCCCCTGATGCAGTGCTGACGTGCTGTGTAAAGACTAGGAGGACAAAGGAGACGTGACCCCAGAAAGGGCGAGTTGTCGAATGAATGGTCACATGAGCAACGGAGGCCAGTCCCACTGGAGAATTCTGAGTGTGTAGAATACTCATGCCCCCACCCTGCTGTGTGAGGTGGGAATCAAACCAGAGTGTCTGGGCAGCACGTGGGGCGGGCCTGGGTGTGAAGGACACATGTGCATTGGTGAGGAGTGAGTCCAGTGCCTGAGCGCTGGCGTCCGACGGGTCTGGCTTCCAGCAGAGCGCTGCCTTGTCGGGCTTGTGAGGTTAGAAGAGCCCTGCCGTCCCCTCACCCAGTTTTCCTCATCCATCCCTGGGAGCCGTAAAGGAGAAATGGACTTAGGCGTTCATGGAGTGCGGTGGGCTCCTTGGCCGGCCTGTGTAGAGCGATAAACGGTTCCTTTCTTAGCTAATAGGATTACTCCTGACTTGCCTGAAGATCTCATTACTGTCCCCTTCTCGCACAGTTGTACCATTTCCTCATTTTCTGGCATCTCTTGCAAACATTTTTCTCTTTTCCGTACCGCTCCTCCCCTCTGACTTAGTAACAGGGGACTCGTGTGTTTCCATAGGATGATCAGAGAAAACAGAGGCAGAAATATCAAAGAAACAACGCAGAGGAAAGTCCTGGAACTGTACATGTGTATGTATCTGCCCCCCAAGCTGCTGAGAGCTAAGTACGGTGAATTAAAATAGACCCACGTCATGCGCATCACTGTGAAATTTCTGAGCACCCAGAATAACGGAAGCCTGCAGTTCATCCTCATTGTTCCTGGATTTTGTATGTGTGCTGAAGTGGGTGTGTGACCCCCAAATCAGTATTCGCTGTGCTTTCAGTTACCTGCAGACGCGTATGGTGGTAAAAAATGCGTGTCAAGTGACTCTCACTTTTTCCAGCTGAGGTCAGACGGGGCAGCATTCCGCCTTCCTGTCGCAGCTTCCATCCTGTAATGAGGTACCTACACTTGCGGTCGATTCAGCCCCATGTTTTGGCATTTCTGTGCTTTCCGCAGTGATTTTGCCGTGGAAAACGGCCCCCAGGTGTGGGTCCGACATTCTGTGCAGCATTCCTGAGCACAAGAAGGCTGTGGTGTGCCTTATCGGGCAAATAACTGTGCCCCGTCGGCCTCATTTCGGCCGTCACGGTGCTGCTGGCTGTGAGTTCAACGTTCCTGGATCAGCAATAGATCGTAAGTAAAGTGTCTTTAAACAGAAACACGGATAAAACAAGGTTCTGTATCGACTGGTTGATGAAAATGGGGTGAGCAGAGAGGCTCACAGAAGGCAAGCGCCGGATGTCCCCGTGGAAGCCGTTCTGCAGGACTTGCAAATCCGTGTGCACGGAGAGCGTATGGAACGTCGCTACCATGAATAATGAGAATTGATGGCATAGATATTTTAAATCCAGACAGGAAGAAAACAGAAACAAAACTTACAAGAGTTTTCATAGCCAGGACTTCATCGCGAAACACAGTGCAGCAGAACCTGCCGCGTTCTGAATGACAGTGATACTCAGATTATCATGTAATAACCCACCGAGGCTCTTCATCAACCATCCGGACGGAGTGATGAATCAGGTGGTTCTAAGGTCGCGTTCACAAGGTCACTGACGCTTCCGCATTCACTCGCTGGAGCCTTATCCTCTCCTCGGAGCATGGGCTGTACTGAGTGACTTGCCCCGCCATCGATGACCAGACGCAGAGGGCATGGTGTGCGAGTTCAGAGTCTGGCTTGTATAAAAAGCACCGCAGGTTCCATATTGGTGTTCTTGATTCTGGGGGATCCCCTGTCTTGGGGGACGCCAGCTGCCGTGTCCTGAGGCAGCCCTGTGGAGGGGCCCCGGGGGTGAGAAACGAAGGCCTTCTGCCACCAGCCAGCAGGGACGCAGCTCCCCTGTCAGCTGCCCTCTGAGTGTGCCTTTGCAGAAACAAATCATTTAGTTCTAGGCTTAACCCAACTGGAGATTTCCTTCCCTAGATGCATGAGGCTCTAAGAAGTGCTGGTAATCGTGTATTTCTGCAATCCATATCATTGCACCCGTAACCACGTGAAGGAATTAAAACGTTTATCAAAAGTATGCATTCTCCAACTTAGTGCGTCAGCCGCCATTTCACTGTTGCAGTTCCCATTGTTCCATTTTGTCCTAGAAGTGTAACGTGTCTTACTCCTGCAGTTGGTCAGTTTTTCACGGTATGAGTCTAATGTTACCTTTCTGTAGTTCCTCGGCGTACGCAGAATAAACACGGTGCGTACTTAGAGAGGTGTGTGCGTCCAGGAGCTCAGCAGTCATTAGAACATGCCTCTCCAGCGGGTACCGTCCGCCCGTTCTGAGATTCACAGCTCACAGACAAGTCTCTTTGGAGACCTGTTTCTTCTCAGTTAATGTTTTAAATGAGGCATAGCCTAGAAATGATATTAAATTATTAATGTGTGTTGGTTAGGAAAACACATTTCATAAAAGAAAGCAATTTTTTTTAATAACATGCGTAAACAAATCTTTAAACACCTCTCTATTTTTATCCTTTCTGCCAAATCCCAAGGATGATTAAAAAGTCTCTAAGGGGGAAAGTGTTGTTTTTAACAAAGGTGACAAAGTAAAAATTCTTTTATTTGGGGTTTCTTTAAATTTTCTGTAGTGATTCTTTTCCCTACTGATCATACACGTTATTTTTCTAATCTGACAGTTGACCTTGCTTTTTGGTTTCTTCCTTCGGATCCAGGGAAGCCCGGGTCCTGCATAGCAGCATACCCAATACACACTACTACCCCGTGTTGGCCATTGCCTTGAAGGACAAAATCGTTGTATTCACAGTCAAAAAAACTCATTCTTTATGCACTAGGGTATCATTCCAGCAAATACATCTTAATAATTTCTGAGGGGACTGAATCACTTCCCATCTCTGGATCTGGGGATACGTCCATAGACTTTTTGCTTGACCTCTTGTCATCGATAACTTAGAGGTCAATAAAACAGATGATTTTTTATTTTTTTAAAGATTTTATTTGAGAGAGAGAGAGAATGAGAGAGAGAGCACGAGAGGGGGGAGGGTCAGAAGGAGAAGCAGACTCCCCGTTGAGCAGGGAGCCCGATGCGGGACTCGATCCCGGGACTCCAGGATCATGACCTGAGCCGAAGGCAGTCGCTTAACCAACTGAGCCACCCAGGCGCCCCTAAAATAGATGATTTTTTAACTATGTTGTCCATTCTCCCCATTTTTCCATGACTGCATATTGGCAACATATAACATGTTGAATTCTAGTTGTTAAAATTTTAACTGTGACTTCAAATTGAATACTAACCAGGTTTTGGAACTACCCAAGCTTGCATCATAAATTTGACATTTTCACGTTAGTCACCATTATCATAATACATATGGTAAATGGCACTTATGGAAAATGTTGTTTTGTTTTTTAACTTTAGATGCCCGGGAAATAATATCTCCACCTGCTTGCTACTTACTGTCTTCTTCTCCACTAATTACAGTCTCTAGAAATTTAGAGTCCCCCTTCTGTTCCTGCTACAGATAAAGAGACAGCCTTACAAATGGAGATTCCTCTAGTACTAGTAAATTTCTCTTACAAAAGGACTACTTCTACTGGATTTGTTTTGTTTTGTTTTGTTTTTAAGATTTTATTTATTTACTTCTACTGAGTTTTCAGAGCTTCTCCTGTGTGTGCTGTTTCTTAGCAATAATGAGCCTCAAGGTAACCCTTAGGTAATCACATAGACATTATAGGGTGTCATCAGCTGCTCCCCTTCAACCCATTAGAGACCACAGAAACCAGTGCCTGAAACTCTTACTTGCAGAGAAAGATGGCTCCAGAGAAAGCAGGAAACCTGCCCTGGATATGCCATGAATTACTGTAAGCTGTCGGCTCGTTGCTGTTTTCATACTATAAGCTACCTGTCTTTTAGTAAACCCTCTAAGACACGTATTCAACATCAAAGATCATGTTAAAGACTTTTAATCTGTAAGTCAGAGGAGTATCTGAAATGTTAATTTTTTTAGCTCTTAAGATGAAATTTATTGAAAAAGTTTTCTGTAAGAATGACTCTAAAAATATGTGATCTTAAATGCAGGTTTAATGCATACTTACATGCACACTTGAATGCATGATCCTTCAGCTTCATTTCTTCTATTTTTTTTACCTGCCTCAAAAAAATAATGATAAAAATTAATTAAATACAGTGGGCTCAACAGAGCATAATATTATGCTAAATGAATTTTATGTTTAGGGAATTTTAATTTAAAGGAGGAATTTAGGCAGAATAATTTGATGGTAAAACACTTTGATAAAGCAAAAGCAGTTGATGAGCCATCATGATAGGAGAGACAATTTAAAGTTCTGTCAAAGACAATGAATTTTTGTACAGAATTTCTTATGTAGCATGTTTCAAATTGTCTTGGGTAGAAAGTAAGAATGTTCCCTTGAAAAATCAATTATGCCCACCTCGATAGAGTGAAAAACAACTTTAAAAAGCTTAAATTTTTTCCATTAAACATGAGGTTTATTCTTAAGAACTTGAAGATATCTCATAAAAATGATTTCTTTCTGAAATCTGTGTGAATTACTCTCAAGGGCAAAAGCCTGCGTGGCTCTTTCTCTCTTCTTTACATAAGAGCAGAGGTTCACCATTAGTGAGATCTGCCTTTAAAAGAAATAGAATATCAAGAACAAAAAAGAAATCCTTTCCAAATAGTTTCTAAAGTTTTCTCACAATCCATTTGAGTACTAGTTTCTAGCTCTTTTTGATTATAGGGGCACAATATCAGCCTTTTTTTTTTTTACTTTTTACTGAAAATGCTTTCGGAACCTCCTTCCTTTTTATTACCACTATCAAAACTCTATTAAATAAATGTATAATATATATATTTACATAAAATATATATATATTTAGTGAAAAAAATTAAGGAGCAAAAAGTAAAAAAGAAAAGATAATATGGAAAAATAGCTAATGTGTGTCACAGCAATAAATGTAAATGACATAAATTTATCCACCTATTCAAAACAAAAGATTCTCACACTTAGACGCATGCATACACACACACACATACACACACAACTTAAAAGATTTCAGAAAGTAGAAATAGTAACTGCTACCATCTCTTCACAAACAATAAAATGAGAAATCAATAACAAAACAAAGTTTTAAAAAGTCTGGAAAAATAAAAGTTAAAAAAAAGTCAAACCAATTAACTGTTGAGTAAAAGAGGAAATACAAACTCCAAATATATAGAAAATGACATATTTTATTGGGGGTGGCTAAAACATGCTCAGAAGAAATTCATAACTTTCAATAATTAGTGAATAGGAAAGAAAAATATGTAAAGAACATTTAACTGAAATTAATTGAAAATGAAACTAATGCTTTCCTTTTATTTTTTTGTTTTTTGTTTTTGGGTTTTTTTTTACATTTTTGTTTTTGTTTTTTGTTTTACATTCTTTTATGGGTACTAAGTCTTCAAAATCTGGTATATATAAACCACAACATAGCTCGATGTGAACACTAAATTTTCATCCAAAATACTTGATCTGTATTTAGATTTCATAAACTTTGCAGTTGGAAAAGTAGATTCACACACTTTAAATGTGAATTTGTTGTTCCTTTGATTTTGCTGTGAACCTTAAACTAAAACACTTCTGAATTTTAAAAAAGACAACAAATGAAGAAAAATGAAAATAAGCATTAGGAAACAGGCAAATGATAAATAAACCCAAGTGTTGTCTCCTTGGAAAAAACGAGTAAAATGAATTAAGTCAGTAGATAATATAATTTAAAAGTTGTTGAAAGTACAAACCCAAAATTTGAAATAAAATTAAAGAAATAACAGGGAAAATTAAACATTGTAGAAGGGATTATGTTAAGTCTACTCTATGGAAACACATTTGAAAACTTCATAATAAAATAAAACATAATTTTCTAAATAACAAGGTATATTATGCAGAACTATTTTGATAACAATTTTTCACATGATAGGACAGTGATCCCTTCTTCTGTGGATCTCAGTGCATATCCTGTAGTTTTCAAATTACATGGGTGAAAACACATGTAGGTAATAAATGACGATGTGTCTCTGTTGATGCATGTGGACACATTGCTACTTATCAGTAGGAAAGAGAAGTAGGTATCGGAAGCCACTCAGACACACTGTGCCGGGTACTGAAGAGTCGGCCATGAGGTGGCAGAAACCAAGACCCCGTTCTCCAGGGGCTCACAGCCTAGTGTTGTTGGAGGAGAATCCAGTACACACACACACACACACACACACAATTGCACTGCAAAGAAGAAAAAGTACAAGGCTCTAATAATTGGGGAAGCAATCTAGCCAAAACGTGTAAGCAGGGTTTTCCCAAGAGGACTTACTGTCCCTGAAGCACCACCTGGATGGAAGGGACAGCATGACTGGAAAGCCCTCAACAGGAAGGAAAACAAATTTATTAAAGAATAAAAAGGTACATGGAGGGTCTGACTCCCACCCCTGCCCTCTCTGTGTAGCGCCCCCCCATTTTTTTTTTTTTTTTTTGACAGAGAGAGAGATAGCAAGAGCAGGAACACAAGCAGGGGGAGTGGGAGAGGGAGAAGCAGGCTGCCCGCCGAGCAGGGAGCCCGATGTGGGACTCGATCCCGGGACTCCGGGATCATGACCTGAGCCGAAGGCAGTCGCTTAACGACTGAGCCACCCAGGCGCCCAGCGCCCCCCCATTTTATTTTTTTTTCTTATTTTTTTTAAATTTTATTATGTTATGTTAGTCACCATACAATACATCATAGTTTTTGATGTGGTGATCCACGATCCATTGTTTTCATATAACACCCAGTGCTCCATGCAGTACTTGCCCTCCTTAATACCCATCACCAAGCTAACCCGTCCCCCCACCCCCCTCCCCTCTAAAACCCTGTTTGTTTCTCGGAGTCCATAGTCTCTCATGGTTCGTCTCCCCCTCTGATTCCCTCCCCCCATTTTTCCCTTCCTTCTCCTAATGTCCTCCATGTTATTCCTTATGTTCCACAAATAAGTGGAACCATATGATAATTGACTTTCTCTGCTTGACTTATTTCACTTAGCATAATCTCCTCCAGTCCCATCCATGTTGATGTAAAAGTTGGGTATTCATCCTTTCTGATGGCTGAGTAATATTCCATTGTATATATGGACCACATCTTCTTTATCCATTCATGTGTTGAAGGGCATCTCGGCTCTTTCCACAGTTTGGCTATTGGGGACATTGCTGCTATGAACATTGGGGTGCATATGGCCCTTCTTTTCACTACATCTGTGTCTTCCACCCCCATTTTTTTTTTTAAGATTTTATTTATTTGACAGAGAACGAGAGAGAGCGAGCACATGAGAGGGGGGAGGGTCAGAGGGAGAAGCAGACTCCCTGCCCAGCAGGGAGCCCGATGAGGGACTCGATCCAGGGACTCCAGGATCATGACCTGAGCCGAAGGCAGTTGCTTAACCAACTGAGCCACCCAGGCGCCCTTCCCCCTCCCCCCATTTTAAACAACAACTTGTATTAGTTTCTTGATGCAAATGTAAAGAACCACTACTCCACCTCTCTCTCTGTATAGAGAGATCTTACACTATTTTTTGGTCTAGATGCATAGTATTGCATCGTGTACCTTATCAGTTTATTCCACAACTCCTGTTAATGGCTAAGTCCCAAGTATTGCTACGTCTAGCCGTAGGATTGAATGTCACAAACACTGATAATAGCTAGTATGAAAAGTAATGTCATGTGTTTTTCTCTGCCTCTGCTTAACTGTAGGACAGCAGTGTTTGTCTGTGAGCAGCTTCACGTTCTGGACTTGTGTGTGAACTTTTTCCCCTTGCGTCCATGAGTATCAGTGCTGAGCTCACTACCGTTTTTCAGCCCTCAACCACAGAAATGGTTGTAAGATGAAAACATAAAGCTGTGCTAATCCATCAAGTCTGACACCGAGCTTGTTACTAATGAATGCCTTTGATGGTTTTTAAATACTTGCCAGCCATTTAGAAATAATGGAGGACCTGAAGCGTGTTTGATTGCTTCCCTTCCCAAGCAAACTGAAGTTTACCGATGGTGTGTGAATTTCTCCCATTGTTATTTTTAGATATGACTGTACTGCAGCAGATCAACACATTTTAGACCCATCTCAGTCCAATTTGGAAACAGGAAACATGTATAGTCCACACTTTCTATTGAGGTTTTGAGTTACTAATTTGAACTCCTCCGTCTCTTTGAATTTTGTGAACTCAGGCCTGAGATAAAGGATCCGGAGATGTATTTAATTCCAGTGCTGTCCCTCCTGAATACACTAGGATGGGTGTAGCCGTGGTCTGCCATGGAGGCCATTCTGATCAAGCCCACTCCATTATGGTCACTGTGTGCGCTTAATCTGTTACTTACTCAATATTTGAAGTCACTCCTGACTCTTGGTACTCATTGTCGTGCCTGCATTCTCACGCAGACTTTCTGAACTAGGCCAGGAATGCCCTGAGTCCAGAATAAATACTCGCCCGCATAAGTACCCTGAGTAACTGAGACAGAAAAGTCTTTTGGAACCGACTGACTCGTCAGAGGCAACTATTTATACAGTAACGTCCGTTTTCACCAAATTGAGGGAGTTTATCATCTGAAAATGGTGACTTCGGAGCTTCCATAAAATTGGCTTATGAGATAGAAATCTGTTAATACTCATTACGGAAGCCCAGGCTGGGATGTAATTGGGTGTAGCAATGTTCAGTTTTGAGAAAGAAGGCCCTCTCGCTTGAGCTTTGTTCAGAACAAATGGTGCAGGTCAGTGAGAAGCCCTGGTTTCTTCGGGATTGTTTCTCCCTGGAACAAGCCTGTGCAGGAGCCAAATTCCCCAAAACACAAGCAGACTTAAATTGAAATTCATACTCACTCCACCATCATGAATCTGCTTTTCAAAATAAATAGCATGAGATTAAAATGATTGGTATTCTAATTCGTTTGCAGTCGCTTCTAAATGTTTATGTGCAGTAAGTATATACAGCCTACAAAAGCTGTTAATAGTATGATGAACTGGGTAGTATGCCGTCTTACAATTACAAATGAGCTCTAGAAGCATTTCAAGAGCAGCTGAAATGTTGAGTCTAGATTGAATCTTTCATCCTCCACCATCTCTGTGATTTTAGGAAAAGTCCCAACGCTAAAGGAAAGGAGAAAGAAAAGTACGTAATGTATTATCATGTACATATTTTACATCTCTCCATTATTAGCAGTTACCTGATACCACTCACCATCTTCAGTACTTGTAGGTCATAGCATGAAGCAGATAGAGCCAGAAAGACTTGTATTCATGTCTTAGCTCTCCCATTCACCAGATGATAGACCTCAAGGCAGGTAGTTTTGAGCCCTTGAACCTCAAGTTCCTCATCTACACAATGAAGACATGTGGGGTTTAAGAGAAACATAATGCATCATGCCTTGAACAAAGTACAGACATGGAACACATATTTTCTATTGCGACTGAACTCTCTTGACTCCCCTAAAATACATAATAAATTACTTCTTTTTCCTATTGCCCTTTGATTTATGATTCCTAATCCAGGTCTCTTTTCAAAATGTATTTGAGGCAATATATAAGTCCCAAGATAGTATACACAATCTACAAAGTGTAGGTAAAACCTCCGCATCGGTGTAGAGATGAGCAGTAATTAGAGAAGAAATGTCAAGGACATGTAAGTTACTGGAGGGCAGATGAAAAGTTAAATTTGAGTTTCTGGGAGCTACGGCAAGGAGAGAAACACAGTGAATTGAAAATGCTGGTTTTCCATGAGATGACGCCTCCTGAATCATCAGAAGAGACAGATGTGGGGCTCCTGGGTGGCTCAGTCAGTTAAGCGTCTGCCTTTGGCTAAGGTCATGATCTCCAGGTCCTAGGATGGAGCCCACTGTCTGGGCTTCACGCTCAGTGAGGAGTCTGCTTCTCTCTCTCTCTCTATCTCTCCCTCCCTCTGTCTGCCCATCCCCCCTGCTCATGTTCTCTCTCTCTTTCTCTCTCAAATAAATAAAAATCTTTTTTTAAAAAAAATGTCTATTTCTAGAAGACAGATGTTTTCCTGGGTCTGAGTGGTGTTTATGGCACATACTTTTATGGAAGCTAAGCAAAGACGATCTTTCAATGTTAGTTTTTCAAAATGCAGCATAATGTTGACTTCCTTTGGTTCTTATAGTGAAGCTCTTGATGCTGTAGGAGTTTACCGTGAGCTCGGCTTTCAGGAAGCTGACGCTCTGCTCAGTCTTGGATTACTTTCCTGTTGTGCGGAAGGGCTTCTCCCTGGTCTCACTGGAGCCCGATCTATCCTAGGCAGTCATGAATAGCCAGCAGAGAGGACTTAACTCCCCTGAAACAACCCCCAGGAGTTAAATAACCCTCAGTGGGACAATTCTGAGTGTTTTTGGAGAGTCTTCAATTGGAAGAAGCTCTCTGTACCTATGGTAAGAACCTTTTCTAGCTTCTCTTCCTTCTGTGTTGAGCCTTCTCACTTCCTCAGCAATGCTTCCCTGGATGCCTTTCCAAATAAACTGTCAGCCCTTATATCCTGGACTCAAGATCTCCTTTGGGGAATCCCAAACCAAGACAGATGTCAAAGTCAAAGCATGTTGATAAACTACAGCTTTGTGAAGGCTTTTCTGTGGGAAAAAGATGTAAGCAAAATAATGTCCACTGTATCTGGGTAGTGATCTCCCCAGTTGCGTGAATAAATAATCTCGTGTAATGAACAGATTGCGTGTACTACCTCCTTGCATAAAGTTATGTAGGAAGCTATCCAAATTTAATTCTGATGCACACTTATAATTCAGACATTTTATGTTACCTTTGTGTAAAATGGAATGATTCCTCCCCAGTAGGACTGTGGTGAGACACCAGTGATATGGGTAGAGTGCTCGGCCCTGGTCTGGCACAACTAGGAACTCAGCCAACTGTCCCTTTACCTTGTGTTTTCAAGGGGCATCAGTCATCTCCTCTCAGTATCAGGAAAGTAAGTGGTGTGATGATAATTTATTATGAAATTTAAAGATCCTAAAGTAAATTCTTAACCTGGTTGATGGATGCCCAGCATTCCAACAAGCAGGCTTCAGTTTGTCTTCTTGAAGAAGTCTTGAGTTCAATCAGGGCTCCTTGAAGACTAGCCAAGGAAATCTGGTGGTTTTGCAGACAAGAAATACCAGCATCTGCCCATAACCTGACTGTGTTTTCATCCTTAGGCTCCTTACAACATCCACTGTTGAGCACAACCCAACAGTCCCTCCATGGTGAATCTTTTTTTTCACCATAAATCAGTTGTGTTGATTTCTGAGCTTCATACAGTCATAGCTATTGAAATCAACAAATTTATCAACGATATCTCGCATTTTGTCAGTTTCATCTGACTGCAGTACGTGCCTCAAACTTGTGTGTTAAATGACTGTTTTGCAAAATCACTGGATGCTCATCAGACTCAGAGTTGGAACATTGACTAACTCATAAGAGCCCATAGCATTTGATTTCATAATGTCCTTTGTGTGACCCAGGCTTTGTATCTTTCTTTAATTCCACGTATAATTCTGAAACATAACCTGGCCTGAAAAAGAGTCTTAATATTTGAATTTTCATTGCCTCAATCAAGAATCAATTTTCATTTATGCAGTTACACTGCTTTATGTTTTCCTCCAATGAACAAGAAAACACTCCAAAAATTTTGTGTGAAATCTCAGTGAAAATCAATGGATTGAGAAGGCATACCTTTCCCTAATTTCCTCCTGATCATACCCAATTAACACAAAATTCAACCAAATCACAACTGAATCAGGAACTCCTGGCTGTTCAATACACATTCTTGCTGTGTTCAACCAGATGAGATTTTGAAGACATCTCTTTAGATCCATCAATGAGCCAGGGTCGTGGAGTCACACTTGGCATCTCATTGTGCGTGCACATTGTAAATAGAGGTCTGCGTTTCATGACATAGGATGTGATCAGTGCCGGGAGGGGTCACGAAAGGAAAGCCCCCTGGTAGTGGAGTTCAGGAAGGGCACTGTGGGCCTGAGAGGTTCAGAAAGCTCTACCAGACCACTTGGTCTTTGGATGAGTGGTCAGGCATCAGGAACGTTCTTCATAAAACAGGACAGAGCCTGAGGGAAAATATAGGGCGGGTAAGAAAAGACCTCATGGTGGGGTTACCGTTTGGTTGTGGAGGTCACGGGGAGCAGAGATTCGCTCGCTCGACTAGACACTTCTTAGGTTGGTCCGAGTGTAAGGACTTAGACAAGGAGCATGTGGATGTGGGTTCCAATTTGCAAAGAGGCTGCGCCACCGAGATTCCTCTCAGCCCCTGGTGAAAAGCAGGCCCTCAGCATCAGCTCACTGACTGGCCGATTGCTTGAAATCTAATTTGATAGTCTATGTGATACCACTGTACTTTGTGGCAAAAAAAAAAAAAAAAAAAGATGCAATAAGAACATTCAAGAAGACGGGCTGAAGGCAGTAAAACTAGCAGGCAAAGCTGATAAGCAAAGACTGCCAAGTCCGGGAAATGTTAGTGCCAGGACACATTTTCGAGCTGGAATTCACCTCAGAAACCACGGAG
>NW_023270649.1:5285396-5346556 GCF_011800145.1 Mirounga leonina
TCAACGTCCAACTTAGGCATCGCTGGGATGAGATCCCTGGTGCGTCGGAGAAATTTTGTTTATCCCTCAGCCCATGTGATTGAAACCCTTTCCCAAAGATCAGGAGCATTATTACATTATTTTACAAGAGGGGAATGTTTAGGGAAAGGTACACGCATATTCTTTTTTCCTGAAGATTTTTTATTTAAATAGTAGTCACATAACGAAATTGTCAGAAACGTGTATGCAACCGTGCTTCATTTTTTTTTTTTTAAGATTTTATTTATTTATTTGACAGAGAGAGACACAGCGAGAGAGGGAACACAAGCAGGGGGAGAGGGAGAAGCAGGCTTCCCATGGAGCAGGGAGCCCCATGTGGAGCTCGATCCCAGAACCCTGGGATCATGACCTGAGCCGAAAGCTGACGCTTAACGACTGAGCCACCCGGGGGCCCCCTTCGTGCTTCATTTTTAAATAAGAGCAAAACATAGCATTTTGGAAAGATTCTAAAAGTAACAGTTCTCATCAAGTACTTAGTATGTGCCTGATCCTATCGACACCATCAGGGGAACACCAGTTTTTATTTTCCCAACCCTACCAGTAAGGAAACTGAGGCCTCGGTGATGAACTGAGGACTTTAGATTGCCCAGCCAAGCGTGTGGAGTTGGAATTTGAGAGCAGGGAACCTCTCTCTGACAGCCAGGCGCTTAGCCACTATGCAATTCTAAAGGCCTTCTCGGATTCAGTAAGTCCGCCGAAAATGAAAACATTTGCATGACAGTGCATAATTAATCATCACCCTCCTGCGCTGTCACGTTTGCTGACCGTGCATCTGTTTCTACTTATAAGGTTTGGGACTTTTCCATTTTATTTTATTTTATTTTATTTTATTTTTTTAAAGATTTTATTTATTTATTTGACACAGAGAGACAGCGAAGAGAAGGAACACAAACAAGGGGAGTGGGAGAGGGAGAAGCAGGCTTCCCGCCGAGCAGGGAGCCCGATGTGGGATTCGATCCCAGGACCCTGGGATCATGACCTGAGCCGAAGGCAGACGCTTAATGACTGAGCCACCCAGGCGCCCGGGACTTTTCCATTTTAAATGGTTTCAAAGCACTTTGTGTACCGCTAATTGATTAAAGTATCTCATACAATTTTCCCTGTACATCAAGCAGAGTGTTTTTATAGAGATGGTCTCAATACCTTTACCCATAACAGGGATGACTTTTTAAAAAGTGGAGTTTAATTCTGCTCTTCACTGGGACCTGGCGAATGTGGGGGTTTTTCCCTACATAAACTTGTGATGAGTGTGGGAGTCCGGCGAAATCTTCCCTTGGATTTCTACCACGTTATTCTCGTTGGTCATTTCAAAGGGTAAAGAAACACCATCTTGTCTGAAGTGTCTTCCCTTCTTCAGTGGCCCCCACGTCTCCTGTTTGCTTTCCTTTGCCACTAGGTAGCCAACGGTGTGTTTGGTTTGACTCATCTTAGGAAGGAAGTTTCAAGACCGGGCGAATTTCTGCTTTCACGAAAACACCATTAAGGGGACAGAATTCTCTGTACCGAATCACTGTGATTTTAAGAAATCATTTCAGAAAAGAACAATATTTCTCCATGTTTTCTTTTGCGTTTGCTTGTCTGGGGCTGATGAAATGTGGAATTCATGGCGGGATTATTCTCTGCATCTCATCACTATTTTTCTTGGTCCAATGAATGATATCCTTTTAGCCTCCTAACATACTAGGGTAGGAAATTTGGCTGATGGCTTTTGTTTGTTTGTTTGTTTTAAAAAATGATAAAAATGTTAACTCACATATTTACCTTTTCTCAGCCCATCCCACCCCCAGCCAAAAAAAAAAAAAAAAAGCATCCTCGATTAAGAGAATATTTATTAACTTGATAAAATATTTTAGTCTTCTTGTGATTCTTGGTGTTGAGAAGAATACCCCAATACATGAAGCTTTTAAGCTGAATGCTCTGCTTTATGCAAACCTCGTTTAGAAACACTTCAGCAACATACACAGATTCTTCCACATCTGGTTGTTTCCAAAGACGAGCATGATGAACTTGAAAATTTGCCTCATTTTCCCACTCATATGTATATAGCTGATGCTTTAGACAGAGGCATAATCAGCAAAGTAATTCACACAGAGAAGGAGGAATGGGTTTTTGAGCTTCTGTTTAAAATGGAAAAAAAAAATTCTCTTATAATAAGAAATCCCATTCATGCTGTCTACCTCATAAAGTTCCAGCTGTTATATTTGGTTGGTTGGTCGCATATAGTTTGAAAGCTTGGCGGTGCGTGATGTAAACTCTTTAATGGTTAAACCATTAACCTATGTTCCCCGTGGGGTGTACGTCACTCCAGAATACAATTGCTACCCTGGAAATGTGACTCTTAAGAAAATTTCTAATTTCAAAGAGACTTTTCTCTAGCTATAGGGAGTTTAAACAAATGGAAGAGGCACCCCTGGGTGGCTCAGTCGGTTAAGCATCTGTCTTCGGCTCAGGTCATGATCCCGGGGTCCTGGGATCGAGCCCCGTGTCAGGCTCCCTGCTCAGTGGGGATTCTGCTTCTCCCTCTCCCTCTCTGCCTTCTTCATGCTCTCCCTCTCTCAAATAAATAAAATCTTTCAAATAAATAAACAGGGACACCTGGGTGGCTCAGGCAGTTAAGCGTCTGCCTTCGGCTCAGGTCATGATCCCAGGATCCTGGGATCGAGCCCCACATCGGGCTCCCTGCTCAGTGGGGAGTCTGTTTCTCCCTCTCCCTCTGTCTCTCCTGCTTGTGCTCTGTCTCTCTCTCTCTCTCTCTCTCAAATGAATAAATAAAATCTTTTAAAAAATAAAATAGGTTACCTGGGTGGCTCAGATGGTTAACTGTCTGCCTTCAGCTCAGGTCATGATCCCAGGGTCCAGGGATCAAGTCCCGCATTGGGCTCCCTGCTCCTGGGGAGCCTGCTTCTCCCTCTGTTTCTCTCTCTCTCTGTCTCATGAATAAATAAATAAAATCTTAAAAATAAAATAAAATAAAATAAACAAGTGGAATAAAAATACAAAACAGTATTTGTAAGGTCTCTAGTCTTGTTTGCTATGAATTTATAACTTATGACTATATATTAAATGTGGACATGGGTAAAATATGCATCAGATTTATTCTACATGGATATGAACTATTTAACAGCAAAGTCCCATTTGGATACAGGGAGGAATATTTTCAGTTTCGTGACCTTGTGGCCTCCAGAGCTGTGAAAGAGAAAACTGTGTTCTTGTAAGCCCCCCGGGTTGTGGGGTAATTTGTTCCAGCAGCCCCGGGAAAGGAATACAAATACAACCCAAGTTTCCATCCTTATGTCTCACACAGGAGCACGTCATCCCAGAAGCATGGGGCCAGGAACTTTGTGTCTTCATTCGTGGTCCCTTGTCTTCCTGGCTTACGTGAAATGTGAGGTGCTCTTCCTTAATTAAAATGCCATATCCAGGCATTGTCAAGATGATGAGTGACTCTCATTTAGAAGTCTTTGCAGTTTGATTCCATTTGATTACCTCTGCCAGGGAGCCCGTAGCCTCCTGAATCTAATGAGCTGATAGAGTAAACAAAGTTAATATGACTTGATCGGTGTTTTTGTTTTTTGTTTTTTTGACGACTCGATCTGTATTCTTGAACAAACCCCATGTTTTCTTTTCTTTTTTTTTTTTTACAAACATGACATCCATCCAAACGCGGAACTTTTCAGACAATACACAGTGTTAAAGATAGCCGGGACACATCTTGGTGGTGACAAGTGTACGTGGGTTGGAATTTTGGAAAACCAGGTTTGCGACCTGGCCTGGGAAGGGTGAGAAAGCAGCTCATAGCCCCTTGGCCGTCAGTTTTTCCGTCTCAGCAGTGGGAAGAAGATAGATCCCTGATAGAGCTGTTTGTGGAGATTCTTGGAAGTGACAAATGTCAGCCACCAGCCAAGGGCTTCCTCCGCACTCAGCACCTGCTAGCGTCCTCATGCATCTCCTCCCCAGTGCTGATGGGAAAACCTTTAAGGTAAATCTGATCATCCTACTGACAGATATGTATGAAAGACAGATGTCAGCTTTCGAGGGATGCCGGGAGAAATTACCACTAACTCGGTGGCTTGAAACAACAGACATTTATCATCTCATGGTTCCGGAGGCTGGACGTCCACAATGAAGGTGTCAGTCGGGGCAGGTTCTGTCCAGAGCCTCTAGGGAAAGCCTTTCTCGTAGCTTCTGAGGTTTGCCTGCGGTCCTTGTCATCTCTTGTCCTGTGGACACACCCTTTCTATCTCTGCCTCTGCCAGCACCTGGCCTTCTTCCTGGCGTCCCTCTGTGTCCTTGTCTTAGGAGGAGAGGAGATCGGTCACGGACGTTAGGGTTCACCTTATTCAGCATAAGCTGATTTAGTGTTTCTGATCCCATCTGCAAAACACCATTTCCAAATAAGGTCCCATTCTGAGGTTCCAGGTGAACCTGGATTTGGGGAGTGACTGTTCAACCCCGCATGACACCCCATGGACTCCAGGTGGAATGAGAGGGGGTGCCTAGAGCTAGGAGTTGTACGTATCGTCTGGCAGGTCTCTGTGTCTTTGGTTGGTGAATATGCTGTCTGTTGTCAGTTCGTTTGCTTGAGCTCGAGTTCTTGTTGTTTTTATTAAAGGAAACCCCTGAAGGTGAGAAAGCTTATTTGATTGGCCTTGTTCAGGATGCTTAATGGTATGCTCTTGCTTTAGTCCCTAAATTGCCATATTTTTTAGTACATTGGTTTCAGACTTTTGTTATTAGAGAAACTGTCTAAGAGGGTGTGTCCACACGTCGTATTTTCTCCCTCTGCAGCCATAGCTGGGGTCTAGAGGAGGCAGGACAACATCTCTGTTCTTCTGATCAAGCTGCCTGCCAGGTATGGGGTCTGCCACATACGGGCTGCCCAAAGTCAGCTTCTCTTTACGTTTGTAACATTCCTTCCTCTTCTGCCCCGTTCCCCTCTGCGCACCTGATGCTCGCCTGCCGTGCCCCTCTGCTCAGACCCAAGGGCCTGGGCTACCTGCCGGTGGTGAGGGGCCTGGCTGTTTGCTGTGGGTGCCACATTCTCCCATGGAAGCCCTGCACGTAAGCACCGCCCCCTACTCCCCGTGCAGTGCTCCTGGCTGCTGCCTGAGAGCGTGAGCCGGGGCCCTTCTGTGCTGGGAGAGCTGTGCCCTCGCCCTGCAGGGCTGGGCGTCAGCGGAAGAGGCTGTTCGTGCAGATCAGCATCTGTGTCAGGCTGTGGGCCGCGGCCACTTCCCGCTCCCCTTTGTATGTCCAGGCCACAGAGCAGGAGCTCGACGGATGTGAAACGGGTGCGCACAGAGCCCAATCGAGGCCTGAGATGATAGCCAAGCCCCTGCTGTCCTTGCAGTTTCCCTGCCTGCATCTCTGTGGTTTATGTCGACTCCCCCCCCCCCCCCCCGCCAAGCCCAGGGAGCAAGGTTATCCCTGTTCCCTGCCCTGGGTGCGAACACGTGCAGAAATCCTTCCAGAAGGAAGCAAGTCCGCTCGTAGAGTCCACGATGCACAGCTGACTTTCGCAGCAGCATGGTCTTAAAGAAGACGTGCAGGTGAGCGTTTGGATCCCCTAAGCATGATCGTGTTGGAGCTGTTTGTGTTCCTGTTGCGTGTGCTGGACACACACACACACACACACACACATTTGCATCTGTATGTGTGTGTGCATCCTATGTATTTCTAAGCAGCCGCGCCGGCACATTTTATTAATTACTCTAGGACAACAAGCTAACGCAGGAAGTGGGATGTTGTAGGCACTCAGTACAGAGGGCGAGATTCAGCCCACAAGTTCTCCGTGCCGACGATGGGCGCCTGCACAGGAAAACAGATGCTCCCAACCCGGCCACGGGGCTGAATGGTGCCTGGCTCTGTGCTAGGGAGCGTGGCCGGATGAGCCCAAGTGCACGGAAGGGACCCTCCTCCTTCCATCCCACAGGCTGCCAGCTTCCTTCATAGCACTCCCCCGTCCCCCACCCCTGCATTTCTGCGGAGCGCTCCCTGCCTCCTCCCCTCCTTCCCACCACCACGGCCATCCAGTGGCCCAGGCTCTGCTCGTTCCCCTCCTGCTGCAGAGACGCACGAGGGTTTTCCCGGCAGCCTTCCTGTGCGTCCTCCATCCTGCCGTTGGACCGTCTCCCACAGTGCAGACCTCATTATGTGCCTCCCCCACTCCAGCCCCCCACAGGATGCAAGGTTTAGTCTGCCTTCCTTTGGAAACACGGTACTGAAAGACAGTGTAGAGAGAGCACATAGCACGAGCAGCAAGCTCAGTGATGCTGATGCACTGAACACACGTGTCCATCGTGAAACCAGAGATGTCTTGGGATCAAGTTCTGACTCCCTTGGTAGCCCACGTGGTCTAGGCTCAGTGTCTGCTTTTTTTCCCTACTAGGAAACCCAAACCACCTGGTTTTGCCCTTGTGCCACTGAATGCCTCCAGACCCACATGAAGTGCCTTTCCTCCTGCCTGGATCACTGCCCGTCCCTTCTCTGCCTAGCTCCTCCATCCTTTCAGAGCCCATCGTAGGGATGGGCTTGGACAAAAAGCTCGCAGACCGCAGCCTGGCTCCTGTGCCCCTTCTCTCTGCCCCACGCTCTCTCCACCCTGTAGCACCTGGCACTGTCATTCCGGGTATGTTCCTCAGAAGGCTTTTTGAGAGCAGTCTTTCTGTCAACCTCCAGCATCCAACAGGATCTGGACTGGCATACAGAACAGTATATGTTCATGCATGCATGCATGTGTGCGTGTGCATGTGTGTATGTATTCAAGAACTATTTTTTTTTTTTAATATTTATTTGTCAGAGAGAGAGAGAGCTTGAGCACAAGCAGGGGGAGCGGCAGACAGGGGAAGAAGCAGGATCCCCATTGAGCAAGGAGCCCAATGTGGGGACTCGATCTCAGGACCCTGGGATCAGGACCCGAGCCAAAGGCAGACGCTTAACCTACTGAGCCACCCAGACACCCCTCAAGAAGTATTTCTGTAGCACCTTCTATATGCATGTGGGGCTCGATGTGAGTATGGAACTCTCCATGTGAATATCGAATGTGCTGTACGAATACTCGTGGGGTGAATCAGATACCCCACGAACAAATAAAGCCCACACTTTGGGCCCTCTGCTCTACCTAATACCCCAAGATGATGAGTGTAAAGGACACCTTTCAAGCTGTGCTGCTCTTTACCGTTGACCAGTTGAGCAAGAGGGTCGGGAGCTCTGAGTGTAAGCAAAGAGCCGGGCTGAGAACGTTTCTCATGACTCAGCACGCCGAACAGATGGATGGCATTCCTCCTCTTCTTCATTTCAAGCGCCACGTCCCCGTGTGCGCCGACGGGGTGCCGAACCGTGTTGTTGGCCCCGACAGCCTTCCATCCGGCGCTGTGTAGAGTGTAGGTCCTGTCCCTGTGCCTCCACGATCTGTGCCAGGTCACCCTGACTCACCTGACGTCCCCGGCCCCCCTACTGGCATTTCTCCCAGGTACGCGTTACCCAGCAAGTCATCCTGTGTGTCTCTCAGCATGCTGCACTCTCCATAGCTTCCCCCAGGCTCCGCCCAACACGGGGAGATGCTCCTGCGTCCCGGCAGGGGATCTGGAGGTAGCTCAGGGCAGCCCTCACCTTGCCCGCCAGTGACAGAGCAGCCACTGATCTTTCCTGAGCACTTCACGGGGAAACACGCCACTCCCTCATCTCTCACCACCTCTGCAAGGAGCACACGGCCCTCGGGCTTCCTTACCTGGGCCCTGAGGAGTGTTGGTTCCAACCCCAGCTCTCCTTCTACTCCTCCTGCAGCAGCATGCAGTAGGTGATCATGCAATGAACGATGCATGCCTTGCTTGATTGGGCTGCCCCCACAGGACCAGGGACCAGATCCTCACCAGAGGAAACGATTTCTACGAGCATCTTAGTACATTCCTGCCTTGCACTGAGTGAGCAAGTTTATTCTGTTTGATGGAGCCCGTGGAGGTAGATAAAGGTCTGAGGCAACCATCTCGTGGTTCAGGTGTCTCCTGTTGGCCAGGCATCAGGCTGTGGTGGCCGCAAGACACATTGTCTACCTTCTTTGTGCCTGTGGCTCAGTGGGAATCAAAAGGTAGATATTTAAACAAGTATGTAAGAACATAAGGGGATCTGTAAGTACAAAATGGGATAAAACAGATAGTTGAAAGGCAGGAAGGAGGGAGCCATGTTAAGAGTTAGATGGAGAGCATTCCAAGTAGATGTTTAGAGTGCATATATGGGCACATGCATGAGTCCTATGGCAAGAGGGTCACGTTACATATTTTATTTCAGGCAAAGGAAAGCAGAGGTGTGTTGGGCTGAGGGACGGTGGGCCAGGGAAAGGGGCCCAGCTTGAATGCCTTAAATTACTTATTTGCTCTGACTTCTTTATCCACCACTCATACTTTAATTTTGCTTTATCTGTATTGACATATCCTTAAAACTATTTGATCACAACAAATTTGCTTAAATGGTTTTTCTCTTGTATCTTACCTTTTTAAAAATTTTCACAAGCGAGGTAAACTAATTTTCAGTTTTCCCTTTCATTCATAAAATTGTATGCCACAAAGATTCTTGCTTCGATATAGCGCAGGAAAAGAGAAGGAAACTAATATTTTTGTAAACCTTCTGTAGGTCAGGCACACAAATTAGTGATTTGCGTAGGATTTATTTAAAAAGGCCCGGAAATAATTGTTTGTTCAAAATCTGGACAAGCTAGGATGTGTGTTTGTTCAACACAAAGGTAGTTTGTCTTAAGATACGTGGTGTGCGTGTGTGTGTGTGTGTAAAGTATACGTGTATGATTCTTTGGAAGGCAAAAGATTCATTCTTATCTCCTTTATTTCCTATGCACAAATAATAGCTTATTTGATTTGATGTGCTCGTTTGCTGCAATAGTAAAACTGTGTGGTGTTCAAATCCACCATCAGTTAAGGTCCCCAGGGAATTAGAATATGTCCCCCAAAGGACTGGTGATGTTCCATTTTCTCAGGGATATCAAGCCATCCTCCGGAATACTTCAGGCTCTGAGTGCTTCCAGCCTAGACATACCGTCAAGCTAGATATCATACTCTTCTTGATGCATGAGATGACGTTTGTGAATTTCAAAGGTTTTTAAAAATTATCTTTGGCATTTGAAAACTTAGAATCTTGAAAGCTATAATTCTCGGTTTTCACCAGCCCCCACATGGAATCTGCCCCTCTGCCGAGTGGTAGTTCAGACAAACTCTGTGATGCACGGCAAGTAGAAGTAGCAGTTCTCACGTTGCCTGAATTAAGCGTGCGTGGCGGTCATCCGTGTGACTCCTCAGTGTGGACGCTCGGGAGGTAAACTCGGAGCTTTGTGGAGGGGGCATCTGTGCCGGTTCAGCTCCGCAGAGGTGTGGGTTTCTCATCCATCACTCATCATTAGAAGGCGCAGCCTGCCCAGGCATATCCGGGCACTGCCGCTTGCTCACATAAGATCAGACAAGGTTGTTAAATCGCGCTTTATTCTTCTGCGAACCAAAACCGTCCCCAGGGCTATCTGGCCTGCAGTTTGTTTATTTGTACCTTTGACGTCTAAGCCTCCACCTTGGGAAAGAGTAAAGGTGTTGGTGAACTCCAGGGGCGCCTGGGTGGCTCAGTCATTAAGCGTCTGCCTTCGGCTCAGGTCATGATCCCAGGATCCTGGGATCAAACCCGGCATTGGGCTCCCTGCTTGGCGGCAAGCCTGCTTCTCCCTCTCCCGCTCCCCCTGCTTGTGTTCCCTCTCTCGCTGTGCCTTTCACTGTCAAATAAATAAATAAAATCTTAAAAAAAAAAGAAAAAGATGTTGATGAACTCCAAGGTATGAAATCACTGTGGTTTCACAGAGTGAAAAGAGGCGCTGGAAATAGCGGAGGCTTTCACCGTAGGACACATTTCCGTGATTCATTCGTACTGCGTGGTGGGAACATCAGCACCAGGGCGGAACAGAGCTGAAGCTTGACGACTGGCCAGCAGAGTCCTAGCTGGGGACGGTTAATGGGGGCCAGACTCCAGCCAGATTCTCGACGGTGCTTTTGTGTGGGTGGGGTTCTGGAGGACGATGAAGGGGTACTGGATGATAAAGCAGAATTCAGGGCCCCAGCCCCGGCCGTGACCCCGGCTGCATGACTGCGGGACGGCGACACTGACCTGGAGCTCAGGTGCGTCGTCAGGGACATGAGTAGTCTGTGAACGTGCTCGCCAAAGTCCTGCCTGGTTGTAAACTTCTAGGGTTTTTATGCATTTCTTCCTTCCGTAGCAAGTGTCTCCTACCCGGGGAGATCTTCTGTCCTGGAATCCAACTCGTCTTTCCATTTGGGGGCTCATCACGTGGACACTGTCATTGCGCACCCTTAGTTCTCTGCTTGACTTGCTCTCTGGCCGAGCCCTGCCCTCCCCATGCCCCACACCCAGCGCCACAGAAAGGTACTCAACACAGTTGTCCTGAGCGAAGTAGGCCTGCCGTTGCGTGCAACAGACCCAGGCCCGGATGCGGGACTGAGGGCTTCCCCGGCACCCCACAGACTCTGCCACCTGGGTCGCGAGGCAGAGGTCAGTACCCGAGGCTCTGGCAACGCTGTGAGCCGAGGCAGGGCCAGGCAGCATGTCCTCCCTCCACAAGGCGTCCCACTGCCTCCCGTGAAGATTCCCTTCAAGGGTGGTGTGCAAACTTCAAGGCAAAACCCTTCAGTTAGGGCCTCGCTACTCCAAGTGTGGTGCCCAGACCAGCAGCATCCACATCCCTGGTTGCTCCTTAGGACGTCGAGCCCCAGGCTCCCCCAACCCGCTGAATCCGCGTGGGCATTTTAGTGGCATCGGTCGGCTCATAGGGGAGAGTCCCTGCTTAGCTTCCCTCCAAGCCTGCAACCAACGCTTGCGATTTTAGTTGTTTCAGGACCAACTTTTGTGAGCGTCTCAGTCCAGTTCTCCCTTCTGTTTTGCTGGGATGGGAGGAAGTGTGTGTGTGTGTGTGTGTGTGTATGCGCGCATGCCCGCCCAGGGGAGGTGGGGGAGAGTAACTGCTTTTCCTACAAGCAGCCTCACAGCTGCCTCCTTGTTAACAGACGCGTGTCTCGGACCCCTCACTTGGTTGCACTGAAAGCAGTTCGAGGGAGATAACCGTAGGCACCTCTGCTCTCTCCGTCACTGAGTACGAGGAGATAAGAGGAAGCCTTTTCTGAAACCTACAAAATAGATCCGCGTCCTTATTAAATATCCTCAAATACCAGAAATAAAATAAAATAAAAGTGCCTACTTTTTATAACTTCAGTTAAAAAAAAAATCTTGTAATTACCTTTTTTCCACGCGTGTCTTGGGTAGTGGACAGTGAAGTGTGGGAAGGCAGCGACTGTGTCTGTTCCTTGTTCCAGATCTAGCATTGCCAGATTTAACAAATAAAAGCACAGGACTTACTAAACGTGAAGGTCACAGAAACAATGAGCTCATTTTGTTTTAGAGGAAGTATACCCTGTGCAATACGTGAGTCATCCTTTTGGTAGAAAAATATTTGTTGTTTCCTCTGACCTTCAGATCCAAGTCAGCATCTTGCATTTAGTCTGGTAACCCAGTCTGGACCTCAGTGCTCTGCTGAGTACCCAGCCCAGAGTGATGTTCAGTAGATTTTGAACATTTACATTAGGAGGCACAGAACTGAATTTGTGAAGCGTGTAAATGGAGCAGATAGGTGGGGAAAAGAACACTGAGCTGTCAGAAATCAGACCCCAGCTCATTTTAACCAACTTGGAAGACCGCAGAGTGGCTTTGAAAGGGGAACATTAATGGATGGGTTACTTCAGTGAGAGAAAAGGCAAGTACCGTCAGGGCAGTTAATCTGTGGCTCTGGCTTCATACAAGAGTCCGACTTTCTTCAGGGGTGTTTCTGCCAGTAAAAGATGGAGCGTAGGGGCACCTGGGTGGCTTAGTTGGGTAAGCGTCCAACTCTCGATCTTAGCTCTGGCAGGTCTTGATCTCAGGGCCCTGAGTTCAAGCTCCACGTTGGGCTCCATGCTGGGCATGGAACCTACTTAAAAGATGCAGTGTCAGTTAGCTCAGGGAATGTTTCCTGCCTTAGGTGACATAGGAAATTGTGAAATGGCCAAACTGGACACACAAATAACATATATTTGTTTCTTTGGTGAACACGGGAAATGTAGACTTAAAAAGAGGGGTGGTTGAGATAAAATGGAAACTCTCCTGTGAATCAGAAATGTAGCTATAAATGAAATGTATTGAATTGAGGGAGACTAATCATCGCATGCCACATAATTATGGAATATTTTAGCCATGCATAGAAGATGACATCATTATTTCCAGTTTCTCCCCCATCCCCATCCCTGCCTTTATCATGTAACTGCATGGTGCTGTCCTACTGTGATCGGGGTGTTCTTCCCCAGCCTGGACTCTGCTCTCATTCACATGACTCGCTTAGGCCAGCAGGATGGTATCAGACTTGATGCAGGGAGAAGACTGAGAAGTGCTGACATGATTGGGTGGACCTCTTCCTTTCCCTGCTGCCAGGGCCAAGACAATACGTCCAAGCTAGCGGCTGAAGGACGAGAGGTACCTGGAACACAGCCAAGTCACTCCCGCTGCCCCCAACCAAGACCGGCCCACAAGCTGTGCTCTCTGTGAGCCCAGCGAACATCAGGAGAACCAACTGGCTGACACCCAGCCCCACGCCCCACTGACATCAGACACAGGAGTACTAAACACTTAACATTGTATGCCACTGGGGTTTGTGCTTGTTTGTTACGCAGCAGCATCCTGGCAGTCGAATACAGAACAATCTGTAAAGGAATTTAGGAACACAGTAACAATTATGAAATCTTGTTTCCCTGGTTTTGTCCCCTCCCACTGTGTAGGAAATCTAGTTCCTCTCAAATACTACCCAGTGGTCTGGTAATCCTGAGAAAAGTGCTCCTGTTTGTTTGCTAGCTAGACTTGCTTTCTGAGCTCTTCCAACCACTTGGATCCTCCCACTGCAGGCAGCTGTGGTGAGGTTTCCTCTTGTTGAAAATGCTGCAAGTCCCTCCTCTATGACTGGTACCTCCCCAGGTAGCTCCCAGGACTCTCCAAAGATGGAACCTCCCTGCTGATTGTAATGCCCATGGCAAACCCTGCCTGGTAGTAAGACACTGAGGCCACATGCCCTTGCCTACCAAAGCTCTTTCCATCCCTCCTGAGACCCATTAATACTCACACAGATGCCCCTGAAGATCACAAACAACCCTCACTTCATATTTTTCTGTATAGCAAAGTCAAGAATGAAGTGGTATGTTTCAAGTGCCACCTACATACATGAGATACTCCTTATACATTTAATAATGTTTCAGTTTCCAGTGGCGGCCATTAGTCAGACCTCCCCAAATCTTATTCACACTCAAAAACTTTGTGAGAAAACAATGTATATTAAGCTTACCAAGATTTTTCGCCTCTGAGAAAGCCGATCAAGCATTCAACAAATATTTATTGAGAACTTATTATGACCTTTAAATATTGACCCCAAGGCTGAATCACAGGCTCTTCTACAACTGGAACATCAATCAACAACTAGACACCCTTCAGTCCCAAATGACTATCTATATAGTCCAGACTCTTCTTTACATTCCACACCCACACACCCAACTGTGGCCACCTGTGAATCTGAAAGGTGCATCAAACTCACCATTTCCCAAAACAAAACTCACACTCTTCTCCTCCCAACATGCTTCTCATTGCATATGTCACCCCAAAAAGCCATTTGCCCAAGCCAAAAACATGGAAACCATTCTTCACTCTTTTCTCCCTCCCCTCATCTACTGCAAACATTATCCGTTGCTACATCCTGTGGATTTAGATCTATCAAAACTCTTTCTTCCTGTCACTCTCTTGTTACCCCTTTGTGAGAACTGCCATCATGCCTCACACAGACGACCACATCATGGGCCTTCTAACTGGTCTCCCACATATTCTCTCTGATCCTCAACCCATTCTCCACCAGCCAGGCAGATCTGTTAGAAACACAAGACTACGTCTGGTCACTACAGTAGTGAGAAGTCGTCTGTCACATTCCAGGGTTTCTCGGATGAATTTCAGCCTCCCTCACGTCCTGCCAAGCTTTCAGAAACTGGGCCCCATCTTGCTTTCTGGGACCATGTTGCATTAGCCTTCCCTTTTAGAATGATACCTCATCTGCACTTGGACACTTTCACTGAATTGCTACTTCCTGCATGTGCATCGCTCTCAGCATCTGGGATAAGTATTCCATCCATCCTGTGCAATGAGTAAGCAGTTAATCTTCCCTCTGACTCCAAACATACATCCTTAGCATGGCCATAGCTAACCCCGACAGTATGCTTTCTTTCTTTTTTTTATTTTAAAGATTTTATTTATTTATTTGAGAGAGAGAATGAGATAGAGAGAGCATGAGAGGAGGGAGGGTCAGAGGGAGAAGCAGACTCCCCGCCGAGCAGGGAGCCTGACGCAGGACTCGATCCTGGGACTCCAGGATCATGACCTGAGCCGAAGGCAGTCGCCCAACCAACTGAGCCACCCAGGCACCAGTATGTTTTATTTCTTGACAGCACTTTTCATAATTGGGAGTAGAAAGTAATTGGGTAATGATGTGTTTATTGCCTGCCTCCCAGTCACTGTGTCTTGTTTCTCTGTTGTAGCTCTAGCATAGTACATTATACATACCAGATGCTCAATAAACATGTCTGCAAAGAAAACAAATGGATGTATCCTGGTGAATGAAACAGACCTAATCCTAGTCTTCTCCAAGCTACTGTGTCTCTCTTCCATTCACACATACCGCGGTTGTATAAAGTTCTCTCGTCAAAGTCCTGAATACACAGACTCTTTGTCTTTTGGTACTTACTGTTGCTAGTTTACAGTGAGAGAATCAGCTTCATTCCATACCATCTTCAACTAGTTTACTTTACTTGGTATTTGAGACCTGTGTTTCTTTATACTTCAGTTTTAAAAAGCTTTGTAGAGGATGTACATGTATTTTCATTAGTTTTGCCAAGAACTCAATGGATCTGCTAATTCTATACATTTCATTTTTAAGCTCAATTATATTTTTGATACTTTTGAGAAGCGAAGGTAGTAATATCAGATGTCTTTTGACACTTGAGTTCACTAGATGCTTCTCTCTTCTTCTTTAGCCACTTTTTGAAGTTTATAGAATGTGTTTTCACATGTTTGGGATTTCAGCACTAGTAATTCTGTTAGTTTCTACTTTGCTTTGCTTTCTGTTTGTTCCTATGGTGTTTATTGGATTTCTTCCACTGCCTTTATCTACTTTCTCCCTGCATCTGAGCTTTAGCCTAGATAATGCCTGGTTATAATAACCAGATGTAGATGTTCTTTGGATTAATGGAAGGAAAAATAACTACCATGAAAGGTGGCCACGGAAGGATCAGTAATGATAGTCGTTTTGGACTAAAGACTATAGTTAACCCAGTATGTGCTGTTAAGATCCAGGACTATTTTAATCTTATTTAGTATACTGTAAATAAAATACTGTACATTTAAATACTGCCTGGCTCATCTCTCAAATTTAATATAATTATTTGTATCTCACTTTGACTGCAGCTAGACTGTACAAGCTTCATACAAATCCGACATAAAATGAATGCTTAGTTATTTTTATTTGAGTCATAACTAAGAATATGTGATAAGCACACATGCATTATGGAGATAAAGAGAACATTGTAATAAGGAATTAGCAAACAGACCTACCATAGCGAAGGGGTTGCACTGATATTAGCACTATAATTTACTCTTATGTCCTACTTTGTTTTGTAAAAAAAAGGGAAGTGTGAACAAGACAGAGTAAGCAGAATAATGGGGGAAGGGGATCAGTAGAAAAATTGGGGGAGAATCTAGACATTTAGAGTTTAAGAAAATCTCAGAAATCATCTACCACAGCCTTTTTTTGCTAGCTATGACAATTAGATATAAATGATTTGTTCTAATTCATATATAATAATTATATTCAAATGGTTGACAAATCGGCCTGTTGATAAAGATTGCATCGTCTCTGGTGATGATTCTGTGTGTCATGGTCAGTGTAACTTCAGTGTTGATAGGAGGGTCCAGAATTTGCAGTACAATTAAACAACCTTAAGGATTAGGGAAGGGAATCTGGTCTAGTCTTCCATGGTTGAGATGGCCTTGTATTCCCTTAGGAAGACAATGGGGGGGTGGGGGTGGTCACCTTAAGAAACTGAAAGAACTAACTAATTAAGGCAGGCAGAAGTTTACACCAGCAAAACACGTCAGCAGGAAGTAGGGTTCACTTCTTGAGGTGGAATCCCCAGCTGGGCCACAGGGCCGCGGGGCCATGGATGGTGACTGACCAGAGCAAGCTGAACAGGTGTTAAGAGGACTGTGGTGTCAGGGATATTCTAAGACAAGCACTCAGGCCCAATAGGCCAGTTATTTTACCTCTAATAAAAGAAGGTGGTCCAGTAAAGGCTCAACACGGGGGCCAGTGTAGCCACAAAGCAACCTCATGGAGACCTCAGGGTGCTGGCTTGGGGCTCCTCGAGTCCCTTGAGTCTGAGGTCTAGATTACTGCTAGACCCCAGGACAGCCAGACATAGAGGTAGATGTGAAGATTTCTAACAGGAGGAGAGAAGAATGTGGGAACCAGGCAGGGCCAGAGGGATAATGGTGATGATGATGATGATGATGATGATTTATGATTATTACTTGTGTGTCTATAAAGAACATCAAGCACTCATATAGAAAAGTAGCAGAAATTGATTTTAACTCAATATATGCCATCACTTCTTGTATATTGGTTCTTAATATACTTGATAATCTCATGAAGTAGCAAAGCTATAATAAATCCCCACTAAAAACTCCCATGAGCACACTCTCACGGAGCCCTATAGTCCATCTGTGTATTTCAGCATGCTCCAAGGATGCCTGGCTGAAAACCATGCCCTGCCATTTAGAGCATCCACAAATAAAGTCTACTATGAAAGGGGGATAGGCCCTAGCACCATATTTAAACACAGGCTGAGGGACCCCTGGAAGAAATGATTAAGATTTCCAAGCGTCTGGAGGAGTGTTACTGGATTAACTCACCACTAAGAGATCTTTTAAGCCTAAAATAACTTGTCTATGATTCCAGTATCTGGAGGTATCTGGTTCTTCGGTACAGACCCAGCCAATTTTCAGTAGCTCAAACTACTCTTAAGTCTGAGGATAAGGGATAGCATATCCCAAAAAGCCTAAATATAACCCCATACCTAGGATAACAGAATTTCTGTGGAGAAGCAGGAAACAAAAGGAGGTGGCTTAGGAAAGGGGCACACGACTTTGAGAATTGTTCTTCTTGAAAAATAACAGTAGTTTATGGAATGTCTTATTCTATTAAAAAATGGGCTATAGTAAATACCTATTACTGTGTAACCAATTATCCTAACACTTTGCATAAAGCAATAAACGTATTCTATATGTATATGAATATATATATTTATCTATATAAATGTTGATAGGAATACACAGTCATAGTCTATGAACCTGGAATTTGCAAGTGACTTGGCTGTGTGGTTCAGGCTCGAGGTCTCTCGGGACCCTGAATTTGAGTTGTCGGTCAAGGCTGTAGTCTCTGCTGGCTCTGGAGGATGGAGGATCAGGTTCCGTGGCTGATGGCCTGGGCCCCTGGTTCCTCATTGCATGGGTTTCCCCATAGGAGCTGCTTGAGTGTCCTCACAGCATGGCAGCTGGCTTCCTCCCAAACGAGATATCCAGCAGAATGCAAAAGAGAAACTAACGTGTCTTCATATCGGAGGCTGGACAGTCACATGCCATAATTTCCCCCGTCTTGGTTATGCAAGTCAGCCCTTGTTTGGCAAGGGAGGGGACGCTACAGGGACACAAACACCAAGACGTAGGGATCATTGGGGGCGGTCTTGGAAGTTGGCTACCATACTGTCTTAGGACCAGATGGGAAAGAATTGCAGCCAATTTTCAGGTCATTGCAGTGAGTTTGGGAATAAGAGAAATTCTATACTTTTGAGAGATGATGAAGCACTTGTCATTTCTAAGGTCCTATACATAACGCATATAGGCCAAAGAAACGTAGGCCAGTACTGCAAATAAAAACCACATGCAGAATAACGTGACTTCAGACTTTGATAGGTAAGATGCTGATGTACACATCACCTCTAACTCGGAAGTGGTTTTCAAGTGTGAAAGTCAGGCTTGGTGTAACCCACCTGAGTTTTTAGAAATAAGTTATGGTGTAAGTAAAGACTCTTCGTGTTACATATCATAAAGAAAATTTAAAATGGGTTAAACCAGTGTTGTCCAATATTTTGAGGGTCATACATACAAGCCACTTACGTAATTGTACATTTTCTAGAAGAAACAGGTGAAAATAATTTGACCGGCATATCTCACTGCCCCAGTTTATCTAAAATATTATAATTTCAACACATAGACAGTATGGAAGTATTTATTTTACTACATCTGAAATCCAGTGTGTATTTCACACTTATGCACAAGACCGTCGGACAAGCCACGTTGCAGGTGTTCAGTAGGCACACTGAGACTAGTGAGAACTAAGATTGAATAGGGTATTAAAATAGGGAATAAAACTCCAGCGATCGGTCTCGTCACGCCAGACCTGATCAAGAAGCTCACGCAAACCAGGTCACCAAGGACATCTCTGTCTCACTGCTGTGCCTCTTCCAATGCTGATGTAAACTGTAAGCACTAACTCGTGGCTGCTCAGTCCACCAGGCTCTGTACTGTTGTTACTGAGGAGCCACAGGTCCCCCATAGCTTCACACCATCACACCAGCCATGGAGAGAATGAGCATCTCGTGTAGCTCATGGCGGGGGATGCTCTTTGGCACCCATTCTGTCTCGGTGTCCTGAATCGGGTAACCTGCGCTCTCTGGGACTGGCCACTCTGGTTAGTATCACAGGGTCTATGGATGGTGTAAGGCCCTTCAGGGCTACTCCTAGAATTCAGAAGGGGGCTCAAGCCCCCCAAACCATATTGTGTGTTAAGAGGTGGGAGTTAGTGCCCAAAGAAAAATGAGAGCACTTTTAGCAAGATGTGAAGTGGGTTAAAGATAAAAGCAGGGGCAAGAATGAACACACATCCACCATCCACTTGCCTCTACTGAGGTGTCCAGGCAGATGTCTTGATCCCATCCCTTGATGTGCTACGCATGAAACGAGAGGCAAACTGAGGGCCACCACAGCTACGGATCCACAGCTAGGACCACCTCCAGAACTCTTGGCTGGGGTTAGTACAATTCTTGGTAGCTTAGAAGATCTGTGACCCACTTGTAATTCACTAATATTGTGGCAGTGGCCACCTTCAGTTTCTGCAGACAGAAGTAGCATCTTCAATTTGCAGAATGATAGAAAATGTAATTGAAAATATGCACACTCTTATGTGTTAAGGAAATAACTTTAAATGGAATGTAGCTTCAATAACTGGAGCATGACTTGAGACTTTTGTATTAACATTGGAATGCTTCCTACAACCTTAGAACAGTTTCTTCCTTTAAGGACAGATTTCGAAATTCTGTTCTTTCCTGAGGTTTGAGTAAATGGATCTTCCTAGGGAGTATTAAGTGAATATTACCGGATTTATTGGATCTTAAAAATCACTTGAGTAAAAATTCCAGTTCTGCAAGAGGCCAAATCAAGTAAAAAGAATTCCTTAAGGGCGCCTGGGTGGCTCAGTTGGTTAAGCGACTGCCTTCGGCTCAGGTCATGATCCCGGAGACCCGGGATCGAGTCCCGCATCGGGCTCCCTGCTCGGCGGGGAGTCTGCTTCTCCCTCTGACCCTCCTCCCTCTCATGCTCTCTGTCTCTCATTCTCTTTCTCAAATAAATAAATAAAATCTTTTTAAAAAAAAAAAAGAATTCCTTAAAACAAATAAAGGAACCAATCAGGTTCTACTACATGTTACACTATAATCGAATTATGTTAAAAAATATGTATCCAGGTTGGCCTGGTGATGGGTATTAAGGAGGGCACGTTCTGCATGGAGCACTGGGTGTTATGTGCAATGAATCGTGGAACAGTACATCAAAAACTAATGATGTAATGTATGGTGACTAACATAATAAAATAAAATTTAAAAATATCCATATGGACAAAGACAAGATGGATTTTTTTTTAATTTAAAGAAACAATGTGTTAGGCTGGAAAGATTGTAGATGATATTTTTTTTTTTCTTCAGAAGTCTTCTGTTGATGCTATAAAAGCATTTGTGCAAGTTTTAAGAGAAAATGTGTTTGTTAAATCAGTGACTCACAGCTTCCACAGAGTTTGAGAACGAGGCGGGGAGAGAGTCACACAGAAGCTGAGAGAGGAGAGAGACTGTTTTCTTTCACTCTGAGTCTGTTGCCATATATCCTGTGTCCTTCTCCAGGACATTCTTAGGAAGCAGAGTAAAGTAATTGTCCAAAGACACATGCGGTAAGGAACAGCAGAGAAGTGTCCACAGTCTGGGAAGCTGGGTTTCCTCTGACACGGAGGGAATAGGATGCCTCATACATAGAGGATTGTCATTTGTCTGAGCCCCAGATTGATAGCTGGTGACATGTGCAGTGTCCTTCATCTCCTCAGTATATTGTAAATTATTCCCAAACCCACTTTTCTCAAACTTAGAGTGAGGGGGAAGAAAGAAGAGAGAACAGGAGTACATTCTCATCCTGCTTGTAACTCGACTGAAACGTTCCCAAGCAGAACCAAAATAGCTCCCATAGAATTTCAAACGATGAGAATCAAGCCCAGATGGTCCGGACTTAAAATGTTAACTCTGATGCTATTGGTCTGGTCAAGTGAGATGACATATTTGTGTTTTTCTGATTCTATTTATAATTAGTCTTTTTAAGAGGTCCATCTGCTCCAAAATGTCTTTCCCACTGCCCTGCCAGGGCATGAAGTTTGCACCCTGAGTCCTTCGCTGGGCAAAGGAATGGAGTGTTTGGAGGCCCTCGTTACATGACCAGTGTGTCTGCAGAGCAGAGAACACGGTAGCCCACAGTGCCCATTTCTGCGTGCACATGCGTGTTTGTTGGGTGGCCCAGAGCGTAAGAGCATGGTGTTTAGCGCGTGTGCATGGACTTGGAAAGAATGGAAGCGCAAGCCCTCTCCCCTCTACTAAGTCCCAGTTTGCTGGTGCCAGAATAATGGCTCAGTCACTTCTCTTCTTCCTTCTCAGCCTACATTGGGTATGTCCTTCGTCTGTAAGGGGCAGTCCTCTCCCGTGATAAAGCCTGCTCGGGCCAACACGGTCTTCACCTTCTACTGAAGTCAGAAGACTTGTGTCCGGTCTTTCTGAGTTGCCGGCTATATCCTCACATCATCTTCTTTGGATAAGGCTAGCCTTTTCTTTCTTCTTTTTTTTAATAAGTCTTTCTCAAATCTTCGTTTTTCTTCCTCTGTGCGTAAGTCCTGGCACTCCAGATCAGGATTCCATGTTCACATCCCACTGTCGATACTCTGATGGCCTGAAGGCAGGAGAACCTTCCTGTTCTTCCTCAGCTGATGAATGGAGAGCTGTAAGGTCCAAATGTCTTCACTGTTTTTTCTTCTGATAAACTTCAGTGAATGAGATCTTTTGTTGGCTCTGGGCGCAGAAGAGAGAGTGGAAATCAAGTGAGCCTGCGGAGGGCCCGGGAGAGGTGGACCGTGGGCGGACATCGTGGGGCTCTGAGCTAGGACAGACCTGTCACCCCCGCAGGGACTCTGCAGAGCAGGCAGCCCCCCAAGGCGGTGCCATACTGCTACTTCTCCTCTCTCTTCTTGGGCTCCTTTGGGGTCTCACCTCCAGTCATTATCTGCTCTTTCTTCACAGAATCAACAGCCGGTTCTCACTGCACCGATTACAGGAGCAGAGAGAATTACTTTAACGCTTACGGGCAGCGTGGCTGGCGCTCCTGAGTTGATTCTGCGGAAGGAAGGCATCCACACAAGAATCAACGGTGGAGCCCAGTCAGTTCTGTGTGGCGAGACAGAGGCTCGATCGCACTCATGAAATAGGAGAACCCGACAGTACATAGCAGCTGAGTGTGTCTGTCCTTGTCCAATTTCCCAGGCCACCAGGATGCACTGTGGCAGAATTGAGAGCCCGCACACCAGGATGTGTGAGTCTAGCTGGAGTTCTGTGTGTTGAAGTGTGCCGTCGACCTGGCCGCCGCTTCTGTGGGGCAGCTGTTCTTATTAGTTGCAGCTCACCTCCCTTGGTAGCTCCCCTCCCTTTGCAGCTTACTTCCCTTCGCAGCTCCCCTCCCTTGGCAGCTTACTTCCCTTCGCAGCTCCCCTCCCTTGGCAGCTCACCTCCCTTCGGAGCTCACCTCCCTTGGCAGCTCATCTCCCTTTGCAGCTCACCTCCCTTCGCAGCTCACCTCCCTTTGCCCAGAAGCGACCCCTTCTCGTTGTCAGTAAACAGAAAGCTTTGCTTCTGACTGTCATTTGCACACAGCACAGAGACTGAACTCATAAGAAAGCATGAAGGGACGCATGTGAGGCAGGACAGGGTCCCCATCACTGCCACCTCTGGGTGGGCTCAACGCCCGCACTCCCTGCTCCAACATGCTCCCAGCACATTAGCACGCTCCTGCTGGCAGTGTGCAGGAGTACCTCACAGGGAAAAAATTCACAGGCATGAAGATGACTTCATGTCAATTAACATGTGGAGTCTAAAAGTTGGTGTCCCATCCATATCTCCCTATTAAAAAGGGCAATAGCAAAAAGAAGAAAGAGTAAGCGGGATTACAATTGGAATGCATCCACATTGCAAACTTGTAAGCAAATATCAAGTCATCATGATTCCTGAAATCATTCTAATTACCCACGACCAGCTCACACGGGATTCCAAGCACCAATTAAAGAGTAAGTGTTTCCATGTTGCCACCGACCCTCCCTTCTTTGGGTGAAGAACAACACACCGCGGCTAACAGAGGTCTCATCAAAGAGTTTCTCTCCAGGTGTATTGCAGTGTTTCTTTAGTGGATCCACTGAGATGTATTTACATACCGTAAGTTTCACCTCTTTGGAGTGTACATTTCCGTATTTTCGCGGGGTTGTGCAATCTGTATAAGACTCTAATTTCACAGTATTTTCATCACCCCTAAAGCAACCATGTAGCTCTTAGCACTCACTCCCATTGTCCCTCCTTCCAGCCCCTGGCCACCCCTCATGCACTCTCCGTCTCTATGCATTTGCCTATTCTGGACAGTGTCTGTAAATAGGGTCACACAATACGTGGTTTTTTGTGACAGCCTTCTTTCACTCAGCAAGTGTTTGCATTTCATCCATATTTTAGGAAGCACCAGCGCTGCATTCCTTTTTACTGCCGGAGAGAACTCTTGTCATTTCTTCGTTGCCCCTCAGTCCACAGTGCACACCCCTCAGTATAAGCTCCCCCGTAAGCTGTGGGGTCCCTTCCAACGTGTCTCCGTTTCACATGAGTACCATGGTAAAGTCTTCTCAGTAGGGGGCGCTGGAGGGACATGGCAAGGGGAAGCCGGTCCCACGGCTTCCAGTGCAGGTGCATGGGGAGAGGAGACGTGGGGATGTGAGGACTCCACGTGCAGCCTCCCCAGCCATGGGACTCCGACCCTGAACAACCTTGACACCTGGGCCTGGCGATAAGCTGACCCCAGAGGCTTCACACAGGGTCACACCCCAGGCAGCTGTCCTTCTGCGAGCTCCCCTGTGGCCTTGCTGGCTGGTTGCTGATCACCTGCTCCCCCACCTGCATTCCGGGGGTGGCCTGCGCTTTGCCCAGCAGCTGCAGACCAACTCCAGCCTGATGAAAGCAGCACGCGTGTTCACGCTCTGGTCACGGAGCCACGCTCCCCCCGAGAAATTCTAAACCCTTCCCTGGCCTGCCTTTGCTTGGGCATTCTCTGTGAGGCCAGGAGTACCATATAGAGTTTCCACGTGCCTTATAGTTAGTTACTCACTCGTCATAGTTCAGAATTCATTACATTGAACTTCCCCTGTTTGACCTGCCTCATGGTTCCACGTCCCGATGGACCCAGAGTGTTCCCGTGTTTCCTTGAATGGGCATACCAAATACCGTTTATCCACTCTTCAGTGGGGGCGTTACTGGTGTTTCCTTTCGTTTGGCTTTTGGGAAAATGCTGCAGTGAACATTTGGGTGTGAGTCTTTGTGTGGACAGGTGCCTTCGTTTCTCGTGGGTACACACTCAGGGGTTGAATTGCTGGGGCACATGGTCTGCTTAACTCTTTAAGAGGCCGGCAAACCCACTGCCCACCGTGCCGCCCGGTTTTTCTGTCCCAGCAGCAGCATCTGGGTTCTCCAGGTTTTCCGTAGCCCCGTCTACATGCGTTGTGGTCTTTTTGGATGATACCATTCCAGTATAGTTTATACTGGACGTTCAAAGTATTGAAGGCAAAAGTGAAGATGGAGTAAAGGAGAGTTGTGTCCAGTATTCAAGAAGAAATAGCAAAGCCTTGTCTATTATTTTGTTCACGTCCTTATCAAAAGTTTAAGGGACCGTTTCCTTCTGGGCTGCAGTGATGGTAATACTCTTGTGGATGCCATGGCAGCAGGGTGGGTGAGAGCAAACTCACACTTTCTTTTGCAGCCCAGGCAGCAGTAAATTTTGTTTCCAGAAAGACTTCATATAAACTTCAATAAAATAATGGGAAGAAAATTTTGAGCCAAAAGACAATTTGAGTTTGTGTCTTTTAATAGAAGAGTCATTTCTTTCTTTCTTTTCTTATGGTAGGAGCTGTAAAACTAACTCCTCTGTTGGTCCAGAAACAATGTTTAATCACTAATTTCTAGGCTACGCATTTGGGCCCCGTACAACTTCAAGGAATGGAGAAATCCTCTGTTTCCATTTGGAATTCAGGGAATCTCTCTCTGGCTGTGGTATGGGTTTCCTGTTTTTCCTCAAGGATGGTTGAAATTCGGGCAGATCAGTGAGGTTCAAATTATGCTGGAAGAGGTCTGGCATTCTGTGAGCAACTTAAGGCTTTGAATTGCCACCCACTCTTTCTTGGCTTGCACGGCCAACCTCGTCAGTCTGGAGAGATTTAAATTGTTTCAACAAGACTCAGATGAAAGGGAAAAACTAAGAAAAATTTTTTGATTATGTTGGTTTTTGCTAAGATGCTCAGATCACAAGCCACCTCCTTGCCCTCCACTTTGAGATTCCACTCAGTAAAGTATGTAGCTAGGAGTCAACCATAATGAACTAGTCAGAGATGTAGACTTAAAAAAAAAAAAAAAAAAAGCCACATATGTTGGAAGTTGTTCACTTAAATCTTTTTTTTTTTAATTGTTAATTTTCTTTTGAGAGTGCATGCAAGCAGGGTTGCGGAGGGGCAGAGGAGAAGGAGAGAGAATCTTATGCAGACTCCGTGCCGACCGCAGAGCCCGACATGGGGCCCGATCTCACAACCCTGAGATCACGACCTGGGCCAAAATCAAGAGTCAGATGTTTAACCGACTGAGCCACCCAGGCATTCCAACGGGTCTTTTCAATCTTACCTTGATTTCTAGCTTATCTAAGTATTAGACACCAAGTCTAGATATGGAGACATAAAGCTTTGTGGTGGTGGAAACTTCTCATGCACTAATACCTCCTTCTTCATAGCTGCTGTGCTCTCTGATGTTGAAATATGCCCATTCTAAAAAAAAAAAAGGGAAGAAAGAAAAGAAACATGCCCATGCTTTGGGCCCTTTGGGCTTCAATATGTACAAATGCCGATAATGTCAAAGATCACTGGCAATATTACAATTCTTAGTAAGGTATATAGCAAGTTACCATAACTCTACATTTTTTTTTAAAGATTTTATTTATTTATTTGAGAGAGAGAACGAGAGACAGCACAAGAGGGAAGAGGGTCAGAGGGAGAAGCAGACCCCCCGCCGAGCAGGGAGCCCGATGCGGGACTCGATCCCGGGACTCCAGGATCATGACCTGAGCCGAAGGCAGTCTCGCTTAACCAACTGAGCCATCCAGGCGCCCTCTACATTTATTTTTTTAATTTTGAGTACGGTTGACACACGTTACATTAGTTTCAGGTGTACATCGTAGTGATTTGACAACTCTGCACGTTAACGCTGTGCTCCCCAAAAGTGCAGCTCCCATCTCTCAGCACTCTTACTATACCATTGACTAGAGTCCCTATGCTGGGCTGTTGATTCCCGTGCCTGATTCGATCCATAACTGGAAGCCTGGACCTCCCACCCACCTTCAGCCATTGTGACCCCTACCCGCCCTGGCAACCCTCAGTTTGTTCTTTATATTTAGAGGACTCATTCTGCTTTTCATAACTCTACATTTACAGGCAGAACTATCAGATTGCAAAAAATAATATCATCTTATGTAACTAACTTGTCACCTAACCAGTATGTCATTTGAATATGATCCTTTTCAATATACTGTTTATTTGATATACTCATGTAAATGTAAAAACGGTTAAATAGGGCGCCTGGGTGGCTCAGTCGTTAAGCATCTGCCTTCGGCTCAGGTCATGATCCCAGGGTCCTGGGATCGAGCCCTGCATCGGGCTCCCTGCTTGGCGGGAAGCCTGCTTCTCCCTCTCCCACTCCCCCTGCTTGTGTTCCCTCTCTCGCTATGTCTCTCTCTGTCAAATAAATAAATAAAATCTTAAAAAAAAACCAAAACAGTTAAATATAACATGTGGGTTTTGAAGTGCCTGAGTGGCTCAGTCAGTTAAGTGTCTGACTCTTGATCTCAGCTCAGGTATAGATCTCACGGTCGTGGGTTCAAGCCCCGTGTTGGGCTCCACACTGGGCATGGAGCCTACCTAAAATTTAAAAAAAAAAAAAAAAAAGTGTGGGTTTTAGTGGAAATATACTACTGATTTGAAAATAGTGCTATCTATTCTGATTAATTATGAGCATTTACATCATTTACTTTAAAGACTGTGTGGGTCTTTATTTTTCAGGTATTTATTATTTAGGTATTTGCCTACTTATTAGGTGTCTGTTCAATAAAAATTATAATCTTCAGTGTTTTGTGGTAAGTCTTTACATTAAAGATTGCAGGGGTTTGGGCAGAAGATCCACACTGTGAGAATATAGGACTTTGATTTTATAACACATAGAAAGGACACATTTGGTATCTAATTGGTTAGTCTAGTATGTTTAAATTTTAAACGATAATGTTTTAAAACAGTGTGATCTCCACATGTTTCCATACGTTGTTTAGGCAGAAGCAATCTTTGGGAAGGTGGTAAAGTAATAGCGTTAGGGACCCGAGGTCCAGATTTCAGAGGCAGATCTCCGCTCTGGCAGGAGGTTTCGAAAAGCATGCTTTCCCCTCTTACCTGTGTTTCCTGATCTTGGTTGTCAAGTCGCATCATCAACTCATCTTTAGAAAACCAGAACATGAAAGAAAGTTACATTTTGCATGTTTTATCCTCTGATTCAAGCGGCATTATTATTTTAGGAGAGAGATTTAGATCACTAGCTCTCGGAGTGTAGTGAGGAAGGCACATTTCTGGAAAAGAGCGTAACAAGTACCTTAAATGTATTGTATATTTGCCTTTGGGATTCCATATCTAGGAATCCGGCCTGTCGCACAACTAAACAACAATGTAGACCAAGATTTAAATGCAAAGATATCATCTACATAAAGATTTGTAGTTTTAAAAAAAACGTAAGTCAAGCAAAATATCTCACATCATACAGCTCTATTGTTTATAAAAAAATTATGCAGCTCTGTGAATTTTTCAGTACTGGGGAAATAAAACGTTGCAGTGATGTACCCAAAATTCACCTCAGACACAGTCCATGACAGTGTGTAGAGGACATCCTTCCAGACTTGGCTCAACATGTGCATATGAGGGTAGGCAGCAAGACAGAGATACAGACAGAAATATTTTCTAAGGATCATGCTTTCTAACTAAAAATGAGTGCGTTTTTCTTAAATTTAGGTGCAGAAAAGGAAACTGAAATGATACCAAAAGGATCGCTGACTTTCAAATATTTGAGGTTCAAATGTGTAAGCACAGTGGGATCTGAATGCTTCAGGGTGAGATGGGTCAGCTGCCTGGGCATACCGAGTGAGATTGCACTCGGGTTCCCAGTTAGAAAAAGAGCAAGGCCAACTGCAGGGTTTGGCTGTCCATCAGCCAAACAGAGGGAAGTCCAAGATGCAAGAAATGAACCAGCCTCAGGCCTCTCCCACGTGGCAGTTTATGCATTAAAACAAACAAGCAATAACAAGACTTACTATGATTTATGTAATCCTAGAATCAAGATCAGTAACGTAATTCTGATCATTCATCTTCATTGAGGAGTTCTGTATCTATTCATAACTAATAATTTATCATGAAAATATTTGGTGAATAAAATCTTCTCTACCAAGAAAGTTGTATCCTCCAATAAAAATTTTATTTTTTTTTAAAGATTTTACTTATTTATTTTGAGAGAGAGAGAATGAGAGAGAGCAAGCACATGAGAGGGGGGAGGGTCAGAGGGAGAAGCAGACTCCCTGCCGAGCAGGGAGCCCGATACGGGACTCGATCCCGGGACTCCAGGATCATGACCTGAGCCGAAGGCAGTCGCTTAACGACTGAGCCACCCAGGCGCCCCCTCCAATAAAAATTTTAGAAATATTTTTTATACTTCTAAATTCTTTAAGAATAAAAAGAAATAAGAAAATGAGGATCTGGGCGCCTGGGTGGCTCAGCCGTTAAGCGTCTGCCTTCAGCTCAGGTCATGGTCCCGGGGTCCTGGGATCGAGCCCCACATTGGACTCCCTACTCAGCGGGAAGCCAGCTTGTCCCTCTCCCACTCCCCCTGCTTGTGTTCCCTCTCTCGCTGTGTCTCTCTCTGTCGAATAAATGAATAAAATCTTTAAAAAAAAGAAAGAAAGAAAGAAAGAAAGTGAGGATCTGATTCCAAGAGTAACTCTCATTAAAAGTTTTCCGAACAAGTGGGATACAAAGAAAAAATGTCAAGTAAGCACAGCTAAGTCTCCTTCCATTTTTTGCATAATAAAACTGAACAAGAAAAGGCTGAGCCAATACATCTGTTTTGAAATAAAATTGACAACATTATTAAAATAGAAAATTGCATTACCAACTCCTCCTCCAAAAATAGTATTTTAAACATGTCTTGTGCAGCTAAATGCTCACGTACCACTGTTCTTTCTTGGCTCTGTTACTGCAATCACTATCCACCTCTGGGGCACCTGATACTAACATCACACTTCCTCCCTCAAGTTCCCTACAAAGTTTTGTTAAAAGATACTTAGGAATATCTAGAGCTCATTTTAATGACAAAAAAAGATCAGTAAACCTTCCCAACAATCGGACGCTCTGTATTGCTGTCCAAAGGAAAAGAAACAAAAGAAAACAAAACTACGGGCATCACTGTTTGGTATATTCCAGTTCTAAGCATGTGCAGTGATCCCAGAGACTACCTGTTTTTTCTTTAAATTGAGCGAGAGAGCGACCAAGTAAAAGAGCTCAGGTGAAAACTAAAGGTAGAACCTGGTGAGACAGAGGAATGATAAGAGAAAAAGACGGTAGAGATGATGAGAGAGAGAGACCGACGAGAGAGAAACGTCAGCTCTCCTTTCCAGATCCCAGCTCAGCTCAGCTCAGCGTCGACATACCAGCCCTACCGGGCAGCCTTGTCCCCACCTTGAACTTGCCCTTGTTCCTTTAAGTGCAGTCCATTGGGTCCATTCCCTCAGGACACTGCCTTTTCCAAAGCCTTGAGTTCCTGGGTTCTGCCGACGTTAGCAGGAGGGGCATGGCATCCCCACTCCCGAGGACGGCCCAGGACCACACTGTCCAGTGGAAATATTTAGGATGATGGCAATGCTTTATAATCCTGTGCTGTCCAGTGTGGTAGCCACCACCCTCCCTCAGCTCTCGAGCACCTGGAGTGTGGCTCACGTGGCTGATTGAACTTCACATTCTGTTCCGTGGGAAATAATTGGAATGTAAGGTGCCGTTGTGGGTAGTGGCCCTGAGACCGGGCAGGACAGCTCGGGGAAATGCTGAATGCTCCGTGGGTAAGTCCCTTTGAAGGTCTCTGTGTCCGTGGGAGGGGGGGATTCATCTCCTCGATCTTCTTGGTCTTCAAGAGGATAATCATTAGAAAATGAAGGATCCAGTTCATGCAGCGTGTGCATATACACACGCACTTTCCAAAGATCAACAACGATTCTCAAATTTAATGCGGCCTAAATCCACTTTCAGGAAGGGAAATGCCTCCCAGCTGGGAAATAACCTTCTTCCCTCTGAGAAAGTACGATCACTTCCCTTCCACTCTGCTTTTTTCCTGCCGAGCCCCCTGCTCCTCTCAGTGCTTGACAAACCTACCCCTCCCTTTGCATTTACAAACAATGGGGCCATTTCCCCAACAGTCCCAGGTTACACTCAGTAAAACTTTGCATTTATTCATCACTTGCACTGGGCCAGATTACAGCTGACCCTTGAACAATCTGCAGGTAACTTTTGATGCCCCCCAAACTTAGTCTTTCATAGCTCACTGTTGACCAGAAGCCTTACTGATAACGTAAGTGGTGTATGAACACGTATTTTGTTTGCTGTATGTGTAATATACTGTATCCTTGCAATAAAGTAAGCTAGAGAAAAGAAAATGTGATTAAGGGGCGCCTGGGTGGCTCAGTCCGTGAAGCGTCTGCCTTCGGCTCAGGTCAGGACCTCAGGATCCTGGGATCGAGCCCCACATCGGCTCCCTGCTCAGTGGAGACCCTGCTTCTCCCTCTCTCACTGTCTCTGCCCTACCCCTGCTTGTGCTCTCTCTCTCGTTCTGCTCTCTCTCAAATAAATTAATAAAATCTTTTTTGAAAAGAAAATGTAATTAAGAAAATCATGAGGAAGAGAAGTGGGCCCAGGCAGTTCAAACCCATATTGTATTATTCACGGTCAACTGTGCATTCCTCCACTAAGTAAGCCTTTTAAACCATTACCATTCACTTCTCGTCAGAGCAGAATTCCAGAGAGCGTAGGCATTTATTTGTTTCAGTTACAATGATTCTTTGAGACGAAGTGTTGTGATCAAGGGAAGACCAAATGATTAGCTGTTGCTCAGTGGCCCTGGAGACATATAAACGTAGAATAAAGTGGGCGCCTGGGTGGCTCAGTTGGTTGAGCGGCTGCCTTCCGCTCAGGTCATGGTCCTGGAGTCCCTGGATCGAGTCCCGCATCGGGCTCCCTGCTTGGCAGGGAGCCTGCTTCTGCCTCTGACCCTCCCCCCTCTCATGTGCTCTCTCTCATTCTCTCTCTCAAATAAATAAATAAATAAAATCTTTAAAAAAAAAAAATGAACAGGGAAGGTGCCTGGGTGGCTCAGTCCTTAAGCATCTGCCTTCGGCTCAGGTCATGATCCCAGGGTCCTGGGATCGAGCCCCGCATCTGGCTCCCTGCTCAGCGGGTAGCCTGCTTCTCCCTCTGGCCCTCCCCCCTCTCATGTGCTCTCTCTCTCATTCTCTCTCTCAAATAAATAAATAAAATCTTAAAAAAAAAAAAAAAAAAACGTAGAATAAAGTAACACTGAAAACCAGCATAGTGACGTTCCCGTAGTCTGGCAGGAATTTGACCTGACTCCAGTAACGGAAGAGGACCTGGCTTAGGAGCGCCATGTGAGGACATGTTACTTCCTTCGCTCACATGGAAAAGTAACCTCGTCTTGCCTTGGCATTTTGAGAACATGGCAAAGTTAGCGTGTTGGGCTCGGGCACGAGCCAGCACACTTATTCTAGAAATCAGGAAATAGAATGAAAATAAAAAGTGCACTTTTGTTGGCCCGTTTACCTGTCGTCGTGCTACCTCTCATGCGTGAGACCGTGCAGTCGATCCTAACTCACTCGGACGAGGCGGTGAAGTCTGTATTCCTGTTGCGGCGAAATGTTAACTTTTTTACAAGTAGAGCGTCAGTCCCTTGTACTGGGCTCACGTTCAGTGTCAGCGTGTGGTTGATCAGTCGTCTCCATCGAGAACTATCCTGGGAGCACTGGCAAAGCATGCCTCACACCTCTGGGACTGGGGCAATGGGCCAGAACAAATTGGATGCGAACCCGAAGGAAAATATGAAATTGTAAAATAACTTGACATACCCAAAATGTTTTAAAAAAGAAAAAAAAAGTATTGGTAAAATAATGGAACAGTACTTTTTTTTTTTTTCCCAAAGATGGAGATTTTTATTTTGTATTGTTTTTCCTTTCATTTAAGTTAGAATTTCACAGCCTCGGCTGTCCTATACAGTGTAGGGTTTCTTTTCTTTCTTTCTTTTTTTTTTTTTAAAGATTTTATTTATTTATTTGAGAGAGAGAGAATGAGAGAGAGCACATGAGAGGGGGGAGGATTAGAGGGAGAAGCAGACTCCCTGCCGAGCAGGGAGCCCGATGTGGGACTCGATCCAGGGACTCCAGGATCATGACCTGAGCCGAAGGCAGTCGCTTAACCAACTGAGCCACCCAGGCACCCCAGTGTAGGGTTTCTAACAGCATCCTCAGTATGAAGCTGACGGGTGTTGTGAACGTGAAGGGAGTGTTGCCAGGCAGCTCTGATTAGGTTTCATTGACCACAGCGACTGACCATCACTGATTTCAGAAGGAACAATACAGAAGGAGGATCCTTCTATGTCCTTTTACTTTTTTTTTTTAAAGATTTTTTATTTATTTATTTGAGAGAGAGAATGAGAGACAGAGAGCATGAGAGGGGGGAGGGTCAGAGGGAGAAGCAGACTCCCTGCCGAGCAGGGAGCCCGATGCGGGACTCGATCCCGGGACTCCAGGATCATGACCTGAGCCGAAGGCAGTCGCTTAACCAACTGAGCCACCCAGGCGCCCCTGTCCTTTTACTTTTTTTAATGCTAGAATCAGAATCCAAAAAGTTCAGTATCCTCTGCACAAAACATATTTGTTTAACCCATTTTTCTGTGTATATTGACATTTGACATTGTGGAATCTATAGCTATTTTCGTTTGGTTAGTGAGATTTTTGGTTTTCATCCTATAATCCAAGGATCGACAGAGTGGCACTAAGACCATCCCGTGGTGACAGTTGACCTTTGAAATTTGTGTTAAACTGGGGCGCCTGGGTGGCTCAGTTGGTTAAGCGACTGCCTTCGGCTCAGGTCATGATCCTGGAGTCCCGGGATCGAGTCCCGCATCGGGCTCCCTGCTCGGCAGGGAGCCTGCTTCTCCCTCTGACCCTCCCCCCTCTCATGTGCTCTCTCTCTCTCATTCTCTCTCAAATAAATCTAAAAAAAAAAAGAAATTTGTGTTAAATTGATGTGGATGTGGTGCCACTTGGAGTGAGGTGGAAAGATTTGAAGTGCACAGAGCAAAGTGAAATAGATCTCCAGGGCATTGAAAGCAAATCGAGTCAGAACAGTTCCTCTTACAGCAGAGGCAGTCAGGGGGAGGAAGTTCCCAGAATAATTCAGTTAGGCAGAAACACCCTCACATTCTTCTTCTTAAGTCAGTTTTGTGTTGAAATCGCTTACACCAATGGACCAGATAGTTCCAGGAAAAAAATATACTGCAAAAACTGCAAATCGGTTCATCCATGTATTTTGAAACCAGAAATGAAATTATTACATCCGCTATTAAGACAACGGAGTTTGATCCAATGACTTTGTATAACTATAAACACTTGAAATGTTCTTGTCATCCTTTCTTCCCAGTTACACATTCAGTGCCCTTGGGCATTTGCCCATTCTTTGTGGACACAGTTCTTTAAATAACCTTATAGCCTCCCAGAATTGCAAAATGGTATCATTCCCATGACCTCAAAAAAATGTTTGAAATTCTCCTGGGACAGGAGTTAAAGAAAACATGCAAAATATATTTCTTTTTTTGTTTTGTTTTGTTTTGTTTTTAATTTAATCCCAGTGTAGTTAAGATACAGTGTTATATTAGTTATAGGTGTACAATACAGTGATTCAACAATTCTGTACATGACTCAGTGCTCATCGCAACAAGTGCCCTCCTTCATCCCCTTCACCTATTTCCCCCATCCCCCCTCCCACCTGCCCTCTGGTAACCATCAGCGTGTTCTCTGTACTTAAGAATCTGTTTCTGTGTCTGTCTCTTTTTTCTTTGTGGGTTTGTTTTGTTTCTTAAATTCCACATAGGAGTGAAATCATATGATATTTGTCTTTCTCAGACTGACTTATTTCACTTAGTGTTATACTCTCTAGATCCATCTGTGTTGGTTGCTGCAAATGGCAAGATTTTATTCTTTTTTATGGTTGAGTAATACTCCATTGTATGCATATGTGTGTGTACCTATATACCACATTTTCTTTATCCATTCATCTGTTGATGGGTACGTGGGCTGATTTAGTATCCTGGCTGATTTAGATATCTGGCTATTGGCAATAATGGGGCAGTAAACATAGAGGTGCATGTATCTTTTCAAATTAGTGTTTCATACTCTTTGGATAAATACCCAGTAGTGGAATTACTAGATCATATGGTAATTTTATTTTTAATTTTTTGAGGAACCTCCGTACTGTTTTCCACAGTGGCTACATCAGTTTGCATTCCCGCCCACAGTGCAAGAGGGTTCTCCTTTCTTCACATCCTCAGCAACACTTGTTTTTTACCTTGTGTTTTTTATTTTAGCCCTTCTGACAGGTGTGAGGTGATATCTCATTGTGGTTTTGATTTGCATTTCCTTGGTGATGAGTGATGTTGAGCATCTTTTCATGTGTCTCTTGGCCAACTGCAGGTCTTTGGAGAAATGTCTCTTCATGTCTTCTGCCCATTTTTAATTGGATTATTTGGGGAGGGGGGGTTGTGTGTTGAATTGTACAAGTTCTTTCTATATTTTGGATATACTAACTCTTTATCAGATATGTCATTTGCAAATATCTTCTGCCATTCAGTAGATTGTTTTGGGGGTTTTTTTTGTTGTTTTTTTTTTTAGTTTTGTTGATTGTTTCCTTTGCTATGCAGAAGGTTTTTATTTTGATGTAGTTCCAATAGTTTATTTTTGTTTTTGTTTCCCTTGCCTCAGGAGACACATCTGGAAAAATATTTCTATGACCAATATCAGAGAAACTACTGCCTTTGCTGTCTTGTAGGATTTTTATGGTTTCAGGTCTCACATTTAGGTCTTTCATCCATTTTGAGTCTATTTTTGTGTATGGTATAAGAATGTGGTCGAGTCTCATTCTTTTGCATGTAGCTGTTCTGTTTACCCAACACTGTTTGTTAAAGAGACTGTCTCGTTCCCACTGCATATTCTGCCTCCTTCGTTGAAGATTAATTGACTATATAATCGTGGGTTTATTTCTGGGCGTTCCGTTCTGTTCCTTGGATCTATTTTTGTGCCCATAGCATACTGTTTTGGTAACTACAGCTTTGCAGTCTCTCTTAAAATCTGGGATTGTGACACCTCTAGTTTTGTTCTTTTTTCAAGATTGCTTTGGCTATTTGAGATCTTTTGTGGTTCCATACAACTTTAGGATTATTTAAAAAAATTTTTTTTCAAAAACAAAATATATATTTTTCTCAATAAATTTTTGGTCAAAATTCAGTGCCTGACCCCTTTTCAGTGACTATAGGACAATAGAAAGAAATACCTGGGCGGGGAGAGGAGAGAGGGAAATACGTTGCCGAGAGTGAAATAGGAGACCTCGTGAAAGCACCTTCCTAACCTTCATGTCGGTCTTTGCGATTGTTAGTGATAGTATTCTGAGGACCAGGGGTGAGGAGAGGACGCAGTTGTGGAATGCTAGAACCAGAACCGTCCATGCTTGCTGCTGAGCACGGGCTTGGGCCACAAGACGATTATGGAAATGCTGTGTCCACCTTCCCGGGCATGAGTGAGTGACAGGTGTCTGTCTGTCTGCTCTCAGAACCATCTCAGATGATATGTAAACCACGGTATGATGGCCTTCCTTCCTGACGTGACAGTTCTTAGCTCAGTGCTTATAATGTTGGTGGGATTTAGGTTCACTTCCGTTGAGGTTTCTTAGATATCTCTCCCATGTATCCACTCGTGGCACAGATATTTGCTGAGAGTCTCTGTGGGCATACACTGTTCTCCATGCCCCCTGCCCGACCATCCTTGTTACTGGATGCCACCGTCAAGGGGAGAAACAGGCAAATGGGGACACAATGTCCCCGGTGGGGCGGGGGGAGAGCTGTAATCATAGAGGAGGCTGCTTGGAGAGTGAAGAAGGTGGGGGGTGGGAGACCGAGTAATTCAGAGTTGTCCAGGAACAGAAGGAAGTGGGCCAGGATGGAGGGGTTCAAGGCAGAGAAAGAGGACCAGGGGGAGGTGGAGGGAGGACAAGAGCGTGTAGGACCCCATGAGTCCATTTTCAGGACTTTGAATTTCATAGGAGATTTTGAGCAGAGAAGGAGTAAGACTCGACTTCCATTTGAACATGTTTGCTCCGACTTCAGGGCAGAGGATAGGTTGAACGAGGCAACAATGATGGAACCGTGAACAGAGGGCTGTCTCAGTCCAGGTGGAAGATACGGATGGCCCCGACCCACCTCCTCAGGAAACCTTTCTAGTGGCTCAGGAATTGCTGTAAAAGCCACAGGAATAAAATAAATCTGGATTAGGTTGAAAGCAGCAGATCAAGCATCCTTGAGCATATTGCAAACACTAAGAAGAATTCACAATTCCTAGTGATGTATATTTTGGCTGTATGTTCTGTTATACAAAATATTCTCACAGACATACACAATTTAAACACAAACTATATTACTTCATATACAGTTTAAATATAAACTGTCCAGTTGTTTAACTACCGACTATGGAAGTCACATTCCTACGAATGTCCCGAGTTCCATCATTTGAATTAATTTAGTTCTTTATGTAAACTCTTATACCAGGCGCCTGGGTGGCTTAGTCAGTTAAGCGTCCGACTCTCGATTTCGGTTCAAGTCGTGATCTCAGGATCGTGAGCCTGAACCCCCATCGGGCTCTGTGCTGAACGTGGAGCCTGCTGTAAGATTCTCCCTCTCCCTCTGACCTTTGCTCACGCCCTTGCTCTCTCAGTAAACAGACTCTTCTGCCTTCTCTGAGTGGCTTTTTGTACTTCCAGAATAAACTCCCCAGCCAGACTGTGCTCAGAAGAGCATCATGGGAGCGAAGTGGGCACAGATGCATTGCCCCACACGGAGCAGAGGGAGGACAGAGTCTGTCCTCACGTCCCCACGTCCTTTGCCCTCGTTTCCAAGGACCTCTTCTCACACATAAGCCATACCTGTGAGTACTGCTGGAAAGGTCCACTGTGACTCTGACCACAGTGCCTTCGGTCAGAATGGGGACAGTAAGGCCGACCTTCCCGAACAGGCGAGGGGAGGAAAAAAGAACTGTCACCTTTAACTGGAGAGAACGTGAACGTAGTTATGTTCATGGATGGGGCAGCTGCAGAGGGGGAAAGCCTGGGGGCTTCACAGCCTGAGCTGTGAAATCTGCTTCACCGGCCATATGTCCTTGGGTGGGATATTTAACCGTGTGCAAGCTCAGTTTTTCTGGGTCCAATGCAAGTAATATAAGTATCCATATCCTAGGGCTTTCGTGAGGCTTTACTGCAGTAACCCCACATTCCGCATGCCGCATGGCATGGATCCTGTGTGCATTCCCTGTTTTCCTGAGGCACGGCAAATCTTTTCCGTTGTTCATCCACTTTATGAGTTCTTCAGAGAAGCTTTCAAGAAAGAGAAAGTTGTATGGTCTGTCATATATTGATGTTATTAGATAACCACTGGCATATCATTACTTCTGTGTCAGCATTAGTCATTTAACCATTGCGTTTAGAAAAATGTGGTCTCTTTTATGAGTCTCTTTTAGCTATGAAATAAAAATACAGAAATAACACTGTGTATCTCTGAAAACATTGTATTGCAGTGGAAAGTCTCCCTGTTTCCCCCTAGAGAGAGGCAAAGCATGAGTGGGGTTGGGGGACGGTTGGGAGACAGAAGGAAAGAGACGATCCCAAGCAAGCTCTACAGTCAGCACGGAGCCCACCGCAGGGCGGGGGCGGGGCCAGGGGGACCCCGATCTTGGGGACCCAAGATCATGACCTGAGCTGAAATCAAGAGTCACTTACCCGACTGAGCCCCCCGAGCGCGCCATGGAGGGCCCTTTCTTAAAGACTTGACATTCCCGATTCACATCTAGAACAGCAGTTGTTAAACTTCGTCACACGTCACAGTCAAGAGGAGGATCTTGAGCAGAGCCGGCCCAGCTGCGCCCACACACTCCCTGCGGCGGTAGGTTTTGGTGGGGCCCAAGGATTCCCGGCCTTGAAAGGTCCCTAGGCGATGCTGACGCTTGTCCACGGACCACATTTTGGAAATCACTCATCCAAGAAACGATTGTACTCCTCTTACTGCAGTGTTGATATTTGTACTTGCTGAGGGCTACATTCCATTCGGAAAATACTGTTCCTGTTTACACCGCACTTCTTCATTAATCCTGTTGTCTGCATTCTCTGAAATGTGCGAGGAAGAAAAGGAAAAGATCAAAGGGGAATTGGGGCCATGAGAGAAATTACGCAGCCGGCATCCAGCGTGCACCTGGTACCACCACGGGCTTCGGTCTTCGGGGAACACTTTTGGACATCCGTAGCACCCTGCAATCCCAAAACGTGGAGAACTCTCTAAATCCTGAACTTTCCACTTTGCGCAGAAGTGGACAAATGTCTGTTTCGATGGCCACGGTTTCTCTCTCTCGGCAAAAGTATTAAAGAAGTAACCAAGCACTGTTCCTGTCAAGGTGATGTATGTGCCTCAATAAAGGGGAAGGAAAATCCCAGTTACCTATTGAAGTATTTGATGTTCCTTATTAAAGAGAGCTTTAACGGTCCTCGAGCTATGAGCCAGAGCGAGAGAGACTTAAACACATCTGCTCCACGTTAAGGATCCTTGGTGCATAGATCACCTTCTTCACGAGTGTGTTTACTCAGGAGGCGCAACGGGTCTTCTGCGGACGAGACGGAAGTGTTACTCAGCTTGCCAACAGTTTAGAAATGGGAAGAGAACACGAGGGACCCAGGTAACCTGAGGCCAGGGACATCTGTGTCCCGCATACGTCCTCTTCACCCTTCCACAGCCGGGGGCCACGTGGGGACAAATTATTAGGAAATCATGTTAGTTCAAACTGCATCGCGACCGAATTTTTTTCCTACTTGCTAAAAGCTACTGTTTATGGAAGCCATTCTAATTCTACGGGGTTGAACAGCTCTTCAGTACCCCTGGATTCATAAGCCTGGGGACTCTGGGTCTGAAGGAGTCTTTGAGAGAGGTGCTCTGCGGTCCTCAGGGTCCTGAATTTCAGCTTTGTATGTGTCTGAAACCTACTTTCTTCTCATGCCCTTGGCTTACTCAGCGCCCTTGGGTTAATAGCTGATTGGACCAATGATGGTTTTTGGCGAATGGGTATGTGTGCGTGCGTGGTTTATTTCAAAACAGCCAAAGAGGTATTTTGGCAAGTTAAAGGCTGTCTCAGACCAGTAAAATTGACGTCTGTTGATAAAACTCTGTCTGTCAATTTTAATCCTAGTAGAAAAGTGCTATCTGTCCCTTTTCACAGAGATTTATAGAAGAAAAAATATTTTTCTTAGATGTTTTCATGCAGTAACTAAAATTTTCTCCTGGAATCCCAACCAGTTTGGGGTCTCAACTCCTCCACAAATGATTTTTCACTCAAGTCACGTGAATCTCTTTCTTTCTTTTTTTCTCATTCTGTCCTGTTTTGTTTTGTTTTGTTTTCTGTAACACGACCGCTAGTCTTGGTTTCAATATTTACACGTGACCTTAAATGCTTTTACTATGTGCACGTAACAAATTGTACATGTCTTGAGGAAATAGTCTCCATTTTACTTTTTACTAATCTAAAATTGTTCACATGGAAGAAAAAAAAGTGTCTGTAACATATTACAGATTAAAAACAAAGCTGAAAACATTGTAACACATTGTGGAAAAGTTCAAAAAAGGTAAAGAAATAGAATTTAAAAAGTAATGACTCTTAGCCTTCCTGCATCTCTTCATCTCTCCTGCCCCCCCCACCTCCAAATATGTGCTGTTTTGAGATTCTTTTCACCTGAAATGTTTTGTCCATCTTCTTTTTGTCTTTGGACTTAGCTCTTCCTCCTGTTTGATAGCTGGAAATCACACCTTTTACAAATATGTCCTCATATTTAATCACAGGGTTGATGTGATTTCCAACCTTCTGTTCTTCCAGCCAACACAGCAGTGGGAATAGCAGAATATGCTTAGATGGGAGGCTCTGTAAAATAGATTTAAAGAAGTGGAAGAGTTGTGTTCCAAGTGCTTAGCACATTCTAATTTCTGATTGCTAGTTTTAAGTCACCCGTTTATAGAAATAGGGAATTTCCACTTGAGTCTTAGGACTGTATCTGTATTACAGAAAGTAGAAACTTTATATCGTCTCTAATTTTCTGTAAAAAAGTCACAATCACTATATATCTCAGGGATGGTTAATTAACACCCGAAGGACTCTTATCAGCCATTCACAGGTCAAGGGTGGGTGGCAACAGAAGGCCCCCACCAGGAATCCACGGTCCAGACATGGTTACTTACCACCTCCTGCTGGCTCGTAACCCTGTGCCTGCTCAGCAGATGTTGGTCTAAAGCTTGGATGGATGTATCATGCCTCGTGGTGGTGAAGTTTCAAGGCAGAAGACCACGCTTCCTTGTCCCTCTGAGTGCAAGAGGCTAGGAATTGCTCAACAGGCAGTTATTGAAGGGGAGAGGGTCTGAAATACAGTATTTAGGGCAAGGTGCATACTTATTCTGAAGGTTCTAGATCTAGATATACATGCTTCCTCAGCAAATAAGCTATTGTATTTGAATGAAATGGGTATTGACTGGATTCTCCTTTCTCTCTCTCTCTCTCTCTGTCTCTCTCTCTGTGTCTCTCTCCTTTTTTCCTTAAATATGGGCACGTTCTGCCACATCTGACTTCATGACTTTAGAAAAGTCGTCCAAGCCCCAGTTTCTGCCCACCCATACGAGGACTATGCTGTAGACAGATACTTTCCATTCTCTCTTTTTAAAATGTACTTTCGATCCTCAATCCATAAATAGCCTCAGTCTATTATGAGCTAGGAGGCAATTCCTATTAATATAAAACCCACATCTCTGGGATTCATAGTCTCCCTATTTTAAATAGAGTTTCAAGCATAATTAAATATTTTAACATGCCTTCACGTCCTTGTGATAAACATTTATTGATATGGGAATAAATTGAAAAAGAAATGTACTCATTTTAGGAATATGTCCAATATGGACCAGAATGCTTATTCCATTTAAAAATGGTAGTTTGAGATAATAGTAGTTTTATCTGAAGCAAGTCATAAAAATAACCTCCTTTCAGGGTTGCTTTTCTGTCCTGCTCTGAAAAGTTTTGAACAGAACACAAGATGCAGCAAACTACTTCCCATTTTTCTAAAATGATATAAAAGATGTTCGCAGGAATAGTTAGTTAAAAGTTAATGAGAGACTTTCCCCAAGCAAAGGAAGTATAAAGCTTTTCATGGTTATGTAGACAGTGAATATAATAAAATACGATCCTAGTGTTCCAAGGACCAAGACTAATCTCCTAACAATCCATCTTTATCAAGGTGCAGGCTTCTTGTGGAAACATAGCAGAGAGAAATCTGAACTCAGGCTGCTCAGTTAGAAGCTGATTATGTGAGTCAAAAGAATAATCCTCTTTATAAGGAACACAGTATGCTATTCTTTAAAGCAATTAGTTCATCCATCTTAAAAATAAAATAGAATTCCTCCGCAGGGTGCTCCAGAGAAATGCATATTTTAAGTAGTCTGTCCATTCTCCATTATGGTCGGTTCTTCCCTATAACATCCACAACTGAGTTGCCACTTTCAATTGTGAACACATAAGGAAAGCAAATAATGTAGCCATAGTAGGTGCGCTTGTTTTCTGGCTCTGTGTCTTTAAAGTTATGGAAGGGATGGGATGATAAAAGGACCTTGAGGTGTGGCCAGTGTTGGAAATGCTTATCTTTTGGAATCCCCGCAACGTATCTCAAGTCCTCACCTTTTTTTAGCTTGTATGATCCCATGCGTGCTAGATCATGGTATTGTAGTTGGGCATTGAGAATAGAATTAATCTGTTTGCTTAAAGCAGAGGTTCCCAACTGGGGGTGACTTAAACCCCTCCCCGGTGGACAATGTGTGGAGACATTTTGCCTGCAAGGAGGGGGGGTGGTTCTACTGGCGTCTAGTGGGTAGAGACCAGAGATACTGCTAAATGTCCTAAGATGCCTTGGACAGCCCCCACAACAAAGAATTACCTAGACCAAATGTCAACAGTGACAAGGATGAGAAACCCAAGGCTAGAGGGAGGCTCATTTTTCATCTTCTGAAGCTTTGGGTTTTCATTGGCAAGGGACCACTTCACTGGAGACTTGATCTCCCCGCTTTCCAGGAAAGAGACCTGTGTGCGTCCAGACCTACCTGCTCTTCAGCTCGGCCGCAGCAGGAAGTGCCCAGCACGCGTCACTGTAACTTGTGTCTAATGTCGTGCCAAGTCAGCCCCATAAATCCGTGCCGGGAAGGCACCTGAGTGGAGCCCCTTTCTCCACAGGGCCGCCTGACCAGACACCGTCGTGCAGCTGTGTTTTCACTCCGCTCTTTTGTTTTAAATCACTGGCCGTTCGTAAAGTCCTTCCAAAAGATGGGAAACTGCTTAGGTGCGTAGAAATGCAACTGGATCCAGCATGAGTATATAATTTTTATAGAGAGAGACGGTATTGCTGGCAAAACGAGGTTTCTTGGCAGACCAGATCTGAGGACTTCTTTTTTTAATGCGGATGATTAACAGTCCCTCCCAAAGTGTCAAGGATATTGGGAACTAGGGCAGAAAAGTAATTTCTCGCTGCCTCCTGCAGGTGCTGCGTGGACTGTTTGTATAAGCACATAACACAGTATATTAGTTATCTATTGCTGTGGAACACATTACCACAAATCAGTGTGAATTGCTGAAATTCAGAGGTGATCCAATAACTCACCTAAGGATTTGAGCTTTATACGCAGCTCTTTCGATGCGAAATCTCGTATATTTTCAGATGATTAAGATGACAGGTGGAAGTCCCGTCCGCTTTCTGCACACGCCCTGCAAAACCCATCATCCTGAATTGGGGAAGCACCTGTGAATATGTTGGGATGACGCTTCTTGTACCCAAACTTGCAGCCCATGGAAACGGTGATAATAAATACGGGTTCTTATAAGCCACAGAGGGTAATTATTGTCCCTGAGCCTCAGTTGCCCAGACTGCAAACTGATGCCTGTCTCCAAGGCTTGTTGTAAGCGTTCAGTGAGCCGGTGCATGAAGAGCTTGGCATAGGACTGGCACTCCATACACGCTAGTTCCTCGCCTCCCCCCACCCCCTGCCATTGCCTTTAATTCCGTGTCCCTTACAAGGAGGAAGGGAGATGCTAGTAAAAATTCAGCAATCAAATTCTGTTCCAGGGCTTTAAATTGCAACATGGTGACTCAGAGTGTGATACAATTGTCCCTGGATGATAAAATACACTGTTACCCAGATGTATCATTCATGTATCTTTTACTCTTGTGTTCGTTAAATTTATGGGCTGGCTACTTCCCTGTACCATATTTACAATGGGATCTACAAAGCAAAGGGTCACGAAGTGGCTCACGTGCTCTCGTGGAGCTTACGGGCTGGGGAGGGGACACCGTAAGCAAGCAGGCGAACGCAGTAGAGCATAGATGGAATATGCTGGTCACCCACAGCCTCCCAGCAGGTGAAGCCTTTCGCTAGGTCACGAAAGCTTCCTTGGTGCACCGAGAAGTGGAGGAGTACATTGGGCAGGAGAAAGGAGTTGAGAGAGAGGGCGAGGATGAGGGCATTGAGACAGAAGGAGCATCCGGTGCAGGGCCTTGGGGGACTGGGGGGGGACGAACACACAGCACAGTTCTGCAGCTTTGAGTCCATCAGTGGCCAGAGGAGGAGGTGTTAGGGGATGGGGCGGGATGACATAAACAGTTAGGGGGTCAGAATCACGCAGGGCCATGTCACAGAGCTGTGGAGTTGGAACTTTATCAAATAAAGGACGCTGAAATGTGGTTAAGATGTGGAGGTATTTGAAAGGCATGGGCAGGCTTGAGCTTTAACCCAATCCCTCTGCTTGCATTTGGACTAATGAGTGTTCAAAGTCGGTCGGAAGCCAGATATACTTTAGGAAGCTGTGGCCGTCAGTGGAGGAGAGAGCGTGGAAGCTAGACGAAAGGTAGAGGCGGTGGGGAAAGAGGGAAGAGGCTGTATGTTCAAGAAGGAGAAGCCGAGGGCGCCTGGGTGGCTCAGATGGTTAAGCGTCTGCCTTCGGCTCAGGTCATGATCTCAGGGTCCTGGAATCGAGTCCCGCATCGGGCTCCCTGCTCCTTGGGAGCCTGCTTCTCCCTCTGCCTTTCTCTCTCGCTCTGTCTCTCATGAATTAAAAAAAAAAAAAGAAGGAGAAGCCGATAGGCTTGGTGCTGCATGAGATGTGGGGTAAGAAAGGCCCGGACGTCCTGGCTTGGAGGTTGTGTGTCTCGTAGTGCCATCTGTAGAGGCCAGGAGTCTCAGAGGAGCTCAGACAGTGTACAGGAAGGAGTGAATTCACGGTGAGGGATGGTAAGCTTACACTCCTGTGCTTTGGGAACCTCCAGGTGGAATGATCAAATAGGATTGAAGAAGCTGGTGCTCAGGAGAAAGGTCTGGGTGGGGAATATAAATGTGAAAATGTGTACTTAGGGATTTTACCACAGATAGTAATGAAAGGGACGGAGAGATGGAGATGCTCAGCCAGGGATGATTTTATGCCCAGCAGACACGTGGCACTGCCTGGACATCCCAAATCTTAGGAAGGCAATCTAAGTCCGAGGAACGGGAGACACCAGCATCTAGTGAGCAGAGACCGGGGATGCTGGTAGACATCCCCCAGTGCCTGCCCCAGCCCCACTTCCCACAGCGGAGAATGATCCGGCCCAGAAGGTCAGCCAGGCGGTGCCCGAGTTGAGAGGCCCCTGATGCAGAGGCGCAGGACCGGAGGACACAGGTGTGAGAACGGTACCCTGCTGCGCTCTAACCTTGGCAGGAGAAGGAGAGGATCCCACAAAGGAGACACTGTATTGAAGTAGCCAGAGACACAGAAAACCAAGACGTTGTGACGTCACAGAAGCCAAAGGGAAGACATACAGACAGCAGGGAGATCAGGTACCAAAAGGCCAGGCAAGGGTTCACGGGGACACACGGTGGGCAGGTCAGCGAGGACCTTAGGAGGAAAGTTGTGTTGGTGGCATGAGCGTGTGAGTGGGTGTAGAGGTGACTGTAATAGGAAGAAGGAGAAGGGGAAGACACAAGTCTTGTGAGAAATTTAAAGAGGGGACAGACATTGTTTGGTGGATGTCAGAGAAGGCAGGGCCGAGGGAAGCTGTTCTTTGTTGAATTGTTACGGAAAATACGTTCTTTGTGGATACCGGTGGAAGGGGACCAGAGACAGGATGAGGTTGAAGACACGGGAAAAGCCACTGAGTCCCTAAGGGGGGTTTGATGGGATAGGACCCCGAGCCATATGGAAGAATTAGTCTCCATAAGGAGTGAGACATCTTGTCCACTGAAGCAAGAGGGAAGTTGGGAATCAGGTAAACTAGAATTACAGGTGACCACTGAGGGTTGGCATGCCGACCTCCTGCGAGTCACAAGTCCCACTTTTAAGTTTGGACTCCCCCAAAACAGAACTACTGCTAGCCTACGGTTGACCAAAAGCCTTTCAAATAACATCAAGAGTTGATTAGGAGCACATAGTTTGTATGTTATGTGTACTATATACGGTAATCTTACAATAAAGTAAGCTAGAGAAAAAAATGCTGTTTAGAAAATCATAAGGTAGGGGAAATATGTTCACAGTACTGTGTATTTACCCAAAAAACCTGCATAAAAGTGGCCCTGAGCCCCTCAATCCCGTGTTGCTGAAGTGTCAGCCGTACTTGGAGGAGGAGGAGTTCAGGACGGTTCTAATGCCTGAGTTCCCAAGTCTGCCCCTTCAGATCTGTTCATCCTCACACCGATGACTTAACCTCTCTCCACCTCCCTTTCTTGAGCCCTAAAATGGAATAATACGACTAACTCTTACCCTTAGAGTGATTGACTAGGTAAATATATTAAAAGCACTTAGGGGGGGTGCCTGGGTGGCTCAGGTGGTTAAGCGACTGCCTTCGGCTCAGGTCATGATCCTGGAGTCCCGGGATCGAGTCCCGCATCAGGCTCCCTGCTCGGCGGGGAGCCTGCTTCTCCCTCTGACCCTCCCCCCTCTCATGTGCTCTCTCTCATTCTCTCTCTCTCAAATAAATAAATAAAATCTTTAAAAATAAATAAATAAATGAATGAATAAATAAATAATAAAAGCACTTAGAATGGCTCTTGGCATCTAGCACCAACTCAGTACTTGCTAATTCCTTTTATCAGCTGAGTCTAAGACACACTGCGTGATGAAAAGTTTAAGGAGAATATGACAGCTTTAAGGTGGCCCCTGGGGTGAATGGAGCAGGTAAGTAAAGACCAGAAGGCTGTGGGTCTAGTGATGTGTCTGACCAACATGATCGGCAGCGGACACCACACCCTTAGCCCCGCTTCCATTAACTGAGTGCTCCGTGTGGGTGTCCCTCTTCGAGTTCCTTCCTGCTGTTCCTGATCATCTCCAGGTTCTGGAGTCCAGCACATGGATCCTAGGCCCCAGCCTTTCACTTCTAAAAGGAAGATGAGATTGGAAGGAGGAGACTCGGTTGTCCACGTTGGATAAATAGCTTACTGCAGGGGCCATCCTTTACTAAGTAGGTTTCTGGCACCTAGTATGTAGCAGGCAGGGGAAGAAGGGCCGTGACGGAAACATGCCGTTTTCCCGATGTCGCATGGTTAGCCCCGAGCCGCGGCGAGGCAGGGGGAGCCCGCCTTCCAGAAGAGAGGAAGCTGCTGTGGGTTGTGGTGATTTGCATCTAGTCCCAGAGAGCTGGTTCCAGCTCTACTTACTGTGCAGAGATTTGAGAAGGATCTAGCCAGATGACGTATGGGTGCGTGACTTGCACACGCCACAGCTGTGTAGGAGTGCCGCTTTTTGAGATTCCTGGACCTGAAATGCCTTCCAGCTCTCCTCCCAGCATGTCCTGCCCAGGCCCCTTTTGGATGACCCCACCGTTTTGGCCACAGCAGGACCTCCCAGACACAGTGGTCTCAAGCGATCATCCTGGTTCCCGTCTCCGATTGCCCCCTGCTGCTGCTTCTGATGCCCACGTACACATCCTTGCCGCTCAGACACTCTGCTGAGCACTGACCCTGCCCACGCGCGGGTTCCAGCCCTCGGTGCAGCCCAGCAGCAACCAGCCTCCTCTCGGCGCGTGTGTAGACTCAGCTAAAGACGGATCGTGGAGGGGCTGGAATTAGGACCCGGGGCTGTAGGCTGGAGAAACCAGGGGTGTAAAATGTGAATTTGTGGAGGCACTGGAGAAACTGGACAACGCCTTTGAGAACTTAGGCTTCTGGCAGAAGTTGTCTCCTAACCCTGGTTCAGGGAATCAGTTCATTGCTGCTTGGTGTTAGGCTGCTTGACTGGACTCATTCATTTCTGTTTACCACTTACTAACAGGTTCAGAATACAGACAATTGTGCCTGATAGAAGAATACTAGAGATACGAGGTCACATTCAAAAAGAAATCAAGGAAGGTCCTGAAATGGCTTGGTTTTTTGTCTCCAACATGAGCAGATGGATAACTATTGGATTTTTGTATCCGCTGACCCAGTGGGCACTCAATAAATACTGTTTTCCTGACAGCTTACATATTTCTTACCATTGAAATAACAATTATGAATCTGCACCGTGAGTTCTCCTTTCACCAGGCACATATTTTCTCTTCAGCTACACATGACGGTATTTTGCTGGCAAATTGGGATGATATATTGGTACTGATGTCATGGTCTGGAAGTAGAATACAGACACGGTATATAAAGTAATCGTATATATTCATGGGTGGAGGGACAGCATTTTTAACAATTATTTATTTTTATTATGTTTATGGCCACTGAAGTAGTCCAAGTTCTCCAGATTTTGCTGGCAGTCATCACACACACAGAAATCAAGCTGCTTATTAAGATCATCTCGGCTGCGGGGCGCCTGGGTGGCTCAGTTGTGAAGCGTCTACCTTCGGCTCAGGTCGTGATCCCAGGGTCCTGGGATCGAGCCCCGCATCGGGCTCCCTGCTTGGCGGGAAGCCTGCTTCTCCCTCTCCCGCTCCCCCTGCTTGTGTTCCCTCTCTTGCTGTGTCTCTCTCTGTAATTATGTTCAGTCTTTCCCCTCCGCCGGTGCCTCTCAGCAGATGTTGGGTGCACTTCTCAGAGGAAGCATCCTTCCGGCCATCTGGGCTTTCTGTGTGAGGGAACAGGGACACTGCCCCAGGGCCTAGTTTGGAAAACACTTGTTCATAACCATCCATGGAAGGTGGGCTAGACCTGCCTGGAACGCCACTTAAGCCAGAAGTGACAAGCGGAAGCATGAGCCACCATGCTCTGCAGCCTCTGACGTCAGCACTGGGCACCTGTTGCCCCATGTCTTCAGGAAAGGCAACACAGAACCGAATTCTGTTTGTTCATGTAGCACATCTTCACACCCAGGTGGAGCCACACACAGAGAGCTATGCCAAGTTCTGCAAAATTGTCCCTGGCTCTTTGGGATTTAGTACTTACTGAAAATATAAGCCTCACCCAGCACGGAGCCAGTAAAGGAAAGGAACAAATGAGCAAACCAGGTTTTCTCATGGATTATTTTAAAGTGGTACCATGTACCGAGAGACACAGTAATTTTCCTCACTACATAGGCTCTTCAGGGTGTGTGTAGAGTCTTTTGCTTGCCAGTTAACGTCTTTCAAACATTTTTCATTATTAGAAATTTTTTTCTCAAAAATATATATACACACAGGTCAAATATATATACATATTATATATATGTGAAACACACATATCTACATGTATCACAGTATCGATATGCTTGCAGGTATGTATCTAGCTAGATGTACACATATCTGTATCCATATACATGTATATCCATATGCATACATACGCATGCATACCCATGTCTCCATATGTATATATATGATACATATATACACATATATATGTGACACATATATTATGTATCACAGCATCGATATGCATGCAGATGTATATCCAGCTAGATGTACACATACCTATATCCATATATGTCACCTACATACACACACCATGATTGTCCGTACTTAGCGGGACGACCCCGCAGGACTGCGCTCTCAGCCTGGGTCTCTTTCTGGACTCCTGCGTGTGGAAGGCACTTGCCAGGTTGTGACAGCGAGTTGACCTATGTCACAGATCCTCAGATCAAAAGGAGACGACTCGTATGGAGGTTCCTCAAAAAGTTGAAAATAGAGCTACCATATGATCCAGCAATTGCACTACTGGGTATTTACCCCAAAGATACAAAAGTAGGGATCTGAAGGGGTACGTGCACCCCGATGTTTATAGCAGCAATGTCCACAATAGCCAAACTGTGGAAAGAGCCAAGATGTCCATCGACAGATGAATGGATAAAGAAGATGTGATCTATATATACAATGGAATATTATGCAGCCATCCAAAGGAATGAGATCTTGCCATTTGCAACGACGTGGATGGAACTGGAGGGTATTATGTTGAGTGAAATAAGTCAAACAGAGAAAGACATGTATCATATGATCTCACTGATATGAGGAATTCTTAATCGCAGGAATCAAACTGAGGGTTGCTGGAGTGGGGGGTGGGGTGGGAGGGATGGGGTGGCTGGGTGATAGACACTGGGGAGGGTATATGCTCTGGTAAGCGCTGTGAATTGTGCAAGACTGTTGAATCTCAGATCTGTACCTCTGAAACAAATAATGCAATATATGTTAAGAAAAAAAAAAGAAGAAGAAGAAGGTAGCGGGAGGGGAAGAATGAAGGGGGGGAAATCGGAGGGGTAGACGAACCATGAGAGATGATGGACTCTGAAAAACAAACTGAGGGTTCTAGAGGGGAGGGGGGTGGGAGGATGGGTTAGCCTGGTGGTGGGTATTGAGGAGGGCACATTCTGCATGGAGCACTGGGTGTTATGCACAAGCAATGAATCATCATGGAACACTTTATCTAAAACTAATGATGTAATGTATGGGGATTAACATAAGAATAAAAAAAAAAAAAAAAGGAGACAACTCTGCACCTGGTCCATGTTTCAATGCCAGGAGCCTGGACCTTGAATTTGCACGTGACGCCGTAGTAGACGAGAGCATCGGGGCATTTTGAGTGGGGATAAGTCTATATAGAACAGTATATAAAAGGAATGTAAAATGAGGAATAGAAATAATCTATCACTAAGAAGCAGACTATGGTGGTTCTAAAAAATGTCCACAAATTCCTGACCCCTTCCCATCTGGAAGGTGGGGAGTGAGGGATGGTGTCTGTGTCCCTGCTGCTGAGCCTGGCTGGGCATTTGGGACATCGTCAGTAAACGGAGTGCAGTCGAATTTTCACTGCTTTGCCTCTGAGGCCAGTTACAGAAATCAGTGCAGTTGCTTCTGGGGTCTCTGGGACAGTGGCTTCTGGAGCTCTGAGTCATCCTGTAAGGAGGCTGGCTATGCAGACGGTACCGAGGGGAGAAACCATGTGGAGAGATGACAGAGCAGGAGAGAAAGCTGTGGTAGCCCCCAGCTGTTCGAGCCATGCCAGACCACACCCAAGCCTACACGTGCAGAGACCACGGTGTCCCTGTGGGACAGCAACCGCAGGACCGCACCCCTGGGGACACCTGTCTAGCTAACGGGATCACCTTGGTCAGCCTACCATTGCGAGCAAAATAGCTGTTCTTGTTCTAAGCCAATATTTGGGGGACACTGGGTGTTGTTCTACAACAAGGGACAGCTGTGTTCTTTGCTTTGAAATTGTGTCCAAAGTCCCCCTCTGCGTGCATCGGTGGACTGATTAGTCAGTGTCTGAGACGTATCATTCAGACTTGAGTAATTTGGAAAACTTCCTAGAAGCAGAAAATGTTACGTGCTGCTCTAATACTTAGTATCGTTTACCCTCCTTTTCTGTGTAGACCCAGTTTGCTTTAATTCATGCCTAAGAATGGAATTTCTTAAAAACACTTTTTAAGAGTTCTTAGAAACACCACGTTGGCAAAGATGCTCTTGGAAGGCCCCTAACCATGTTCCTCTAGTCATCTGCGCCCCCCGCCCCCGAAGGTGTCCTGGTCCCAAGCCTCACTGACAGCGGTCACCAAGAGAAGTGACCTCCCCGAGAGCACTGTGTCCCTCGACTGCAGGTTCAGGGACAGCAGAGGCCCTGGGAGAACCTGCTGGGGTGTGGAGGTCGGCGCGTCTGCTTTGGAGACCAGAGCGGGCTTCGTCGCTGCCTTTTCATCTCTTGCATCATGAAAGGACTTCACGGGGAATGAAGCGCGATTCCCACAGGCAGGCTTCCCGCCCGGCTGCCAACACCAGTGGTTCCCAGCTGTGTGGGATGCGGCAGGCTGCCCTCAGAGAACGGGCGAGAAAGAGCATGTGTGTTGCCCCCGAGCATCCTTCGGGGCTTGGGCGAGGGGACGTGGCCCGAGTGCGCTAGTGAGTGACAGCTTTTCTCCCGGGTTCGGCTCAACGCTGTCGTTCTGCCATGCTGCTGGCGGCCACCCAGGCTGTCACTTCTGTTTTTGTTGTTAACGCTCCTGCTTCAACCAGGTTTTTTGGACTGAGGCTGAATTCCAGACATTGGAAAACACAGTCAAGAACTTAACAGGGACATCAAGAGTTAATCTCTTTGTTTATTCCTCAGAGCTTTGCCTTAAAGTAGTCACATTCGATTAAATGTCATTTCTGTTATTTCTGGCGCAGGGAGGATGAAGGCCATCCGGATGACTTCACAGAGAGGCCAGAATTGCCCTCACTTAATTTTGTCCGAATAGGGAGCATTCGTCAGGGGGAAAAAATGAATAAAAACTATCAAAGTTATGAAAAATGCACCGGGAAAAAATTAAAGGATTATATTTTAAAGCCTCAGGACATAGAATATTATTCCTTATAAAATATGTTCCATGGCATTATTTCCTGGAGTGCTCACTTTTTTTTTTTCCTTTTTAACGGCTCGATGACTAACACCACAAACATACAGATACTATGAGCTGCAGAGACAGTATGGTGGTGTTTCTCCTCAATCAGGCATTATTAGCCTGAAGTGTTCCCTCAGAACAATTAGTTCTCAAATAAACGTGTCACTTAAAATTAGTAAAATACTGAATAGTCTCCACAACAGTTGTATGCCTAATGCAACTCTGTGAAATGGGTTCAAGGTCACCGGTGGAAATGCAAGCAGACCTCAACTGTCAAACAGAGGAAGTTCCTACAAGCAGCAGAGGGGGATTCCAGAGTATCGTCTTCCCGCCTAACTTCCTTCCTAAAAGATGCTCTTGCAAAACTAAAAATTCCGTGGTCCATGCCACTGAAGACAGATCTTGAGCAAACCCCCATTGGCTTTTTAATAACGCAGACTTGTCATATCCATGTCCAGGCATGCTGGGGGGCTGTCACTGCCGTAGGTTGTGAACTTTGTGTTTACATGAGACGACGGACAGACAAAACTCTTGGTTTTGGGGTGCGCGGTGCATTTCCATGGACAAAGCACTTCCCAAGGCCAGGTGCCACATCCTGTCTTAGCATCTCCTCTGTGAGGAGCTTGGATTACCCGGTGAGGCAGTGATGCTCTAAATCCAAGAGGCAGCCAGAGAGACGCGGGATGGAGGGTTGAACAAAACTGACATTCTCTCCCTCGCAAAAAGGAGCAAGATGAGTGACAAAATTCTGGCCCTGAGGGAAAAGAAAAACACTTCTTGCAGTATCAAGTCTTCAGTATGGAGCGTGATGGCTACGGTTAGTCAGTCCCAAAACAAGAAAAGTACTCTTTTATCTTAAATGTGCCTCAGAAAATTTGGTAATGAGCCCCTCTGTATCCTGAGAGGTAAATGCAGTTAATTAAAAATTGCCTATTTAGTTTCTGTTTGCTATGTTGGAGAAGAAGCTAATGCATGCTAGGAAGGGAATTGGGATTCTGGTAACTTCCTGATAGATATTTATAGGGCAAAAGCACGGGATGTTTTCACTTTCAGTGCTTGAAATGCATTGACCTATCTAATCTTTGGTTTTCTTTCCCTGAAAGAGCTTGTTTATTCATTAGCTTTGCAAGTTTGATTCCTTCCAGAAAAGGCAGCGTTCACAAACCGCTCTGAATTTATGGTATCTGTAGATAACAGGATATTAGACTCTGTCTTTTACATTTTATAGGATTCCTGTATCTGTGATGCTGTTTAACGGAAGAGTAGATCAAGGTGTAGATGTGTGTATAGACAGTTACATCGAAACATTCACATCTCATTGCTTACCTTTTTGTTTTGTGTGCCCTTTTATTTAAGTTTCTGTTTTAATTCTAGGTGGTGAACATGTAGTGTTGTATTAGTTTCAGGCGTACAGTAGAGTGATTCAACACTTCCATACAACACCCGGTGCTCATCACAATAAGTGCCCTCCTTCATCCCCGTCACTGATTTCCCCCATCCCCCCCACCACCTCCCCTCCGGTCACCGTCACTGTGTTCTCTATAGCCAGGAGTCTGTTTCTTGGTTTCTCTGTCTCCTCTTCCATTTGCTCATTTGTTTTGTTTCTTAAATTCCACATATGAGTGAGATCAAATGGTATCCGTCTTTCTCTGACTGACTGACTTCACTTAGCGTAATACTCTAACTCTGTCCGTATCACTGCAAATGCCAAGATTTCGTTCTTTTTGATGGCTGAGTAATATTCCATTGTATAGATATGCCGCCTCTTGCCTATCCATTCATCTCTCGATGGACACTTCAGCTGCTTGCATAGTTTGGCTATTGAACATCATGCTGCTATAAACATAAGGGTGCATGTATCCCTTTGACTTAGTGTTCTTGTATTCTTTGGACAAATACCTACTAGTGCAATTGCTGGGTTATAGGGTAGTTCTATTTTTAACTTTTTTGAGGAACCTCCATACTGTTTTCCAGAGTGGCAGCACCAGCTTGCATTCCCACCAACAGTGCACGAGGGTTCCTTTTTCCCCACATGCTCGCCAACACCTCTTGTTCCCTAGGTTGTTGATTTTAGCCATCCCGAGAAGTGTGAGATGAGTGTGTGATTTGGATTTGCATTTCCTTGATGGTAAATGATAATGGACATCTTTTCATGTGTCTGTTGGCCTGATTGCTTGACTTTTTTTTTTTTTAAGATTTTATTTATTTACTTGAGACAGAGAGAATGAGAGAGAGCACGTAAGAGGGAAGAGGGTCAGAGGGAGAAGCAGGCTCCTCGCTGAGCAGGGAGCCCGATGCGGGACTCGATCCTGGGACTCCAGGATCATGACCTGAGCCGAAGGCAGTCGCTTAACCAACTGAGCCACCCAGGCGCCCCCTGATTGCTTGACTTTTAAGGACGGAAGGAAAGGCCCATATTTACCTTACCTCTCAAAATCCCTTACATGGTTTAACCCTCAAACAGCTCTGTCCTGGATTTAAAGGAAGGGGCACAGCTCTGAGCACAAACTATGGGACAACACCGTGTTCAGATTTTATTCACTGTGCAACCACAGGCAAGTGCTAAGGAGGTGTTAGCTGCTCCTATTATTACAGGTGTAGAAAACAATATTTTCAGATGCTAATTGACATTCCTGAGTCCACAAGAGCAGATTCGTGGTTGAAATGCAGGTCTGGTTCCACATTCCTCTCCTAAGGAAGGCTTTGCTGAAGGGGGTTTGAGTCTGATGCTCTGAATTCTTGTTCCAACTTTCTGGAGCTCCGACTCCATGAACTAGGCCATTTTCCTCTTGGAACAAATTTCCTCCTTGGTGGATCATTGGGGCCTCTTAGTGGAATTTCGAAGCTCTTCCAAGTTAGGGTCAGAATCAAACAATTTATAAGCAGTTATTAGAGAAGGCTGAAAAGGATTCTGTGGTGTGATTTCCCAGTTTCTTATATACATGCAAATATGTGAAGGAAACATTGTTCAGCATATAAGTCCTTAAGAAAAGGAAAGGAGACGTCCGTGGTGGGGGTCCCTTGGGCTGGTTTCTAAAAGACATCAAATATATTTTGTCTTTTCCTTCCTTATATTTTATTTTTACAGGGATTTATGTTTCTGGATTGATTTGGGTATTCTGCTTATGTTTGTATTTTGCTGTTTTTTTCACTTAAGTTATGGATAACAAGAACAGACATCTAGATATCTAGAAAGGGTTTTGAAGAGAAGCAGAATTGGTAAATAATATAGGGCCAAAATCCAACTTTCCAAGCAGGTATGAAATAGAAACCAAACCCCAAATTCTGTGTGTATAATTTGATATATTCCTGGCAAACATGGCCCTCTGTCTGTGAGAAATCAGATGTGAATAATTTTTGGACGTTAAGGAGCTTTTAAAGGAAAATATTTGATGAGTTGACAAAGGACTGAACAATAGCCATGCGATTTAAATTTCCTGAAAATCCTCTAGAGTTGGAAGTGAGAGGAATTTTGACTTTGGCACAGTTCATCTCAGAGTTGGCAGGAGCAAACATATTTCTAAGAGAATTTGCACTCTTAGTTGAGCCTAAGACATGCTGGTTTTTTCCCCCCACAGGCTTTAGCTTGTTTCATCCACAAACTCTAGTTCTTTACATCCCAAGGGAAAATGTAAATTTGGGCACGTAGGAAATAAGTGGGAGTTTTTAAGTTAAGACGAATGGTCTGGAAAGTAATTATAGAGTGTAGCAGGTGGTCGTCACGATGGCGCTGATCCACCCTGCCTCCCGTGGTTCACCCGCTTGGCCACACCTCTCCCTCCTCGGACCGGGGTTGGTCTGTGCCACCCAAGGAAGTGACGGGCTGTCTCTGCTAGCGTTTCTACGGTCTGCGTTAGAGAACAGCTCGTTTCCATGCAGCAGTCATGCTTCCAGATCAGCGGTCTAAGTCTCAGATCCCTACTCTACATGTTCAACATCGGTGACTGCATGCAGACACGAAAGGCAAAGAGAAAACCACTCTTTGACCAAAAAAAAAAAAAAAAAAGTGATTTGGCAGCCTTATCCTTGCATAGATGCAGCATGGGAAATTTCAGTATTTAAAATTCCACCTACTTACATCTTTTGCTTCTGCTTTATAAATATTAGAGAACACTGCCTCTCACAATGGATCTGGGTTTTTTGATCCTTTATATTTATTAAGCTGGGAAGATGTGAAGGCGCATATGTAGCAAGAGTATTTTATCAGGAGAAACAATCAAGAGGAAGGTCATAGGTTTCTGTCTAGAAATATTGCCTCGATGTCTCCTAATTCCCCTGTTGGCAACAACCTTCCACAGAAATATTTTATTTGCTAGCACTTTGATAAACATAGCGTAAAACTCCTAATATAGCTCAGAATCCTCAAGATCATATTTTGTGCTGAGCAGTAGAATGTTTTGAAGTGCATGGATGGCAGCAAGATGAAAAAGTAACATCTTTACTTAAATGGCTACTTTGTGGAAATGAGTATATCCATTGTCTCCTGGACTTCAAACACGTGGCATAGTTCTTATGTACGTACCTTTGAAGTCAGCCTAATTTTTGGTGCGATTTCCGGTGTGGCCACTGGAAAAGTTTTCATGGTCCTGTAGACACAGCCACAATATTTGAAATCTGGTGGTGTCCACCAGGCCTGGTTTCCGGGAGGTATGCGGGCCCTGAGCACGTCAAGGAAGCTTCGTGAATAGTGGCGTCTCTCACTTCACCCCCGATGTTCTCACCATAGCTCCCAGTTTCTGGGAGCTCGTCGGCGAGTATATGCTATTGCGGTCTTTTCCCTCATTTGATAGAACATTCTGTGGATGCTATTCTTTAATGAAACCCGTGTTTTTCACGTTTGCTGTGGCAGATTACATTCAGCCAACTTGCTTATCGTAAAACTGGCAATAAAGAAAATCTCATTTGTTTAAGACAGTAAAAGGTTATATATGTTTTAGGGGGATGGCAGGAAGAATTAAACACAGAAGTAAGTCTCCTTTTTTACAAGGATACTAAATTTTAAGTGCCCGCTTTATTTGCTTATTAGGTGAATAATTGAAAATCTCTCCTGCTCAATTTTATTATCCTTTAGGATAGGAGAAGACTTGCAGGCTCCACATGATACCAGATTTTCAGCACTAATAATATTCTTCCCAGCAGGTGAAAACTACTTGCTTTTATATATCTGGGTACTTTATTTTCATCATCAAGTAGAAAGCTTACCTCCCACCAGTATAAGATATGTATACCAGGTAATAAGTATTGGCATCGTTTTTATACTAAGGTCGCAGTGAAGGTTTTTAACCTTATTACCCTGCTGAAAATGAAACCCAGCAATGTGGTAATATGGTAATAAATTATGTTGCTCTTTACACAACATTCTCCTAATTTGTCCATTTTTGACCATGGAGACAAACTTTATAATGTCACTATTCTTAACATCTGTTGGTCTCAAGGGAGAGACTTACTCTCGAAAACACAGAAAAGGTCTGTTAAGGTAAATTTCTTTTCAATTGACATTTCCCAACTGGTATATTTGATAAATACTTTAAAAAATTTTTTTTCAGACCAGCAGTGTACATTTTAAATATATGTTTACTCTCATAGATCAGTCTTTTACATCTTTGGAAATGCTTTTCTGCTGTTTTCTTGACACTCGGCTTATTCACAAATACCTGGAAGATTCTGCGTGTTTCTCTGTTGACTGTACTCGGCTTCTCCAGCCCAAAAAGAGGCCAGAATAAAGTATCACAGACTCTGTTTCAATCTGGTGAAATGGTCTGTTGCAAATTAGACCGACCTGGTTGGGGTGGCTTTGACGCTTTTGTTCTGATGGCCTCACTGGGTCCTCAGTGGAATGATGTGGAATAAAGAAATCATTAGAAGGGGGTGACATCTTTTAAAAAACCATTTATTGTGCCTTCAAACACTCTTTTGGCACAAAACTCTGTCAGAAAATTTAATTATATTCACATCAGCCGTGATAAGGTGTGGGGTGACACACGCTTTCCAGGCATTGGTGTTCCCGTTGAAAGCTGTTTGGAACGGAACCCCTGTGCCTTCTCACGTGTTTCCAGCCTTCAGCCCCCAACACTGCGTAGCTGTGGTTTGCTTGGCAAAACCCGTCTTAGGAAGTAAAAGTTCAGTTAACAGAGTCATGGCTTCTTACACCTGAGCTCGTGAAAGAGATTGCTTCCAGCATTCCGTTCTGCACAGAGCGTCAGTCTGGGCCACACGAACAATGCGAAGTTTATATTCACGGCTCTTTATCCTGTTTGGGCAGAAGGCAGGAGGCCGGGGAAGAACGGGAGCTCGAATACGCACCGCGTTTGACCCCCTGCAGGCAGGAAGGCTGGAAACCTGCGGGAGGGAGGCTCTGGTGAGATGCGCCGCATGACGGGGCACCTGCAAATGACACTGTGTCTCCGAGGCTTCAGGAAGCCTCTCTGAGATCATAGCTTCTGTTTTAGAACGCTCACTCTTCCAGGTGAAAAACAGGAGGTTGAAGTGTGATGGCAAGCTTGTAATCAACAAGCTAGTCAACACAAAAGAGAACTAGAAAAAAATGAACTGGAATAAATATCAGTGGTCTCTTCTTCTCTTTTTCTAAAATGCCACTTTTATAATAAAGAAAAATGACATGCAACTTAATTTTTTTTTTAAAGATTTTATTTATTTATTTGACAGACAGAGAGATAGCGAGAGCAGGAACACAAGCAGGGGGAGTGGGAGAGGGAGAAGCAAGCTCCCCGCCGAGCAGGGAGCCCGATGCGGGGCTCAATCCCAGGACCCTGGGATCATGACCTGAGCCGAAGGCAGACGCTTAACGACTGAGCCACCCAGGCGCCCGTAACTTAATATATTTTTAAACTCCTGGAGTTTAGGCTGATTTAAGAAGATTTTTTTTTAAAGAAAAACTTTGTTGATCTTTTTTTTTTAGTTGAGATATACCACACCTATGGTATCATTCACCCTTTTAAAGTCCATAATGCAGTGCTCTTTAGAATGTTTACAAAGTTGTTCGGTCATCACCACCATCTAATTCCAGGACATTTCCATCACCCCGAAAGAAACCTGTCACTTTGAGCTGTTTCCCCCACCCCACCCCACCACCACGAGGCAGCCACCAATCTCCTTCCTCTCTCTGTGGGTTGGTCGAGTCTAGACATTACATATGAACGGGATCATGCAACATGTGGCCTTCCGTGCCTGGCTCTTAGAGAAAAGCACGTCTGTATCTAAAACGAGATAAGAAGGTCCTATTAGAAAACTTCGAGCGCTCAAAATGGATGAAAACCTCAGTCTGAGAGTCCTAAAGGAGAACACAGGCAGCAACCTCTTTGACCTCAGCCGCAGCAACTTCTCCTAGAAACATCGCCAAAGGCAAGGGAAGCAAGAGCAAAAATGAACTATTGGGACTTCATCAAGATAAAAAGCTTTTGCAAAGCAAAGGAAACAGTCAACAAAACCAAAAGACAACTGACAGAATGGGAGAAGATATTTGCAAATGACATATCAGATGAAGGGCTAGTATCCAAAATCTATAAAGAACTCATCAAACTCAACACCCAAAGAACAAAGAATCCAATCAAGAAATGGGCAGAAGACATGAACAAACATTTTTCCAAAGACATCCAAGTGGCCAACAGACACATGAAAAAGTGCTCAACATCGCTCGGCTTCAGGGAAATCCAAATCAAAACCTCAATGAGATACCACCTCACACCAGTCAGAATGGCTAAAATTAACAAGTCAGGAAATGACAGGTGTTGGCGGGGATGTGGAGAAAGGGGAACCCTCCTACACTGTTGGTGGGAATGCAAGCTGGTGCAGCCACTCTGGAAAACAGTATGGAGGTTCCTCAAAAAGTTGAAAATAGAGCTACCTTATGACCCAGCAATTGCACTACTGGGTATTTACCCCAAAGATACAAATGTAGGGATCCGAAGGGGTACGTGCACCCCGATGTTTATAGCAGCAATGTCCACAATAGCCAAACTGTGGAAAAAGCCAAGATGTCCATCGACAGATGAATGGATAAAGAAGATGTGGTATATATACACAATAGAATATTATGCAGCAATCAAAAAAGGAAATCTTGCCATTTGCAATGATGTGGTTGAAACTAGAGGGTATTATGCTAAGTGAATTAAGTCCATCAGAGAAAGACAATTATCATATGATCTCACTGATGTGTGGAATTTGAGAAACAAGGCAAAGGATCATAGGGGAAGTCAGGGAAAAATGAAACAAGACGAAACCAGAGAGGGAGACAAACCATAAGAGACTCTTAATCTCAGGAAACAAACTGAGAGTTGCCGGAGCGATGGGGGGTGGGAGGGATGTGGTGGCTGAGAGATAGATATTGGGGAGGGTATGTGCTATGGTGAGCGCTGTGAATTGTGTAAGACTGATGAATCCCAGACCTGTACCCCTGACACAAATAATACATTATATGTTAATAAAAATAAATAAATAAACTTTAGGGACAGAAAAAAGAAAACTTTGAGCAAAGGCAAGAAATGAAATTTCTGCCATCAGTTTTGAGAGGCGGCTTCCTTCTTGCTTTCAATGAGGTGAATATTCAGTGTGGCTTATCATGTACACTCACTGTCAGTCTCCCCCAGGATCTCATTATTTCTATAGTGAAAAAAAGAATATGGCAACAGTGAGTAAAGTTGCTTGTTATCAGTATTGAGCCAAAAGAAAAATTGTCAGACATACTGATTTTTTTAAGGTCAGATTGTATAAACAGAGGACAGCACGAGCTGAGAAGAGCTGGAGACATGGTGGTTGACATTGACTGAGCACATAGCGTGTGCCTGACCCTTGCTGTGTGCTTCATATAACCCGGAGACGGACAGACCAAGGGAACAGAATGCAGAGTCAACACACAGAACCACACAGAGTCCATTCGCTGTTGATAAGGGAGCGGAGGCTACTCTATGGAGAGTGTGTCATCTGGTGCTGGAACAATTAGACGTCATTACCCAAAACACAGAAAAACACCGAGACTCAGA